>NC_089508.1:180220395-180521167 GCF_036850995.1 Saccopteryx leptura
TTGATTCCTAGCCTCCAGAGCTGGAAGAGATTACATTTCGGTCATTTTAAGCCACCCAGTTTGTGGAACTTTGTCACAGCAGCCCTAGGAAAGGAAACCACAGCCCTTTATCACATAATCCTTTCGTTTCTCATTCTCACGGCGTGCTTTTTATCCTGGTCCTCCCGTTTCTGCACCCTCTGTCTCCCCCATCCTCTATCAGCCTTGTCCCTGCCTTCCTCTGGTCGGTGAAGGGCTCGGAGCCTGACTGATGTCTCCCAGCATGGAAAGGGCTCTGAGCCCAGCTCAGATTTTGGCAAACAGGGACGTGACAAAGGGGAGTGACAATTTGCAGGCACTGATGGGGCTCACAGCTAGGTGGCACAGTTGCCAGGCAGCCGGAAACAGCTACAGGCCCCTGAGATGTGTCCTGCAGGTGACCGTAGTACCACCTTTGGAAGCTGCGGGAACAACAAGCTCGCCTAGCACAGCGTGTGAATTGGCCCAGACACCTCCTCTCCGTCCCCAGCATCTCAAGATCCACTCCAGGAGCTCCTTAGCATTCAGCACAGCCCTCGCCGCTGAAGCTTAGACAGGCCGCTCGCTCCCTGCAAAGCATGCTGCTCACAGCGTCCCTCTTTTCCCTTCCTCGTTGCTAATCTGTCCACTTCCTGATGCTAATGGATTTTTAAATGAGCCTAGGACAATTGATAGCATTTTCCAATTAAAACCAAATACCCTTCATGCACCCTTCACACAGTCATCAAGTAAGATGGAGCGCAGGGGAGCATAGGCAGTTGGACATCTCTCCCTGGCTCCCTGGCTCCTGTCAGCTCTGCTAGCTCCACGCCACCTCCCCCACGGGGCCAGGCTCTGCAGAAATGCTCTGAGAGGCAGAAGTGACTCTGAGATACCAGCTCCAGGGATGCTGGCTGAGATTTCTGAGCAGGAGAGTCAGAGACAGGATTTTTCCTAATCCTTTCTTACATCAACTAGTTTCATAACCACTGAACTCGGATGCTTTTCTTGGGACGGGAAGAAATCCTTACAGAGCCATAGTAATTCATAGAAAGTTCAAGAGAGGGTGCGCTAAGGGTCTGGGGAAGCATACCCTCTTATTTTTTTATTTTTTAATTTAAGAAATTATTATAAATGAAAAACTATTGCTATTGCTTATGGAGTGCCTGCTCTATGCTGGGCCCATTACATAAATAATCTCTCATCCTTATAAGAACATTGGAGAAGGATAATCTGTTTTAAGGATGAGGAAAAAAGACACAGACGTTCAATGACTTGTCTAAGACCACACACGCAGTAAATGTCAGTGCAGAACCGAGGTAGTCTGACTTCACAAGGGCCAAGGTCCTGGATATCAGTGCCACTAGCCACAAGGGACTTAAGTCTCCTTCTTCCTCCACGGCTAAGAATGCCGTCCGATACCTCATACGCTGGTGGCTGTAACGAAGGGGGCAGAAGGAATGCAGGCTGTAATTAAAGGTGGAAAGTAGGAAGATGCTCTGAATTGTTCTGCCCTGGATGCTCTTATGTGCCTGGTGGTGAGGTCGACACAAGATCCCTCATCATGTTCTAAGCCAGTGGTCGGCAAACTCATTAGTCAACAGAGCCAAACATCAACAGTACAACGATTGAAATTTCTTTTGAGAGCCAAGTTTTTTAAACTTAAACTATTGAATATATAGGCAGGTACACTCCTTATCGAGGTAGCGCCCGCACGTGGTATTTTGTGGAAGAGACACACCCAAGGGGTCAAAGAGCTGCATGTGGCTCATGAGCCGCGATTTGCCGACCAGGGTCTAAGCTAAACATCTCACCTTCTTGTAGTGTGACATGAGGTCTGTTTCAAACTCTGAGCGTACCCACACACAAGCTCACACAAAAGTGTGACAGGTGCCCTTCTAAAGGCTTGACATGACTTAATCTTGGCTTCTTTGACCAAAATAACACCAAACCTTTTATTTCTTTACTGACCCCCATTCAGCAAATGGCCCTGCCATCCACTCAGATGCCCAGCAACCTGGGCTTCATTTTTCCTTTCCCTTCTTGCTCTCTCTTAATCTCATCCCCAACACTCTATTGGTTCTAAATCTTAGACTATCTAAAAGCCACCCATGCCTGTCCACTGCCGCTAGTCAGGTCTCATCTATCACTCATACTCTTCCCGTCTCCGTGACTGGTTGGCTCCACAACCATCCTCTACTCTGCTGCTGGTGTGACTTGGATTCTGTTACCAATTGGCCTAAAAGACTCCAATGGCTCCTCGCTGCCTTCCAGATGAGTTCCAAACCCTTAAATATGACTTATTGTACGATAACCCACCATGGAGCCCCTGCTAACTCCAGCCAAGCTCGTCCTTCCTCCTAAGCGCTCCTACGCTCCACTCCAGCCATGCTGACCTTCCCGCAGCCCCGGGTCTCAGGTGTCTCTCCTCAAGGCCTCGGCATGTTCCGCTCCTTTAACCTAACCAGGATGTCCCAGGACTGTCACCTGGTCTCCCCTGCTCACTGTTCAGATGTCGGCACCGACACTTCCCGAGGGAAATCTCCCCCCCCACCCCCCGAAGCCAGCATCGGCCCCTCCTGACACCCAGGCCCACAGCCCCCTGTACTTCTGCCCTGGAAGAACTCGCTCCTATGTTGCCATCGCTTAGGCGGTCATCTCTCTTTTCCAGACAGAGAGCTCCGAGGGGTTGCAGAGGGTTCATTACTAAGCACAGCACCAGGCACGGGGTGGGTGCTCAGTAATATTTATTGTTCTTCTGCTCCCCTCAGTGTCACTGGGACTGCCCACTCCAGCCACAGCGCGTTCCTCGCAAGCACGCCTCTAGGATTTCTGCTCCTCTTCTGTCCCCCGCTCTCAAACTCTCCTCTCCTTTCTGTTCAGAAAAAGTTGTTCCAGGCTTATGCCATGGAATGTCACCTAAAAATATTTGGAAAAAAAAAAAAAACCCGCAGAGAGAAGCTTAGTTTTTTTTTTTCTCCTCCCATCTTCCATGGTGACAGGATGAACTGAGTATGTAGTGCTTCTGAGTTGCCATGGTAACCGGTAAGGGTCTCGTTCTTTCACTTTCTTTGTAGAAGGGAAAAAAATATATATATCTTTTTTTTTCCTATAACGAGCAAGAGGTGATGATTTATCTTACCATCTGCTAGCTACCTAATAGCCTAAAGGATGCATTCTCAATTACCTAATTCTTTTGTATCATTCTGGGAATGCTTTACTGCTGGTCAGGATGGTCCATCAGAACTAACGCTGTCACTGGGCCTTCCCCTTGGTTATCACGCTGGAGTCTCCCACAGCCTTGCAGGAGGAACGCTCAACTGTTTGACACAAGGGGTCTGGAGAAAGGAGTGTGAATGCGTGAGTGTGTGAGAGTGTGTGTGTGAGCGTGTGAGTTTATGTGCATGCGTACACATACATGTCTGTTTGTGATAGGAGGTGCATGCGTATACATGCATACATGTCTGTGATAGGAGGTGCATGCATACACGTGCATACATGTCTGTTTGTGATAGGAGGTGCATGCGTACACATGCGTACATGTCTGTTTGTGATAGGAGGTGCATGTGTACACATACATGTCTGTCTGTGATAGGAGGTGCATGTGTACACGTGCATACATGTCTGTTTGTGATAGGAGGTGCATGCGTACACATGCATACATGTCTGTTTGTGATAGGAGGTGCATGCGTACACATGCATACATGTCTGTTTGTGATAGGAGGTGCATGCGTACACGTGCATACATGTCTGTTTGTGATAGGAGGTGCATGCGTACACGTGCATACATGTCTGTTTGTGATAGGAGGTGCATGCGTACACGTGCATACATGTCTGTTTGTGATAGGAGGTGCATGCGTACACGTGCATACATGTCTGTTTGTGATAGGAGGTGCATGCGTACACGTGCATACATGTCTGTTTGTGATAGGAGGTGCATGCGTACACGTGCATACATGTCTGTTTGTGATAGGAGGTGCATACGTACACATGCATACATGTCTGTTTGTGATAGGAGGTGCATGTGTACACATGCATACATGCCTGTGATAGGAGGTGCATGCGTACACATGCATACATGTCTGTCTGTGATAGGAGGTGCATGCGTACACGTGCATACATGTCTGTGATAGAAGGTGCATGCATACACATGCAAACATGTCTGTTTGTGATAGGAAGTGCATGTGTACACATGCATACATGTCTGTTTGTGATAGGAGGTGCATGCGTACATGTGCATACATGCCTGTTTGTGATAGGAAGGTGCAGGTAAAGAGAAGGTATGTTTCACATTTTTGTCCCCGCTGAACTAGGCCATTAGATGTAAGAACTCAGGGACTCTCTGGACACGAAGTCTTCACTGTAAAGATCAGAAGCAGATTCTGGCCCAAGGATCGGTACGCACCCTCTAACTGGATTTGTGTGTAGGAGTTCAGGACGGCTGCTCGTAGCCATTTTTGACTTTAAGTAGGGCAGCTGCATTTCCAATCTTAAGAAAAAAAAAACCCCACAGAAAAAAGACAAAAGAATGCAAGCAAAAGAATGAAGAGCAACTAGAACTGATTCAAACTCCAGGGGGCAGGTCTCTCCCATTTTTTTTGTTCCAGGGAAAAGACAAAAATATGACTCCTTCCATTTGTAGAGTCTTTCCCTGATTTTTTTCTTGTTTGGGTCACTCATGCTATGAGGTCGGCATGGTAGATTACCCTGAACTCCGGAGAGGCTAAATGACCTACCGAATGTCACAGAGCAAGCTCAGGACAGGCTCAATGAGAGTCCAGGTCTGCAAACTTGACAGCGAATAACTCTCCTACCACCATGCAAGGACTCCCTCTCAACAGGGGGCAGGGCCTCCTGACAGTATATACCTCCTCTCCACTCTGCCTCCGCAGGCAATAATCAATATTCATTAAAAAAGCCTCTCGGGCTAGATTTTAAGTGCAAGCACTCTGGTTAGTCTTCTAGAAGATTCTCTTTCCAGAACCTAGCCCAATGTTGTGAGATGAGTTTGCTGCTGCTGCTGCTGCTGTGATACCATTTTCTCCTAACACCAAGCCAGTATGGTCAGTACTAGTATAATCCTGATTTTAAAAATTAAAAAAGCAGCTCAGGAAAGGCTAAGTTGTTTTTTTTTTGCCTAAGATCAAGGAGGTAATAACAAATGAAAAGAGAAGAGAAAAGAAGGAAGGGAAGAAAGAAAAACTGTTATGGGTAAATCTTTTGCATACCAAGTTCTGGGCCCTGTGCTAGATGCTTTCACGGACAGGATCTGATTTAATCTCACAGCTTCCCTGCGAGGGAGTATTTATTCGATGCATGAGGAAACCGAAGTTCAAAGAGGTTAGACTGCATTCAGGAAATCAAGCAGCAAGTACACAGTAAAGCAGGACAATCGGCCCAGCTCTGCGTGGTCAGCCACAGCCTCTGCCCTTATCCTTTACAAGATGCTGTCTCCCACGTGTAGCACAAGTCACATCAATTTCAGAAGGCTACAGGGGAACAAACACAGTGAAACAACTTTAAGACTGAAAAAAGGTCATAAAATGCTCTTAGCTCTGTATATATTCCCATGGGGAATAAGAACACAAGGATTCTCAGACAGGGTCCAACCGATGTTCTGGTGTGTTCAATATAACGGACGGGCCCAGAGTATGTTTGGTAAAAGCACATGGCTATCTACCATTGATTAGCTGTGTGCTTTGAACAAACTGCCCACTCTCTGGTCTTCTGGTTCTCGTATGTCAAGTCTGGTGACCAGACGAGATTAGGACTGGCAGAAGGACTTCAAATCACATGCCAGCGCGAAGTCACTGGTAGTGGCTGCCTAGAACTCTGTGTTGCGGAGGACTCGAAGGCTGTACCCCTGCCATGGTCTATTAGCGACCTCTGCCTAGAGGTTATATGGGGCATTGGGGGTGGAAGTGGGGGTGCTCACCCCACAGATTTGCCCTCGCAAGACTGAGGAGCAACAAACACGAATGGTTTGATCATTTTTGTTAATTCACTCAGTCTCTTAAAAAGTGATTGCAATGTTTGATCGATATTTGCTTTCATAATAAATTCTCATACTCCATGTGGACCTTTAATGTCAAGCTTATAAGGAAGAAAACCCTCGGTCCACTGGTGAAAAACTGGATGAATGAACCCAGCTTTCCCTGTTTGTTTGTTTTTTCTCATTTGGGTCACTCATGCTATGAGGTCGGCACAGTTGATTCCCTGAAGTCCAGAGAGGCTCAGTGACCTACCGAAGGTCACAGAGCAAGCTCATGACAGGCTCAGTGAGAGTCCAGTTCTCCTCTCCAGCCCCACAATGATCCGTGGACTTCCATCATTCCAAGGTTTTCCTTGTGCTTTTTCCAGATGAAAAAAGTTTTGAAAATTTCAGTCTCTTGCCTTTTTCATAATCATTAAAATGGTTAGAAAAAAATGCATGGTAGACTAGAAAGGATACTTTTTAGATTTATTGAAAGAGGTAGACGTTTCCATTTTGGAAGGTCGGCAGCTCAAAGGCAACGTGATTGAAAGGGACAGAAGCACAGCCAGTGGGTCAGAGGGGTCGTGGGCTTCCTGTGAAATACACACACTGGAGGATGAAGATCCTTTTTTTTGGAAGACTGAATGAAGGGAAAGTACCTTAGGGCAGAAGTGATCAGAGTGTGATCTGCAGAACAGCTTGAATTTTTTGGAGGTACTTTAGGGACCGCTGTAGGGGACAGGCATGTGTGAGGGGGCTGGTGGTGGGGGTAGGGGGGTGCTGGCTTCATTTCTCACCTACACTCAGCAGCTCCTCTCATTTTCTGCTGTACAAATCACATTTCCATGCAAGATTTAGTGTGAGTAGACATAACAAGTGTGACAACCATGCATTCAGATAACTACGAAAAAGCACTGTTTCACATAGTGGCCAAATCCACGACCGAGCCCATTATATTAAGGGTCACTCCAGAGGATGGTTCAGACAAAATCATCAATTAAAAATGTTTGGAGCATTTTCTTTCTGATGGGTAAGCCCAACGATATCTGATATTATGGTGAGGAAATACCATGTCCCCCTTCTGGGATATACAATTTGGGTGGAACTCAGTATGATAAGTCTAAATCCTCAGCCTCGAAATTGCTGCTTTGTGAGGACATTCTGCTTGCTCTGAACGCCCTCTCTAGAACCCCCTGTGCTGCTTACATATTTCTATGTATGACATGTTACATATTTCTAGCGTGCTTGCTCCTGAGCTGGTAGGAGGACTGAAGAAGTAGCAAGTGCTCAGAATTAATTGAGTTTGATTTACAAAGCAGCCTCACTGACATACATGATAATTAAAATCTCACATTAGTTATTATTCTATTTGCTTTGCTGTACAACACACACACACGGGAAAAAGTGTCATTCTTACTGTGATCTCAAGAACGTTTGGGTTTCTTTGGAAGTACTTCAGGGATGGCTGTAGGGGACTGATGTTGTTTTGAAAACCAGAGAGACAGAGCGTTTGAAATGAACAGTGCATACCATTTACCCAACACCTATTGTGCGGCTCACGTCATTAACAAATAACCGTGATAATGATGCTGATGGCAGCTAACATTTAGTGGGTCTTCATCTTGTGCTGGGGACTACTGTAGATGTTCTTATATGTATTCACTGATTTAACCCCCATACCAGCATTATGATGTAGGTGTTTTTCATCATCCCCATTTTGACAGATGAGGAAACTAACACAGTGTTATAAAGCAAGAGGCAAGGTCAGGGTTGACTGTAGGCTGCCTGGCTTCTGATTCCATGATCTAAATGAACTATACTATAGATTCTGATTATTTACAGTTCTTTAAATAAAATATATTATTATTAAGCCCTTACAATGATATCCCATTTTACAAAAGAGAAAACCAAGGTTCACAAAAGTTAAGAAACTTGGCCAACGTCATAGAGCTAGGAAATTATACAGATAGGCTTGGAGCCTAGATTTGAGTCCAAAGTCTGTGGTGTGTACCGAGCATCTGTAAGTTCTGGCCACTATGGGGAAGGCTGCTAGCCTCTCACCTTTTTCTGATTCAATGTCCCCAGTTGGGTGAGTATACCTGTGTCCCTTTTGAGGCCTGGTCTCCACTCTTTTTCCTACTGGCCTGTTTTGGAATAGTGGGGTCAGGATTTAGATGAGAGCTAGAGAGACAGGGTCCAGGTAAGAATAGAAATGGAAGCTTCAGTAAGCCCTATCCTTTTTATCAGAGCTTTGCAGCATTGCGGCCACTGTCAGTAAGGTAGTGTTTTGTGTCCCTTTTATTGTTAACCACTGTATACAGTTTCCTTGGGAAACCTTTCGGATTGGTAGGATGACTAGCAGAGCTGCATTGGGATCTCTTGCAGTCCCAGACTCTATAACTACAAAATAACCATCAAACCAGCAACCCGATACATTAGAAATTAAGTTATGCTCTTCAGACTTTCTTTCACTAATTAAAAAGTTTACAGTCAAGAATCTGTAAAAGAAAGTTGGACTTGCCTTTCAGGGTCCTTTTAAGCCCTAATTATTTTCTCTGAGTTTGACTGATTATCTGTCTTTGCGCGGAATTCTAAGCACAGGACGCTATGAAATATTTTGCACCTTTATAACGAGGAAAGCCCTGCCTGGTGTTTGAGTGGTGGATCAAGCTCTATTGTAACTTTTTTTTTTCAAAGCCTTTTCTGGAGAGACCATTCATATTTTGAACAACACCTAGTCTTTAAATTGTATCACAAAGAAAATGCAGGTAAGCTTGGTAACCCATTCCAAGGCTCTAACCCTGATAAGAGAATAGATCTGTCTCCCATAAATGATGCATCTGTAATTATATTTCACTGAACACTCAAAAAAATTAAAACATCTGTTTCTGTTTTTGTTTTTTTCAAGATCCTCACTTCACCATGTGTTTTACTGAACTCTGTAAGGCCCGGGCGAACATCTGAGGTCTTTCTAAAGCTAGTCTTTCCAAACATCAGAGCATATGTTATATAGGTACCTCGAGCAATAGGCTGTGCAAGAACAGCCATACGTCTGTACCCACAGGAATATCCATCTGTCTGCTCCTTCCGGAGCCCCCTCCCCTCCTGTCATCTCTTCTCACCAGCTTCCTGCAAACATTTCATTCCTCACCTTCCATCCTCACTAAAGACCTCCCTCCATAGAGGAAATCTGAATGGTAATTCTGTTTCAAGTGTGCCTGCAGTAACGCCTGCCTGGTGGTGGCTCTGGCTTTGCTCTGGGGTTTGCTTGTTAACAGGAATTCGGGAGTCCTTGGGCATCCGGTATCATCACAGCCACGACCACAGAGGCAGCATGGAGGCCACTCTCCGAGCAGGGAGGGGAGGGCCCTGCTTTCAGCATCTCACAAATGTTCTCAGAGCTGCATCCTTGGATAGCAGGAGGAGTACCAGCAGTTTTAGGATATGCTTCCCAAATTCTAAACATCAAGAGAGGAATCAACTTCCATGCTTATTCTAGGCAAATTGGGCAGACTGAGCACCTGTGACCCTCAGAGCACAAGTCAACCCCTCCACTTGCTGCTGACAGGCACTCTGCAAACACTCAGGACAGCAGTGCTGGTACTTCAGTGAGAGGAGGTGGGACTGGGCTTCAAACTCCATTCATGCAACGTGAATCAATACCTGAGCGGGCTAGCAGCCTGATCCCAAGACCTTACTTCCTGTGCATTCCCAAAGGCACAAGACCTCTAGGGAGCAGCTACTGTGACTGCCTCTAATGTCCCAATCAGCAAAAACGAGCATTTTTCGGCCCTGGCCGGTTGGCTCAGCGGTAGAGCGTCGGCTTGGCGTGTGGGGGACCCGGGTTCGATTCCCGGCCAGGGCACATAGGAGAAGCGCCCATTTGCTTCTCCACCCCCCACTCCTTCCTCTCTGTCTCTCTCTTCCCCTCCTGCAGCCAAGGCTCCATTGGAGCAAAGATGGCCCGGGTGCTGGGGATGGCTCCTTGGCCTCTGCCCCAGGCGCTGGAGTGGCTCTGGTCACAGCAGAGCGACGCCCCGGAGGGGCAGAGCATTGCCCCCTGGTGGGCAGAGCGTCGCCCCTGGTGGGCGTGCCGGGTGGATCCTGGTCAGGCGCATGCGGGAGTCTGTCTGTCTCTCCCCGTTTCCAGCTTCAGAAAAATACAAAAAAAAAAAAAAGAGCATTTTTCCACTTCCCAGGAAAGCGGTCCCATTCTTTTCATCACATGATACAATAAAATTCCCAAAGAGATTTTGGGAGCTGACCTAGGATTGTCAAGCTTTCCACATTCCCGACTGAGGTCACACCAACAACCAAAACCAAACTGCCTTCACTATCACCCCGGTTTTAGCCTGTTACAGAGACTGGGAAGGACATGGTCTTAGAATAAATGATAGTCTTAACTGAAATAAATTTAACTTTATGAAAAACATATTACATTTTCTTAACTGTTCTTGTTTGGCCGAAGACAGACTTGGGGGGCAACATGGTGCTACATCAGCACAGGGACACATTTCGCCCAGGGTGTGGTCAAAGGCAGCTGGAGTTTCAGCCCCGCCTTCGCTCAGTCCCTGGGAGATTTTTCAAGCTTAGCAGAGAAGGTCCAGGCTCCCAGGGCCCCGGGGTCAGTACTCGAACCTTTACAGCTTCCCCGCGGTACTCGGGCCATCTGAGGAAGCACTGCGTTGGAGAAGGGATGAAAACCAGTCTGGCTTAGCATTTCCAACTTGTCCGGCACTCTGCTTATCTGTATTGTAATTCATAAGAGGAAATACTAGGGGTAGTTTTATTTCCTGTTTACAAATAATAAAGCTGGGCTTCAGAGGGACTGAGTACATGTTGGAGCTCACAGTGCCATTTGATGGTACTTCTGAGTCTCGAACCCATGTTTGTCGGACTCCATAGTCCTCGATTTGGAATTAAGTATCTGAAGGCCATGAAATGGAACATAGCTATTGCTTCAGTAGAAGCAAAAATCCTCAGAAAACAAAATAAAACAAAACAAACAAAACCCTACAACAGGTTACCCTGTCTGGTTCCAGACCTCAAAACTTTAGAAACTTGCTTATTTCACATAAACCTGAAAACCCTGACAAAGCAACTTAATCCAAGATGTTTGCTATGCTGACGTCTGGAGGACATGTTCTGACCTTGATGCACGTGGTGATCCCATGACAAAGTTGCTGTTGTCCCATCATGGCCAGACCATGTCAGCCTGGTCTCCTTAGCGATTTTGAGGTACATTCCTTGAAATACTTGTGTTTTGCATTTGGTGACCCTGACCTTCAGAAATCAGACTGTCTTGCACTCTTTGCAAGCAAGCGTTGCCTTTTCTTCTGTCCTGAATGGTTCCGTTTCTTAGCGCTTGCTATTTCACAGTTTCCCAGGCTTTCTTGAATTGGGTCCCTTAGCCTGGTGTGAGTTCCCCAAATGTCCTCTCCAGGTACACATGTCTCCTTCCTTTTCCTCAGTCAGGACAATCAGTCTTCTGCTACGAGTTGTTCAATGATTTTTAACCTTTTTTTTCCATGGCACAAACACACAGTAATTACTAAGGTCAGTGCCCCTGACTAAATACAACCATTTTCATCTCATGGCACAAATAAATTAGTTACTAAGGGAGAAGAGGTCAGGGCCCCTTTTTCTTTAGTAATTAGTTTATGAGTGCTTGAGAAACAAAGGTTGAAAATCATTGGTCCTGGTCGCTGTTGACACTGTCCTCCCTCCTCCTCCAATCATCATTGTTATTCGTTAAGATTTTAACGTATGTCTGGAATTGTTCTAAATCCTTTACACATTTTGCCTTCTTTCATCCTCATTCTTACCGGAACGCATGTAGCATAGTCACCCTTATTCCCAGGTTTTTTTTTTTATTTTAAAAAAACAGAAGGCTGAGATTAGGACAGATAATGCTATTTCCCTCAATTCACATGGCTGAAGCTGGGGACGTGAACCAGGTGTGTCCATAATCCATGGCGTTAACTACTGTCTATGTCCTTTTCCCTTTATCTGGAAGACTTTCCGCCGTTTCTCTGACTACCCATACTCAAGACCCAAAGCAAGGTCTTTCCCATTTTCCTGGGCCACAGGAAGCCCACTCCTCCAGGCTCCCTGGCATGTAGCCAGTGTGGCTCCGGGAGGTATTATTCTCTTTTGTATCATTTCCTACTATGTTGCAAGTGCCCTGGTCCTCAGCTAAAATGTGGGATTCCAAGGGCTTGCAAGAGGTCATTGGAAAGCAATGTAAGCCAACTAATAGCATCCATTTTTTTTTTTTTTTTTAACAGAGACAGAGAGAGAGTAAGAGAGAGGGATAGACAGGGACAGACAGACAGGAATGGAGAGATGAGAAGCATCAATCATTAGTTTTTTGTTGCGCATTGCGACTTCTTAGTCATTCATTGATTGCTTTCTCATATGTGCCTTGACCGTGGGCCTTCAGCAGACTGAGTAACCCCTTGCTCGAGCCAGCGACCTTGGGCTCAAGCTGGTGAGCTTTTGCTCAAACCAGATGAGCCCGCGCTCAAGCTGGTGACCTCGGGGTCTCGAACCTGGGTCCTTCCGCATCCCAGTCCAACGCTCTATCCACTGCACCACCGGTCAGGCTAGCATCCGGTTTTTATAGCTAGTGAACATATGGACAGGTGGAATTTCCCAGCAAGTTATCCAGGGCGGGCTCAGAGCTTTGAGAATGCGCACTGGGGTGCATTCAGGGAGCTAACGCATCTCAGTGGGTCTACTACCTCAGTGGGCTTATTAGTCATTCTCTCTTTCCACAAAGGCTTATTGAGCACATAAGCTCTGTTGGACTCTGTGAGAAGTACTGGGGACACGGTGGGGGAGTAAAACAGACGTTACAGGTGAGGTCCCATAAAACAGGAGTCTCAGCCTTGAGCTGGCAGTCCAGGCATGGGGAAGGACGGGGTCATCGCCAATGGTGCGAACACACAAGCGCCCAGGAGGCCACTCTGACCATCTCCTGCCATTTGCCTCCCTCTGCGTGCCAGATGTTCACTTCCTGCTGCACGCGGAAAGACGGAGGCTCATTAGATGCACCTGGAGTGGTGCACGGCACATTTGTTTAACCACCTCCTCCTCTCTCCCTGGAAAGGTTTGCAAGGCCGCTTGTCGAAATGACCATATTTGTTATGGAGATTGACAGAAGAGGTGACACATGCCTTATGTAAGGAACAGCGCAGAGAACCGGGGATCGAGCCGGGGCCCACGTTTCACGACTGCGGCATATTCGACAGGGCCCACACAATTGCTCTATTAAATTAAATGACTCCAGTCTCCATCTGCACTGGTCATCTCCAGATAGGCTGGGCTCCTGTTACAGCCAGTAGCCCGCAGGTGTGCAAATAAGCACCCACAGCCCATACCAGATGTCAGGGCCTCATTAAAATATAGAATGAGAGCGCTCTTCCCCGGGTAACAAGCAGTCAGTGCTGGGTGCCCCTTGGGCCGGGCAGTGGGTAAGGAAGAGAATTGAATTCTAGCCGTTCAGAGCAAACGGCGGAGAGCAAGCCACCTCCCTAAGACCATTCAGCCAGGAGCGGAAAGTCGAAAGGCGACATCCAAGTCACCGCAGACATCATTTCCCGTTCGGCATCATCACACCAAACGGCAATTAGTGTGGCTGTTTTTCAGACTGAACAGGAAGTACTCTGGGTTAGGGACCTCAGTTTGCTTTTCCAGGTCCTGGAGTCGTGCCGCCCCGATCATGAGCATGCTGTACGGTGTCTAAGTCCGCCCTCGGGAGCAGCCACGCCGGGGGGATTGAGAGAGGTGCTAAAGGCTTAGGAGAGAAGCAGCCGGAAGAGCTGCCAACCACCTAAATCACACGCAAAGAGGAGGAACGGCAGGCAGCTGCGCTCTAAAACCCACAGGACTCAGGAATGGGCAAGAGGAAGGGTTATAATCACTGAAGAATTTACCGCCCCACCACCCCACCCCACTCCTGTCCTAGTGTTCTCTCTCTGTCTCTCTGGAGGCCACTGGCCAACCTCTCTTCCTCTCATTTCCATCTCTCCTTCTCTACCCCCCAACCCCACCACATACCCCTCCTCGCCTGCTTCCTTCCCACTGCCCCCCAGTTCTTTTTGTGATTGGAAAAAAGTGGGCTTTGTATTTAAAACGATCTGAGTGTCAGTTTGATTGACCCTGGCATATTTTCGTTTTCTTTTAACTGAATACGTCTGCTCCCCACCCCAATCCCCTGGGCTGACTTTCAATTCCTACACACTCCGAAAAATTCAATTCCTACACACTCTTTCAAAAAAAAAAAAAATTAAGTTTTTTAAAGTCTAGGTAGCTCTTCATTCATGTCCCTAGGGATCTCACGGAGCACGAATTCATTTAGAAGGGGGTTTATCCTGTCCCTACTGTGGCATTTCTCAGCACGTGTATACTTTTTATCTCTAGTGGGATACATGGCCATTTCGCTCAATACACTTTTAATAGTTATGCCTTTATTTTAACACGGACTTAGAAACAAAACAAAACAAGTGTCTCAAAACTGTGATCTCATGGATAAACAAGAAATAAAAAAAAAGTTGATTTAAAAGATTCAAAACAATATATGGGCCTGAATTGTGGTGGCGCAGTGGATAAAAAGTTGACCTGGAATGCTGAGGTCACCAGTTTGAAACCATGGGCTTGCCCAGACAAGGCACACACAAGAAGCAACTAGCATGAGTTGATGCTTCTTGCTCTCCCCCACCCCTTCTCTCTACAAATCAATACAATAAAATCTTAAAAAAAAAAAAAAAAAGAAGAATATACGGGCCTGACCTGTGGTGGCGTAATGGATAGTGTCAACTTGGGATGCTCAGGTCCTAGGTTCCAAACCCCAAGGTCACTGGCTTGAGTGTGGGATCATCAACATGATCCCATTGTCTCTGGCTTGAAACCCAAAGTCACTGGCTTGAGAAGGGGTCACTGGCTCTGCTGGAGCTCCCTGGTCAAGGCACATATGAGAAAGCAGTCATTGAACAACTAAGAGTTGATACTTCTCATTTCTCTCCCCCCCCCTCTCTCTTTCTCTCTCTCACTAGGGGGAAATATATATATATTTGGTGTGTAGGTAGTATAAACAGATGGTATGCTTTTAGGGCAAAAAATCATAAAGGTGGCCCTAAAATGAATGCAGTTTTAGAAACAACAAGTATTACCATTGGGTCAGTATTTCTGTACTCATCGCCTACTGGGTGATTACCATATACACTACATCCACACTTACATTGTGGACACTTATCTATTCTTTATTATTAACCTTTGTCTGTTCTTTCAGTCACCTCTCAAGTCAATGAGTGGTTAAAAAATTCACCCCAGGAGATAGAGCTGGGACTGAGTCATGACTCTGTCCTCCGTTCTGTAACCACGTGCCTTCTCTTATATGACAATGCCCCTAGGAGTACACGCAGGACCTGCATTTGGCAAGCTTGCCAAGAAACGAGAGCTGCTGGTCAGCATTATCATCTACTAAAACATATTCTTAAACTCTCATATCAGCGCTGCAAGGTAAATGTTCATCTCGTGGGTAGGTGATAAAATGGGCATAAACAGGTTAAGTGACAACCAGTATTGAGCTGTATCTGGGATTATACCGAGAAGGTCTAATAATACATCAGCATTAACATCTTTAGCCCTGGTTTCTGTTAAGTGCTAGCCAAGGCTCTTGGGTGTCCCATGTGGGGGGTGATGGTTATAAAACAATGGAAATGACCTTTAAAGAGTTATGTTACACATTGTACATGAAAAGGAATCACTCTCATTGTTTCATGGTCTCATCTTGTTTTGATCCAAGTCAGAGTGGGTGAGAAAGAGCACCTGTGGTAGGAAAAATTCTAACACGGTCCCCAAGGTTCCTGGTCCCTGGTCTACACAAGCCTTCTCTCATTTACTCACATACTATTCTAGGTATTGCTGAGAAGGGGTTTGTAAAGGCAGATGTAATTCAGGTCCCAAAGCACTTGACCTTAAGATAGAGAGGTTACCCTGGGGAACTCTGACCAATCAGGTGAGCCCGTCAAAGGGACTGGGCTCTTCCTGGCAAGAGAGAGTCGAAGGGTGAGAAGGATTGGATGGTAGGGAGATTCCATTGCTGGCTTTGAAGATGGATGGATGGAGGGAGCCATATGGCAAGGAAAGCAGGTGACCTTGAGGGACAACTAGCAAGGAAATGGGGGCTACAGAGCTCCAGGTGCAAGGAACTGAATTTGGCCATCAACTTGAATAGCTTGGAAGTGGCTCCTGAAAGGAAGACAGCCCAATTAATACCTTGATTTCAGCCTTGTAAACAGCCCAAGGAGAGAACCCAGTCATGCCTTGCTTGCCTGGACCTACAGAAAATGAAACAAGTACGATCTGCTTTAAACTTAGTTTCTGGTAACTTGTTATAAGCAATTAAAAATGAATACAGTATTGAAAACCCTAAGTGGAAGTCATATTATATAAACGTATTATTATCCTATATATAAATGCACATATAAATGCACTCAGCTGAATCAGTCACTCTATTTTCCACCCTTAACTGGAGTAAAATTTAGCATTCCTAAAAACCAAATCACAGTATAATAGTAATTATAACAATATCTAATGTTCACTGAACGGTTATGAGTTATTCATTGTGCTAAGTGCTTTTCATGTATTAAGTCATTTAATCTTTACAATCTTAGGATGTAGGCTCATTATGAATCTATATTGCAACTGAGGAAAAATGGAGCATAGAGAAATATTTGAGGGCAACAAATATTGTTCTAGAAGAAAAAGAAGTCACGATGAATGGTTATGGAGTTTAAGAATAAATTTTGCTTCCATTGGTAAAGGTAGGAATCTTTCATCTTGTTTTTTTATACGCCTTTCTGTTCACCCCAGACCTGTGATCTGGCTCCAAGCTTCCATTTCCTCATCCTTACGATGATGAGAAGTATAACAATGGTGAATAAGAATAAAGGATTACAAGAGTATTACCCTCCTAGGACTGCACTAGTAAGTTATCTCAATGCTCAGCATGTTTCCTGGCTGGGAGTCAGCTCTCGGGGAAAAGGAAGTCTCCTCAGTACTATCCCCAGGTTATATCTACAGCACATGCCGACCCGTGCGGGGTTCTGTGCTGGGTGTGCTCTTCTGATTTGATCATTTCCCCCACGGCCCAATGCCCATCATCCAGGAAGCCACCTGGCCATGGTGTCTATGGATGGCACTGTGATACCTGGGCTGTGGCTTGTGTCCTAAAATCCCAGCCTTTCCTAAAGCAAGTCAGTGATGCTTGAACCCTCAGATCCCCAAGTTTCCCCGGATTTGTGACACTAACTGAACGACACGCTCAATCCTTAGGCAGAAATCTGCGGGCGGCGCTGAAGAGCTGCTTACACATTGGAGACCAGGACCCCATGGCCCACACTTGAGACGAACCCTGTCTCATTCTTTCCTTACTTGTGTTGCCTGGACTTAGTGAGGTGACTAGACGGGGAAATAAGCTGAGGGCGTGTGTTGCTTGGTTCTGATTCCTATTTGCTAATTAGTTCTCTGCGTCCCTCAGGTTTCTGAGCCTCCTTAGGGCCCAGACCCGTGGCCCCCAGGGCCAGTCTAAGGACTGCTGATGATCTGACTGCTTAAGAATCCCATGCGGAGCTTGGTCCTTATCCTTAGAGATTTTGAAGAACACTAATAGTCTTTGTTAATGGAAGCGCCTTACCCAGCGCTGTCTGTCAAAGGAGAGGGGGTCCTTGAGGGGACGGCATCGGAACAGGCCGTGCGGGACAGGAACGCCTGGGGCTTAGCCACACGCATCTTCAGCACGGGCCTCACGTGGGGCCAAGGCTCAGCCCGACGTGGGAACCTCTGGGGGAGGTAACTTCCAGAGTCATTTCCAGCTCCATTAGACTGATGCTACTAGAAGGAGGCGGCCCACTCATTCAGCCACATACTTTGCGTGTCACCTGCGAAGTACATGAACCGTGCCATTTCATAGGGGAGGAATCACAGACTCAGAGCAGTTCACACCCCCCTCCCTCCCAGAGTCACATAGCTGGAAAGAGGCAGGGCCACGTCTTGAATCCCATACCACCCAGCTCCTGACCACCCGGCCACCGACTCCTCTTCAGCAATGCAGTCACACGTTCCAGGTGACAGAGCTTCAGGGTGCCAGAAACATCCACCCGCCTCTGTTCCAGACGCGCCCAGCCCACGCAGCCTGACCGCCCAGCTCCTTTGATGTGTAACTGCCAAATCTGTTTTAGGGGAAAACACGCTGTTTCCACTAGCAACGACAAAAGCTGCTTTTCAAAAATAACAAAACAAAACCCATATCATGGGTCCGATACCTCTTGGTCCATTTGCCACTGTAAAGACTCACTACAAGCGTTTGTGGGATGATCAGATGTCACCCCTTCTGTCCTGTTTATCCACAGACAGACTCTTACGTTCATGTTTTCTCCCCAGGTAGGAAGGTGCACGCCAGACTTTCCTGAGGGCTCTAATTGAGGACGATGTTTTCCTCCGCTGTGGTTTATTAGAAGTTTCCCCAGAATAACCCCAGGAGGTGGACATCCAAAGTAAACGACATTCGTCTTCATTTTGGCTCCAAGGGAAGAGCCACGAGAGGTCCCGGCAACTTAATGCCAGCTAATCAGGATGGAGGGCTTCCCGGGTCATACTGGAGGCGCAGGGCACCCTGCGCGCATCTGTTTCCCTGGGAGACGCCGCCGAAGCCTATGTGCACGCCGGGAGCGGAGACGGGAGCGCTGGTTTCATTTCTTCCATCAGGTTGCCGCGTGACTTCAAACAGATATCGTAACCTGTCCAGATGGTCAGAGCTTATTCTGTGTCGAGTGACTTAAATACACCCCGTGTCTATCCAGTTCCTTGGTGCAGTGAGGGATCAACTGAGATGCCTGATGAGCAACCCTTCGAAAAAGAGATGATATCCCATCTCCTCTCTGGTTCTGTCCACGATGCTGTCCACCTTGGGGGCAGCTGGGGGGGGGTCAGTTCTTGCAGGGCTGGTTGCTTTTCCTTTCTCAATTCCAGATTGCAAACAAGAAGACAAACCTAGCCTCCGTTTTGGCTGTTCGTTTCTGTCCTCTCAGTAATGCAGACCTGAACTCAAGCTCCAGCTGTGTTTGCCTTTGCCTGTGAAGGTTAAGACCTCTTTGACTCCTGCAGGAAGCTTCTCTTCTCCGTCTTGTTTTTTACTCTTTGTCAACAGTCTCATGGTGCCTTAGGGCTGTGCAGACCATCCTTCACTGGGTGGCAACTGAACCATGAAAAAAGCCAGCAACTGGGGTTGGGGGATCATGCTGGCTGCATTTTGCTCATTGCCAACATCATTGGTTCCCGGGATCCGCCAGGTGCCTGAAGAGAGGCAGATGAATCTTTAGAGTCGGGGAGGCAGAACTGAGTGTGTTCATCCTTGGAACACAGTCCTCTCTGTAGAAGCCACCGGGCCGTGGCTGTGTTTATCAGCCAGACTCCGGGCTCTGCCTCTGCACCCATCTTCTCAGGCCATGCCTGTCTGCACCCAGACAAGTCAAGCTCCATTCGCACAGGCTTAAGGGGACCAGCGTCTGCCAGTGGCTGACCTAAAGGTCCTTGCCGCTGGATGCTGGAATTCTTGAAAATACAACCAAAAAGAGCTGAGGAGAGCAGAGTTAGTTTAAACCCTGCTGCCTGGTTTTATATAGTGCCTAATTTCTTTGTTTTCATGGCTAAATGCCTCTTCCAGTATTTTTTTTCACCGTTGGAGGTAACAATAGGAACTTAGCATGCAAGCAGTGAGCCACACCTTATATACGATTACACGGGCGCTGTAACACAGCCTTTTGTTCTAGCTCTGATCCAAGTCACAAACCACCTTGACTTCTTGGAGATGATATAAGAAACTGTGCTGAGCTGAAATCCCAGCTCCACTGTTTCTAGCTATATGACCCGAACGAGTCATTCTGCCTTCTGCAAGCCTCAGATTTTTAATTTGTAAAATGATTATAATAATAGCAGCTGCCTCATAGAACTGCCGGAGAGATTAGTGAGCACCTGATGACACCCAATAAAAATTAGCTGTTACACTTGAATAAAGGTACCCAGAGTAACTTTACAAAAGCAGTGGGGTAGGAGGTATGCCAAGAGCTCCCTCCATCTCAGTAGACTAGACTTTCAGCTTCCTGAAGACCAAGACTACGGCTTCCTCACCTTCTGCTCTATTCCCAGGGCCTGGAACCCAAAGCACCCAATAAATAGCCAAAGAATTAACGAGGCAGACAGACCTAAGTTTAAATCCCAGTTCAAAGCCCAGTGCTGCAACGTGTGGTCTTGGGCAAGTGACTTACCTTCTCTGCCTCTGAGTCTGCACGTTTATGAAACTGGAAGAGACAATCTTGCAGACCCAGCTCTAAGCACGGCCAGCTGGCCCTGCGAGCTCACTCTGCACCGGCACCGGGCTCAGTGCTCTCTGTGGGCTGCCTCGTTTGATCTTCACAACAGCCCTTGTGAGGCTGGCGTGCTTACTGGATTATGAAACGTTTTTGGTTTTTTTTTTTTTTGGAAGGTCATGTAACTACTGTTGAGAGAGGTCAAGGACACATCTTCTGAGAGACGGAGATGGGGTCCCCAGCCGCTTAGACGGACTGTATTCTTCATCGCCATGTCCATGTCTCACATAGACGCCGGGATAAAATAGGTCAGATGTAGCTTCTGCTCCTGCTTTGATTATGAAGGGTTAACTGCCTCCTTCCCACCCCCCGCGTGCCTCATGACACTTCGCAGAAGGAACCGATATAGTCAGCCTGGTCTGTAAAAAAAAAAAATTCCTGCTCTGTCAGAATTCCTGGACCGCGATTTCAGTGTGTGTGTGTGATTTCAGTGTGTGTGCGTGTGTGTGTGTGTGTGTGTGATTTCAGTGTGTGTGTGTGTGTGATTTCAGTGTGTGTGTGATTTCAGTGTGTGTGTGTGTGTGTGATTTCAGTGTGTGTGTGTGTGATTTCAGTGTGTGTGTGTGATTTCAGTGTGTGTGTGATTTCAGTATTTGTGTGTGTGAGTTCAGTGTATGTGTGTGATTTCAGTGTGTGTGTATGTGTGTGTGATTTCAGTGTGTGTGTGTGTGATTTCAGTGTGTGTGTGTGATTTCAGTGTGTGTGTGTGTGTGTGTGATTTCAGTGTGTGTGTGTGTGATTTCAGTGTGTGTGTGTGATTTCAGTGTGTGTGTGTGTGTGTGTGATTTCAGTGTGTGTGTGTGTGTGATTTCAGTGTGTGTGTGTGTGATTTCAGTGTGTGTGTGATTTCAGTATTTGTGTGTGTGAGTTCAGTGTATGTGTGTGATTTCAGTGTGTGTGTATGTGTGTGTGATTTCAGTGTGTGTGTGTGATTTCAGTGTGTGTGTGTGTGTGATTTCAGTGTGTGTGTGTGTGATTTCAGTGTGTGTGTGTGATTTCAGTGTGTGTGTGTGTGTGTGATTTCAGTGTGTGTGTGTGTGTGTGTGATTTCAGTGTGTGTGTGATTTGTGTGTGTGTGTGTGTGTGTGAGTTCAGTGTGTGTGTGTGTGTGATTTCAGTGTGTGTGTGTGTGTGTGTGTGTGTGTGACCCTGGCCAGAATACTGATTTGAAAAGCAAAGCAAACACGTGCATTCAGAAGGCATTTCAATCGGGCAACTGTGAATAGTTCCCAGAGCAGCTGGCCAGGAAGGCGAGAGGAAGGGGTAGATTTCCACAGCTGGTGAGGTCTGAGGGATCAGACAACACGGACAACAAAAAGTAAGGCAGATGCCTCAGCCTGACGCCTCCCTCCCGCCACACATGACGGCAGATCAGGAAGTTGGGGAACGCTTCAGATGGAGGGGATCTCAGAAGTCAGCTAGTCTTGCCGAGGGCAGAGGGCCAAAGAGGCAGGGAGAGTCAGAGCCACATCAGTGATGGTGACGGAGGGTTGCTGAGAAAGGGGCTGCTTGGACATCCCCGAGACTGGACACTTGTGCTCTATGCCTGGCCTGCAGCCGGTCCACCATTTTCTATGGCAGCTTCTTGATTTGGGGGACCACCCACGCTGTTTAAGTACACTGACCCGAAAGCTGGCACTCTCCCACCAGACCATGCTGCCTCTGGCCCATGCTCCCTGTACCAGCCTGGATACTCCGGTCAGCTAGTCCATGGCAGAGTCTCACACCTGCTTCCCAGGACTGCATGGGCGAATCCAGAGATGAGAGATGAAGCCATAGTTTAATTTCCCGGGAAAGTGACATACCATTTTTCTCTTAGTAGCACTGTGGGGCTTGCTCAGCTAAGGTACCGAGTAATGGAGCCAGGGAGCACTGACAGACTCACTTAGGAGGGGTACTGAACGCAGTTACACATCCCCGTTCCTCAGGGTCAGTCCCCAACCTGGCCCAAACAATGACTACATGGTTCGTAAGTGGTCAGACCCCAACAGTGACAGCCAAATGCTTTCTAATACAATACTATAAATATATATATTGTATACTATTGTATATATCTATTGTATACTATTGGATATATCTATTGTAACATTGTTTATAAGAGCAAAAGACTGTACTCAACCTAAGTGTCCATCCATAGAGGACTAGTTATATAAGTTTTGGTACATTCATGCTACAAAATATTATGGAGCCATTAGGGTGAAAGAAAGTGTGTGTGTACAGTGTAACAATGTCTCTAAGAAGCAGTCAGTGAAAAAAGGTCAAGCTGTAGAACAGTATATATACCATTTTGGCTGCAAAAAAAAAAAAAGAAAAGAAAAAGAAAAAAAAAGGAAGGAGCATCCATTTGTGTGTTTGAATGGATCTAGACTCACTGCAAGGATGCACACTCTTTGGAAGGGGAGGAGGGGAGAGAGATCGGACATAGTCTCTGCAGAAAGCAGAGGATATTAGTCATTAAATATCCATAATGCATAAAACAGCTTTTTAGCACCTGCATGAGTTACCTATTTAAAATAAATGCTCATAATTTTTAAAGAATAATAAATAGGAGTTTACAAAGTATAGCACCTCACTTGGAAATTGCATCTGAACTTTTCTCCATCCCTTAAGTCTATCCAGGAGGCAGACTGAAAGTTGGCTTTTTTTTTCTCCCACAGTGGAGTCCCACAGCTCTGAGGCTGGGAGACAGCTGCACCGGTTCTGCCTTAAGTGACTTGGTGACATCAAGGGAGAGGGAGCTGTCCACACTCCTACTCAGTCATTATTTCTCCTAACACCCATCATGGGAGGAGGTGGAGGAGGCTGACAGTTTCTCCCTGTTTTACGTGATTGGGCAGAAGTTTCCAACTGTATCCCCAATCAGCCCACATGACTGTCCGTTAGGGAGCCATGGATCATAGGATGTCACAACGGGAAGGGCGTTAGCTTGGTAGTCTCCAGCGTGGGAGTTGTCCCAGAAACAGGCAAGATAATGGTGTGAATAAAAGACTTTCTGGTCATAATCATTTTAAATAATAGATTAAGATGTACTTTATAACCTGACCAGGCGGTGGCACAGTGTAAAGAGCGTCAGAACGGAACACAGAGGATCCAAGTTCGAAACCCCGAGGTCGCCGGCTTGAGTGCAGGTTCATCTGGTTTGAGCAAGGCTCACCAGCTTGAGCCAGGGGTTACTTGGTCTGCTGGAACCCCCCAGTCAAGGCGCATATGAGAAAGCAATCAATGAACAACTAAGGTGCTGCAACGAAGAATTGATGCTTCTCGTCTCTCTCCCTTCCTGTCTGTCTCTCTCTCTCTGTCACAAAAAAAAAGATGTATTTTATAAACACATAAGTATATAGTAATGGCTATATTCTGAAAGTTTTTGCTAATAGAGGTTCATAGTCAAAACAGTTTGAAGACCATTCACTAGAATAACTCTAGAGGTGGCAAAAGGCAAGTGACAATAGCATCACCTTTAAAGTGAGATAAATAAATGTGAGCCAAAATCCCAGCTCTGTCCCGTTATTAGCTGTGTCATTTTGAATAATGACTGCTCCTTTAGGCCTGCTTCTTCACTTGTAAAAGTGGGTCGATACTATGTACCTTAAGAGGTCATGATGAAGATTAAATGGGGTGAGACATGTATGGCAGGGCGCCTGGAAGATGGCTCCCAATGATCGCCACCTCTGAGCACTCACACTCTCGTGTAGTCCCTTCCCCTTGAGTGGACATAGTAAGTTACATTTAATGAGTACAAGAGGCAAAGGTGATGGGATAACATTTCTATAACATTTTTATAACTAGGTTATAAAAGACTGTCACTTCCCTCTTGCTAATATTCTCTCTCCTTCTTGCAAACTGGCCCTTCTAAGAGGGCGATCTCTGGACAACGGCCAGCAAGGAACTGAGACCCTCAGTGCTACATACAGCCCTTGAGAGACTCAAAGCTACCAATATCCATATGAGTGATCTGGGAAGTGGGTCCTTCCCCAGCCGAGCCTTTGAGTAAGACTGCAGGCTTGGCCAATACCTCAGTTGTGTCCTTGTGGGAAACCCTGAGACAGAACCAGGAGAGATACTCAAAGGTTTCTGAGTCACAGACATGGTAAGATGATAAACATGATTCTTCCAAACCACTAAATTTTGGGGTAATTTATTATTCAGTAATAGATAAATAAGCCAGCATGCAAGAGACTTGACATTGCATGACACACAATGATTTAGAGAATGTTGTAGGACACATTCTCTGGCTGATATAAAGCTCCACTTTTACTCCATGCCAAGAGCAGACATGTATCACTGATTGATCACAAAATATTTTTTTCCTAGGAACTCAGATAGACTCAGAATCCTTCCTCAGAATGCCAGGAAGCTATTGATTACACAGAAGAAACGTATTTGCCACTTCTGATCTAGCCCATGCTTCCTATCACTCCCCTTTTCCTCGTGTGTGATCTTCCTTTCATGGGAGACCAAGATTTTCTTTCATCACGGGAGGTATGACTCCACATTGTTAGAACAAATCCACCAAAGGCTATAAAATAGGAACGGCTGGCATCCTATGTTTTCCCAAGAGTAGATTTTGCTTGAGGTTAGGAGAGAGAGAGTCTAAGAGGAATGGAAAGCTTAAGAGAATGAATAGAGGAGATAAGCCCAGAAGGAGGAATTGGGAGCATCAAAGATCACCTTATCCTAACCCTCTTTCATACAGATACCATTAATTTCTATGTCTAGAATTGGTAACATAGCCCCAGGATGACTTCTTTCTAGGCACTTACACACCTTGTAGCCTGTGTCTCCATCATCGCTGGGGCTGGCAATAGACTCAGCTTGAGCTGTATTAACATGGGAGCCCTGGAGGAGCCGGCAGGAGGAAGGCAGGCTGGGGTTTTGAACTTCCCAAGCTGGCTCTCTGATGAGTCACAGTGAGCTGGCTGCCTGCTCTGATCAGCCGCAAGCCTTAGCCAGCCTGGGCTCTCTCCACCTCTTTCTGCTGCTGCCCCTCCTCTTTCCCCAGGGTGTTGCCCTATCCTAGTGGTTTCCCTATGCTCTGCCCACACTTACAAATAATCCCTAATTAAACTCTTCTCCAACACCCACCTCCGAAAAACAAACAAACAAACAAAGATCGGTCCACCTTAGCCAGGTAGCATGTTTGTGGTATAGCTGAGACCTTCAAGGCCCAAGTCAGGGATCAGTGAAGGTATTTTAAGCAGATCAAGCAAGACTGCAGGCAAGAAAATCTTTTCCACACATCATCAATTGCTTCCTATAAATATTCAAATATCAGACCACAAAGAGTTCACAGGTGACTCCTAAAACCAAATGGAGACATCCGAGAAAGGGGAGGAAGGATTATTTCCTTTTGCTACAGAGCGCAATTGCCAATACCTGAATGACGGTAGTCAGTGCATAATACACAACAGCTTTGAGAGTCATTTTTTTAAATAAATTTTTATTAACTTTAATGGGGTGACATCAATAAATCAGGGTACATATGTTCAAAGAAAACATGTCCAGGTTATCTTGTCACCCATCACCCAAAGTCAGATTGTCCTCTGTCACCTTCTATCTAGTTTTCTTTGTGCCCCCCCCCATAACCACCACACTCTTGTCCATGTCTCTTAGTCTCGTTTTTATGTCCCACCTATGTATGGAATCAGGCAGTTCTTCATTTTTTCTGATTTACTTATTTCACTCAGTATAATGTTTTTTAATACAATGAACTCCTACTGGTAATTTGCAGGCATCAACCCAAATGTGTTAGCTTAAAAAAAAAATAAAGCTGGGTTTTAACTTTTCTATTCTTGTTGATTTCTTTTCAGACAGGTGGAAGGTTTTATTAAGCACTTAGTGTCTATAGAGCCGCACACGTCTTTGTGAAGATCCCAGACAAATTAAAAAGTCAAATTAGCAATGCATATTTAATACTGCTTTGTAGTTGGTTTTTTTAAAAGTTGGCAGCGGTGTTTACTCTTTGAGGGGGAGTTTATAATTATGCAAATTGGAGGAACAGTCTGCATATGGTTTATGATAATGCCTTGGGTTTTCTTTCTCGAGTCACAAGTATTTCTAAACATTTCTTCAATTTTATCCATGACTTCGGGGGGGGGGGGGAGGTTAGCCAAGACTAGGGCCTGATTTCTCCTAAGTGACTTAGTATAGGATGCCTTGGAATTTAGGTGACAGTACCAGATTTCACCTTGGAGGCAGCACCTCTGAGATTTGCATAGTGTCACCTTACAGAAGAGACTGTTGATTGCTTTTGCAATAACCACCCATCCTTCTCTTCTCCTTTTGAACAAGATTTTAGTGTTGTTCAGATACTCACTCCCCTCCGTGACCACATGATTCAAGATGTGTGGGTCCCATCCCTAGCCCCAGGAAGGGACTAATGATGGGCTTAGACCAATCCTGGTGGTTCCCACCTGCTACACTGGGGATTGATTTAAGCCAGAGGATGTGACACAGTTTTGGCCAAAGAGACAGACCCTGAAGATGTTGGAACCCAGGTTTTGGTGATATTTTCTAGCTACTCAATTAAGCAGTTATGGATCTTTACTCTGTTTTACGTTACTTGCAGACAAGATTACGTCTTAAGTGATCTGTACCTTGACAGTTCCCATGTTGCTCTGGGGAATAAATCTGTATCTATATCTATCATCTTATCTATCTATCTATCTATCTATCTATCTATCTATCTATCTATCATCCATCCACCTACCTACCCAGCTGTACACACAAAGAAGAGTTAAGCCATGTACTTGGCATCTGTTTACCCACAAGGCAGGCTGATGTCTGTTTAAATGGGTTGGAGGAAAGAATAGTAGTTTAATAAAGCTCATCTTGGCACATCAGAGAGGAGTCCGTCTTTTAGAGCCAACGAATAATAAGAAAAGCTACTCACTGTTCACACTATTGCTTTCATCAAGACAAGTGTCACCAGTTCCACTCTTCCAGTCAAAGCAAGCCTGCAAGACACAAGAAAGAAAATAAATACAAAATGCAACATCTCATTTTGGCAACAGGCAGCAATCAAGTCTTTTGCCCTTTCCAGCTGAATGGATCCAGCTTTGAACAACCCTATAGAGCAGGCTGAACATTCTTCCAGGAAGTGGTTTCAGTGGGAACGGTTTATTCCTACCAAGGAATCAGGTCTACTACTCGAGCTGCTGCCCTTGCAATGTACATCACGTTCCCATAGACTCTCTCAATGCCTGATTGCTCTGTGGAGTGCGTGCTGGTCTGCAACTTGGTGCCTTTCATCTCCTTTGCTACTTTATCTGCTTCAGGAATGGGCACAGGGCCTGATTGGGGCCAATGAAAGGCAGTCTAAGACTTCTGTTGAAAACATAGGGGGTGAGAAGATCTCTTTCTACTGCACTTAGCATGCTAAGGATACTCATCAGCCAACTTGGGAAATCACGACTGCAGTTTTGAGTGACAGGTACCGAGCCCTAATATTTTCTAGACACCTGGATCCAGCGATGATAAAAATACTTAAACTTTACAGTGCTGTCAACCAATCCATACTCTCTTTGCTTAAGCCAGCTGGGTTTTCCGTCTCTTCCAATGAAGAATCCTTACTGATACAGGGAGGTGGGGCAGGTGTGGTCATGCTCCCGTTACAAAGTATATGACATGGAGACTCCGGAGAAAGGTAAGGATAAAGGAGGTCAAGACCTCCGTTTAGGGCTCCTTCCACTGCAGCCTCCAGCTTAGTCATTCCGTGATTCATTACAAATGGAAACAGTTGACATGCATTGTCATCCTTATGGACTGCTTTGGAGAAAATGGAGAAGCCTTCCGCAGGATTCCCAAGGGAGAGAAGAGATAACCCCTATTATTCTCACAAAGTAAAGATGGTGACGTGTGCACTCGCACACACATGCACCACCCTCTCCCCACACACATACTATAAGCACAGCGGGGCTTCAGATTTTCCCCAAAGATCTCCTCCCCTGAGGGTCTGTCCTGGCTGCAGATGCTCTCTCCCCACGGGACTGCCGTTCTAAGTCAATGGTTGGCCTCTGCTTCCTCAGTCTGTCTTCCTGACCCTGTCACCTGTGTGCCAGCCCAGTCTGGTGGTCTGTGACTGCACCGATCACAAACATCTCCCCACCCGGCCGCCTGGCCTACTCAAGGCCTGGCCCGCCTGCAGTGAGTCACCCAGCAGAGGTCACAGAGAGAAAGCCTCAACACGGATCCTGCTCCTCTGTGTGTTTTGTTTGACTTCCATTTAAAAAAAGACACAAAAAAACTTGTGCTACATTGCAAAATGTTACATAAAAACTTAGATTAAAAAAAAAACCCCAACAACTTAGGTTTCAAGGTTTACTTGAAAAAAAAATCAGAAGGCCTGTCAATACCATGTGTCACCCCAGGATGACACTGGCCGACTCTGAATGGTGTCTGAGTCCTTCAGACACATTTGCTTCCTTCACCATAATCCCCGGCCAGCCTCCCTTGACTCTTTTCCGCCAGCTGCCTGGCCGCTGGGTGCACATGCACTTCCAACCCCTTCGGACCTTTCCTACCTGCGGTCTGGGGCTAACGCAGGTGAGATGCCACCTCGCCCCCTAGTGGCTGTGTCTGGAAGCATCCTATCTCCAGCCAGGGTCCCACCATCCCCTCTCTCCAGAAATATTTATACAATCACAGGGGCACCACCGTGTGATTTTACTTTATGTTTCCTTATTCTTGCTCTCTCTTCTACATTATCTTAAAAAAAAAGTAGAAATTATCTATTTGAATCAGAACAATTGTTTTAGAAATGCTCTTGTGAAAATCAAGCTGCCCTGTGTCCTGCAGGGGACAGGGACTTGAGAGAAGCCATGTGGGACAACCAGCCAGGCACTGGATGGGACATCAGAAGAGTCTCTGACTCGGTGACCTTTTATAAATGATTTCTTCCTCTCTGCCTCAGTTTCCCTTCTATCAAGGGAGGAAGTAGAGTTAGATCAGAAATCAGAAGCTGTTCGCCATAAGCCATAGCCAGCCAATAGATGGTACTTTAAAGAAAATGTATTAATCATACGCCAACAACTAAAAATGAATGAATGAATGAATGAATGAATGAATGAATGAATAAATAAATAAATTTGGAAAGAAAGAAAGAAAATTTCAGGTAAGAATTCAGATTGTAGACTTGTCAGAACTCCCTAGCAACAACTGGCAATATTTCAGTATTACCACGTGACGACAATGATTAGATGGGGGTTGTGAGTTCAGCCTGGTTCTCACACACTTTCTCGTGGAGGTGGACACACACCCTGACCACCTGCTGTATTCAGTTACATCCTTGCCTGCCCTCATAAGTATGGTCTCTTGCCGCCCACGGAAGATACGACGTCTAGCAAACCCATCAGCCCCACTTCTGTGCACAGAGACGGGTGATCTGAGTTAGAGATGATTTGGAGAAGAGGAAAATATTCTGGGCAAAAAAGATCATGCTGTAGCATTCCCGTCAAGCTTAATGAATCCTCCCTCCTCCCTACATGGCCCAGAGTTGAAACGACAAGCCGCCCAAGCCTTTGTGACTGTCCCACTACATGGTTAAATCTGAAAAGGCGATAGCCAGGTTTTGAAAGTAGCAGAAATATTCTTCCGTTGGGGTTGCTAGCTGAGTCTCAAAGTAATTTGCAATTCAAGTGTCTCTTTGTTTTGTATGAAAATTTGCTGCTATTTGGAAAGTGGGGAAGAACTAAATTGCATCCTGCTGGTTTTACTTCAACTGTATCAAAAAAGAAACTGTTAATCTGGTTCCATAATTAACTTTCCTGTTCTAAAAAGGCCCTGGGACAGAGTCCAGAGAGTGGCTGTCAACTCCCTGCCTCTCTTTTCAATAACTCCTTTCAACAGAAAGAAGAGTGGGTCCAGGTGGGTATTGGTCTTGCTTTTATCTTTTTACTGATTTTTCTTCCCCTTAGTGAAGCTTTATTCTGTGGGGGAGGCACTGGGTTGACCAGGGAGGGCATAAAAATAAATAAATCCCTGTGCAGCTTCCAGAGTTAATTATCCACCCACCCATCCACCCACTCAGCCATTGACCCATTGACCCACCCACCCATCCACCCACTAATACACACACCTAGCCATCAACCCATGCACCCATCCACTCACCTAGCCACCGACCCATCCACCCATCGACCCATCCACCCATCGACCCATCCACCCATCGACCCATCCACCCACCCACCCACCCACACATCCATCCACCCATACACACACCTAACCATCAACCTATCCACCCATCCACCCACCCACACATCCACCCACCCATACACACACCTAGCTCTCAATCCACCCACCCATCCACCCACCCAAAATATGTTGTTTCTCTATTATATGCCAGACATTGTGCTAGGTATTCATGTGATAAATGAAAAAAAACAAAAACCCAAAAACTTATTCATCATCCAAGAATTCTAAAGTGAATAGATAATTTCTTGATAAGGGCCATAATACTTGGCTTCGTGGAGAAATCACATTTAAATCGGTTCTGACCCCAATAATACTTGTGCATATGTATGAGTGTGTGCTCGTACCCATACATAGGCACAGAATGCTGGAGGGACAGGATAACTATAAACAAGGGACTGTAGACTGGAAATTCAGCTTGGCCATCAAGAGGAGATAGCTTTGGCACGAGCAGAGGGGCTAGACCAACATTAAGAGCTAATACTCACTGGCAACTTAAACCTGTGCTAAGTACTTTTATCTGTTATCTCAGTGAAACCTCATAATACCAGGAAGTAAATACTGGTTCCAGGTTCCAGACAGGAAACAGACTCAGGGAAGTTCCCAGAAAACATATTGGTGGGATACATGGCCGAGGTGGGACCTGGACCTGTGACTTCAGAGAATAGGCTTCTAACCATGAGACCATACTGCCCTGTGGAAAAATAACTAGGAAGGGACTTGGGTGCCCACCATTCCCTCACTCATTCAATCAGTAATGCATTCATTCATTCATTCATTCATTCATGGAAATATATATTGTTGGGCGGATAAAATGTATTATGCTCACTTTGTTAAAGATGCTGTCGCCCAGGTGATATTAATGTGTGTTGGGGGCAGGCAGGATCACTGTAGCCTGGGGCTTGGTTTTGGGATTAAGCCTTTCCCACCCTTTTTGATGTGGGGTGGTACAATCAATCCAATCATGCCTCAGAGAAGTGACTTTGTATTAGAGACTTCCCTATTTTGTATATTGGATTAGAGGTTGTGAAGCTACACTATAAAATAGAGGTAGAACAGGAACTTGCGCTCTTGGTTCCTGAGATTATCATTAGAAGAGAGAGCAGAGGAGAGCAGAGAAAGGCCACGTGGAGGAGGCCAGGAGAAGCAGCCAAGATGGTGGAGTGCTGAGTGAGATGCCAGTTTGTGCAGAGTTTGTATCTGGATAAGGAAGGAGATGGGGAACTGAGGAGAATAAGGCTGGTGAGCTAGAAACCTTTGATTCTAGGAAACTCGGATAAGTCAGTGGCTTTGTGAGCACTGAATGTGACTGGGTTTTGGAGCCCAGTGTGTATTTTTACTTGCTCGCCGGGTGCAAGCTAGGATTAAAGATGAAGGCCCATCAGTTCTTGGCTCCGTTGTTTCTTTACCGACTGTCCGAATCCAATGCGAACCTGCAAAGGCCAGAAGGCTGCTGTGATGGTGGCCCTGGCTGTGCCTCCTGGCTTTACATATATATTTGTTGGTACTCTGGGAAACAGTACTCTGAGAATTGGGGGTCAAGAAAATAAGGACAGACAGGTTCTTGTCCTTACAGCTTCTGTTCCAATGACCCCGACAGTGGAGTGTTTCCCTCCGTCAAAGCGCACAGAAACAAAGCGCAGCGATCAAGCCCTGTGGGTCCTGAAGGAGAACACCACCAATCAGGTGCCCTTTCCCCAGCTTGCCCAGAAGTTCAGGGTGGGGCCTCATCCCATCATTCTCTCCAAGGAATATTTGTTCCCTCTTTTCTTTTACCTTCTCTCTGACATGACTATGCCTTGGGTATGAAACGCTCATTCCCCAGTCTTATCCTGGCGCCTAACCCGAAAGGTTCTGGAGAGAACTTCCTCTTTTCAGCCGAGTCGACAGCCCTGGGTACTTTTCCAGAGCTGCTTAGGCTTTTTCAGGTTCTGGCTCTGAAGGAAGTTCGAGCCAAACCCCAGTCTTAATCCTGGTCCCCAGCCCACATCTACCTGAGAACACTGTCACCTTTTATAAAATTCGGCTGGCAACCTGGCCCCTCAAACATCTACTGGATGTTTTCATGGAGTCGATACATCACTGCATTATTCCTGAGAGCTGGAGGAGCCAGGATTCCCGACTGCATCATGGCTCTCTAGGACCCTAAGCATCCTGGAAAATTGCCCCTTGGGTCATCACAGCTAAAACAAAATCCTAACTTGACAGGAGAATGAGGGTGTTGACTGTGACAGACAGAATAACGGCCCCCAAAGACGTCCATGTCCTAATCCCTGGAAACTAGGCATATGTTACATTACGTAGCAAATTTATAGATGGAATTAAGTTTGGACCTTAAGGTAGAGAGATGATCCTGGATCATCTGGGTGGGCCCAATGCAGTCACATGGTCCTTAAAGGTGGAGGAGGAAGACAGAGATCACGATATGCAATGACGGAAGGAGCGATAGGAGAGAGTTGAGTGGAACAGGGGCGAGGGAGATGGCCAGATGGTTCTCCAAAGGACACAGCTATGACAATGGCTCTGGGTGGGATACTCCCCATTCCCAGTCCTTGCTCTTCTCTCCAATCTGCAGTGTGCATGCATCCTATCCAAACCTAAGGGCCCATTTCAATCTGCAGTGTGCATGCATCCTATCCAAACCTAAGGGCCCATTTCAATCTGCAGTGTGCATGCATCCTATCCAAACCTAAGGGCCCATTTCAAATCTTATCTCCTCCAAGAATTTTTCCTAAATTCCACTCAGAGGGAAACTACCCCCCCTCCAAACTTTTACAACACTGAGTTTCACTTCACTCCTTCTCACATGCCACCTCGTTTAGGAATTGTTGCTGTGACAGTGTCTCTTGTCTTCTGCAATGCCGGCCATTGTCTTAGTCACAGCTGAAAGCCCCAAGCAGGGCATGAACTCAGTATCCGTACGACAGAGCAGACGGGCTAGTTTGTCCCTTCATGTCGCTAGGCCTCTTTTCCTAGTAGAACTAAGCCCCCTTCCCTGTCCTAAGTGTTCCCTGTGTACATGATCTTCCAAGTAGTCATTTTAGTGTCTAGTCTCCCTTGGGGTTATGTGCGACCATGTGACTAAGTTAGGGCCAATGGAGTATGAATGGGAGTAATATTAATATATGCAAATTCTGGGTCATCTTTGTAACAATAAGTCTACTTCCCAGGTCTCCTCCTCCTCCTATCCCCTTCCTGTACAATAGTGTCCCTGGAACCAGAGGTGGAAGCCACGTGTTGAGGATGGCAGAGCCAGCTGGCCAGCCTGTGACTCAGAATGACTTGTGAAGCTGCCTACCTGCCCGGGACTGCTCTCCCACTTTTTTTTTTTTTTGCATTTTTTTGAAGCTGGAAATGGGGAGGCAGTCAGACAGACTCCCGCATGCGCCCTACCGGGATCCACCCGGCACACCCACCAGGGGGCGATGCTCTGCCCCTCTGGGGCATCGCTCTGTTGCATCCAGAGCCGTCCTAAGCACCCGGGCCATCTTTGCTCCAATGGAGCCTTGGCTGCGGGAGGGGAAGAGAGAGACAGAGAGGAAGAAGGGGGGGGGAGAAGCAGATGGGCACTTCTCCTGTGTGCCCCAGCTGGGAATCGAACCCGGGACTCCTGCATGCCAGGCCGATGCTCTACCACTGAGCCAACCGGCCAGAGCCTGCTCTCCCACTTTTGTACTGTGAGGGACACACCATCTTGCGCTCCAAGGCTTGGTCTCCATGACAGCAGTTATCATGCCTTAACTCATTTTCATGTTTAATAGAATTGGTCTGTTGGCCGATAGACAGAAGTCTGGCTTTCTATCTAGTGGTCTTTTTCCAGGAGGGAGACACCTGGTCTAAAATGATTAGACCTCACGCACGGAATATACAACTGAACATACATGTACTACTCCTTTAACGCAGCCAAAGCCACCTGATGGGAGCTGTGAGCCCAGGCTCGCTCCTCCTGGTTGGCTGGGAAAGGTAAGGGAGCAGATTCATGCCTGGCATTCTATTATTTCTGCTAGAGTCATTGAAAATATCTTTTATCAGAAGTATGTCCAGACTTCCTAAGTAATGTTTTGCACTAAAATTCATTGCTGATTCATTCTCCTCAAACCCATCATTTCAGAAAATTGTCTTTTGCTGCCTAAGTATTTCTTGCCATTTGAAACTTTCTTTATAGACTTCTACTTTTTTTTTTGCCATTCCCCTTTAAGAGCCTGTTTAGACAATTCTGCTGAGCATTCATTTTCTAGCTGACTATTAACAATACATGCCTTGTATTTATATCTTGTTTAATACTTTTCAAAGCCTTTGTTCACAAATCTAATAGCATTTAATCATCAGGGAAGCCTGGTTAGTTATGTAGCATAAGTATTAGTATTCCTGGTTCCTAGCTCTTCAGTCCCCATCAATAGTGTGGCACAACAGTAGTTATTCATTGTGAAGTATATTGTATTGCAAATCATTTTTCTTTTCAGATAACGTTATTCTTTTAATTCATCCTGTGAATACAATAGTGTTTGGGGCGAAAACAGTGGTGAATAAGATAGACAATATCTCTGTTCCTAAGGATTCGGTAGGCAGTTGATGATTCACCACATTTTGAGCAGGAAGGGAGACTTCTACTGTTTCATCTGTCCTGTATCAACCCCTTCCTCTAGGCAACTGCTTCCCTGCTGCTCCGACCATGTGATTCTGATAGGGTCACTGACCACAGATGGAGGCAGACGATCCAGGCCAGTACTCTGTTCCTCCGGCCAAAGTGATTGGTTCCAGGAAAGTCATATGACCCAAACCCTAAGCCAATCAAAGTCTTTTCTGGGATTTACAATTTAGGAAACAGAAAGAAGTAGTGGTTTCTTTTGATTTGTCACCACTGGGCTGGGGTGATGTAATCTTAGAGCCAATTGTGGTGGTATCTTTTGTCACATGGAGAAAACATTTTTTCAATAGAGAAGGAGGACCAACAAAGGCAGGAGGTGGGGAGATGGCTAGACAGGCATCAAGGGACAGGCAGTCACAGCAATTCGGAAGGACACAGGTGAGTTGGACCAGATATGAAAACAATGACTGACACATAGTAGGTGCTCATTAAAAGAGAGGCGCAAACATTACCTTTTAGCCCATTTGTCTGGGAGTCTGTCACCTAATACAGTATGTTGAGCAGAAGAAATGCTCAGGACATACTTCTTGAATGAAAGAATGGCACTATATTGACTATGCCTTCAGCCAGGAGCAAAGGAGTTTAAGATTGAAAAAAATCCCACCATCTTATTTTATCATCATTTTCACTCATTGAGCAAAGTACTACAAAGCAGAGTGGTGTTAAAGAAAAAGGCTTAGATACCAGGCAGGCCTGCCTGGCTTTGATTTCTGGCTTCAGCACCAACCAGCTGTATAATACTGCGAAAATAATAACTACCCATTCATAAGGGTTTTTGATGAGAATATAATGAGGTAGCTGTCAAGTTTTAAGCAGAGCAGCTGACGTATTATCAAAAGTTCTAATGCTACTATACTCATTAAACCGATTTTTATTAATTGGATGTCTTCTATGTGCGAGGCTTTGTCTTAGTCCTGGGTTTACAGGAGGATGAGACAGGTAAGGGCTCACGGAGCTTCTGTCTGAGCGGAGGGAGATGGTCACAAAGTAGAAAAACCCCAATAAATAAACAAGTAATTCGAAGAAGTAATACAGGCCATGGATAATAAAGTTGAGATAGAAATGAATAAAGCCTCATCTGATATTTGAGCTGAGATCTGAATCCAAAAAAGCCAGCCAGCCACATGAAGATATGGGGAAAGGGTGCTTCAGGCAGAGCAAGCTGCAAGTGCAAAGGCCCTGAGGTTGGAATGAGCTTGGTGTGTTTGAGAAATTCAAAGGAAGCCTTGTAGCCAGGTATAAAGAGTGACAGAGCATGGTGGGAAGAGAGGTCAGAGAGGTGGCCTAATTCCCTAGCCATTAGACTGACATGTACTATGGGGCAGGTGCTATGCGTGGAACCAGGAACACAAGTATGGAAAGGTCACATCTACCCAAGAAGTTCTCCGTCTATCTAATCTCACCATATTTTGTCTTGACTTTTGTACAGTCACATTTTGACTATCTCACACTTTTAGTATCTGTGTCTTGGCCCATCTGGGTTAGGGGTAAGGGAGGGGTCTATGCCAGGCTTTCTCCACTGAGCCAGCAGGAGGCAGGTAAGTAGTAAACACGAGCTTGTCCACAAGAGAGAAATAAGTGTATTGTAGGCAGTTATTCCTCACCAAGCGCAGATTCCATTTCTGTGAACCTACGTAGTATTTTGGAGAAGAAGGTGATGGTAGCACCTATCAGAACCCCAAGTGCAGAGTTCAACACCATTCCTGGGAAAGGCTGCACTGTAAGTCATGCCCAAGCGCTTTAAACACTGGCTGTCCTTAAACATTTTCTGATTTCTCTGTGTGAAGTCATTTGTGGGTATTGTGATGTTTTATTCATGTGAACTTTGAGGGTCCAGAAGGATCAGAGCAGCGGAGGGAAATTTATCTATAAGCTAGAAAAGGGTAGAATACAAAATTGATCAGAACGCAGACTTGAATCGGGGCAGAGTGAGATGTCAATCCACGTTCTGCAGGAGAACCCGACCCTGCTCTCCCCAGATGGCTGTCCAACCTCACTGCTTTAACTCTATCTGTAGGCTAATGATTCTTGAATTATATCCCCAGCTTAGACCAAGCCCCTGAGCTCTAGACTCATGTACTCAGTGTCTGATTTGACGTCTCCATTTGGATGCCTCACAGACTCCTGCAACTGGACCTGACACGCTCTACGGGAACTCCTCCGACTCCGGTTCCACTTGCCCTCCCCAGCATCCTGTTCTTTCCTTGTTCTGTACTCTTTCTCTATACCGTCTACCACCATTCACCCTCTGCTCCCAATTTATTTTTTTGTCCTCATGCCCAGCACCAGTACATCAGCCAACATCCACCTCCAAATGATATCTCAGCTCTGTCCTTTCATTTCTAGATGCATCGTCACTGCCCAGGTCTGAATCTCTACCACCTGCTGCCTAGACGAGGCTGCAGACTCCTCATCGGCTCGTTTCCCTCTTGTCTCGCAATAATCTGTTATCCAGACAGATCTCGAAAAATGAGCATTAAATCACCTGCTTCCCCTCCCCAACATGCAACGCTTCAATCCACTGTATCCTGAATTTTATTCCTACCGCTTTTCCTGCACTAACAAGTAAAGAGCGGCACCAGCCCACCTCTGCAGTCTCAGAGCTCCCCTTTCTCACCCTGCTCTAAGCTCTGGCCGCAGTTGCCTTCTGACTGTTTCCGAACACGTCCAGGTCACTGGCCCTGAAGGGTGTCACGTTTGGAACGCAACGCCTTCTCTAGCCTCTCTGCACAGAGGGCTTCTCCAAATCTCACCTCAATTTCACAGAGACCTTTTCTAATTCCTCCACCAAAGTAGTGTCACCATTAATAGAGGCCCTCACAACACTGTTTATTTTATTTGTAGCAATTTTCGAATTTCAGAATGGCGCCTTTTCTGTTTGATGGCTGCTGCTGTAAGTTCGTCTCTCCCCATATTGTATCATGTTCCATAAATTCAAGGAGCACATTCACCTTGCTCATGATTGTCTCCTGTGAGCCCTAAGCACACAGCCTGGCACAGGGAAGGTCCTCAATAACTGCTGACTAAATAAGCAAAGGGATGCATAAACAGAGGCATGTTTCTTATGATTGTAAAAATGGAGGCCAGAAATCATCTCCCTTTTCATTTTAACATGGAGAACAAACCATCTTTTAAAATCATCATAAAAAAAAAGACTTGCTGAATCTCAGATTGGATATCTCAGTGCGAAACAAACAAAAATCTTCAAGTCACTACTTACTCAAACAAAAGTATCTTCTAACCCATACAGGAAATACCCATATTTCTCCTTTCTCTGAGTAAAACAATTGAAGCTTGCTGGAGACAGGAGACTTGACTCTGCTATCTACCATACTTTCCTGAGTCAGTCATCTCTCATCTCTGTCCCCCAGATTTCTGCACTGGGTACCTTTGTTTATTAGTGCCAAGACCTTCAGCAAGTCACCCAGCCTTTCTCAGCTCCAAAGTACTTGTAGTTGGCTAAATACTGGCCCCCAAACCTTCTGTCCTCTTCCCCATTCCTGGAACCTGTGAATGCTTTCTTATTGGTTAAAGGGTCTTTGCAGATACGATGAATTTGAGAAACTTGAAATGAAGGGATCATGCTAAATTATGCAGATGGCTCCTAAATCTCATGCCAAGTGTCCTTATGGGAGAAAGGAAGGGGGAGATTGGAGATTGAGGACAAGGCCATGTGACCACAGGGACAGAGAATGAAGTGATGTGGCCAGAAGTCAAGAAATGCCAAGCACCATTGGAGGTGAATAATGGATTCTCTCCTTGTGCTCCTGGGGGAAGCATGGTCCTGTGTGGGTTTTTTTTTTTTTTTGTATTTTTCTGAAGCTAGAAACCAGGAGAGACAATCAGACAGACTCCTGCATGCGCCCGACCGGGATCCACCCGGCACGCCCACCAGGGGGCGATGCTCTGCCCCTCTGGGGCGTCGCTCTGTTGCGACCAGAGCCACTCTAGTGCCTGGGGCAAAGGCCAAGGAACCATCCCCAGCGCCTGGGCCATCTTTGCTCCAATGGAGCCTCAGCTGCAGGAGGGGAAGAGAGAGACAGAGAGGAAGGAGAGGGGGAGGAGTGGAGAAGCAGATGGGTGCTTCTCCTGTGTGCCCTGGCCAGGAATTGAACCCGGGACTTCTGCACGCCAGGTCGACGCTCTACCACTGAGCCAACCGGCCAGGGCTTCCTGTGTGGTTTTGAACTTCTGGTCTCTGAAACAGTGATAAAGAAGTTTCTGCATTATTATTATTATTATTATTTTAGGTGAGAGGAAGGGAGGTCATGAGGCAGACTCCCACATGCACCCTGACCAGAATCCAGCTGGCAAACCCTGTCTAGGGCAGATGCTCGAGTACCACGCTATTTTTACTGCCTGAGGCTGATGCACTCCAACAGACTTATCCTCAGTGTCTGGGGCCATGCTCAAACCAATTGAGCCACTGACTGTGGGAGGGGGGAAAATTAAGAGAAGGGGGGGGAGAAACAGATGGTCACTTCTGTGTGCCCTGACTAGGAATCAAACAGAGGACATCCATACACCGGGCTGATGCTCTATCCACTGGGCCACCAGCCAGGGCCAATTTCTTCTTTTTTAAACTACCAAACGTGTGGTAATTTGTTACATCAGCACTAGAAAACTAACAGCATTTACCTGAACTAATGTGTGACTGCGGGTCACTGGGCATCCTTAGCCCAGACCGTCTTCTCTAATGTCACCACATCTTGTAACCCTACCAGGCTGACTCTAGAAACTTTAACAATGGACATAGGATCAAATAAAAAGACAGGGAGGACAGTCTCATCCACATTATGATGCAAAGCCTTCTTACACAGTCAGTGTCCACATTTTCCTCTTTCCTCTGTGACCTCTGTTCTCCAGTCACCTTCTGCCGCATGCAGTCTCCTCTCTTCTTCATCCTCTCTCCCTCTCCATGTCCCCTTAGCCAATGCATCAGCAAGTGCTGAAGGAGGGCCCAGCCTTGCCCTAGGCGCTGTGAGATTTCCACTTCCACACAGATGAGGAAACATTCACAGTAACAGCAATAACCGGAATAACAGCAACTGCCAGTGACTGGTGCTTTACCACGCGGCCCCCACGGTGCGAAGAACGACTCATGCATTTTCCTTTCCAGCCTCTCCAACGGCACCTCTTAAATGAGTCCCTTTGCAAACATACTCAGGGTACAAGGCCCACCGTCACATCCTTGAGGACCCTAAGGAACGCCACCTTGCTTCCTCTTTGCACGGGCCCTCCCAGGGACCTCCTTCCTCCGGGACATCCGATTCTGACCGGCAGACAGCAGACAACCGCATCCTGGGTGTCTGTTGCACGCCCATGGGGTCCCCTGCCCTCTGACGTGCGGTCTAGTGTAGACTCTTACGGGAAGTGGGGATCTTGAGAATGACCCCGTTGCTAGGGGACCACTCCCCCCGCACCTGCAGGACCAGGAGGGAGTCCAGAGGGAAGAGGGGGAGAAGAGGCGGAACAGGCGGCTTCTCCGAGCCAGCTGGCTGTTGGAGGGTTGGGTGCCGTCTCTTCCAGGAGTGTCAGGGTTTAGCTTCATCTGGAGATTAAACGAACACTCTTCTTAGGCTGGGGTCAGGAGGGGCGGGAGGGAGGCAGAAACGTCAAGAAAACTTCCCTGCAGACCTGCGTCAGCGCCAGGGGCACCCAAGGTCGGGGGCAGAGGGAGCTCCCCTGAGTCTCCAATGTTGTCAGAACTCATTAAACACACATGGCTCCCAGGCCTCTGGAGGCCCAGGGCCCAGCGCCCCTGAACCGCGGTGGGAAAGGCACCCGCCCTCCCTGCCTCTTCCCCCTGACTGCCCCGCAGCTGGGCGCACACGGCTCCACGAGCCCGGCCCCCAGATGCACCCAACGCCCGCCCGGGAGCTTACCCATGGTGCACGCACCCTGAATTACTCTCACTTTTTTGCATCGATACCAGTTCCTTTTTGCTGGGAAAGCAACTTCCCGAGCCTGCCTCCACCTGTGCCCCTCACTCCCCTGAGATGGCCCGCTTGCGAAGCTGTTTGCTCTGCGCTGTTCCCGCAGCCCTTTCTCAGCCCCTCTGCCCAAACTGAACACATCAGACCTCAGAAATACGTATGTCCACCTGGCCTCATCCCCAGTGTCCACCTGGCCTCATCCCCAGTGTTCACCTGACCTCATCCCCAGCCGGAATTCTTTAAAGGCTGGGGTTATATTTCACACTCTCCATGCATAGAATAAATACTCCAGTGGCTTCTTCCATAAACGACTATTCATTTAGTCTGTGAAGTGTGACGGGGACTTCACCAGCGCTGGCTGAACAAACTAGGAGGAAAGAAATTAGTTGTGGGACTTCCATTTTAGTGAGAAAGCTAAGAAAATAGACACACCCAGCACTGGAGGGGTGCTAAATACCAGGAGAGAAACAAGTGCGGAGACAGAGGGGAGAAAGGAAGTGCGGAGCCCATGCAGGGTGAGCACAGGGAGGTTGGAGACATGGGGGGAGGGGCAGAGAAGCGGCTGGCCAGGCCGGGAGATGGCAGCCAGGGAGATGGCAGCCAGGGAGGCTTCCAGGCGGAGGGGACTTGGAAGCGCAGAGGGCGAAGGTGGGAAAACTAACTAACACATTCAGAGAACTGGAACGAGAGCACTATGGCTACAGCTCAGCCGGTGAAGATGGGGTGGGAGGGGTTGAACAGCATCCCCCACCCCTAAAACTCAAGTCCACCCAGAACCTCAGAATAAGACCTTATTTGGAGTTAGGGTCTTTGCAGATGTAACTATGTAGTTAAAATGAGGTCACGCTGGAGTAGGGTGAGCCCCAATCCAATGACTGGTGTCCTTATTGGAAAGGGACACAGAAAGATGTGCAGAGACACAGGGAAGGAGGCCATGGGAAGGCAGAGGCAGAGGCTGGAGTGATGTGTCTATAAGGTAAGAAATGCCGAGGCTCGCAGGCCACCACCGGAAGTCAGGGAGGCAGCAAGCAAGCCCCCCATGGTGGCCCTCTCCCCACGCCTTGATTGAGGACCTCTGGCTTCTAGAACTGGGAGAGGATACCTTTCCGTTGTGTAAAGCCACCCGACGTAGTGATCTGTTCTGGTAGCCACAGGTAGCTCACACGGGCAAGGAAAAGACGGTGTTTTATTACCAGGGAAATGGAGATCCTTAGGCAGTAACAAGACCTGATACTTTTTTTCAGATTTGTGTTTTAAAAAGGTATTGTGTTTTAAAAAGGTATGTCGGTCAGCCCTGGTCAGTTGGCTCAGTGGTAGAGCGTCAGCCTGGCGTGCGGAAGTCCTGGGTTCGATTCCTGGCCAGGGCACACAGGAGAGGCGCCCATCTGCTTCTCCACCCCTCCCCCTCTCCTTCCTCTCTGTCTCTCTCTTCCCTTCCCGCAGCCGAGGCTCCATTGGAGCAAAAGATGGCCCAGGCACTGAGGATGGCTCTGTGGCCTCTGCCCCAGGCGCTAGAGTGGCTCTGGTCGCAACAGAGCCATGCCCCGGAGGGGCAGAACATCGCCCCCTGGTGGGCATGCCGGGTGGATCCCGGTCGGGCACATGCGGAAGTCTGTCTGACTGCCTCCCCATTTCCAGCTTCAGAAAAATACAAAAAAAAAAAAAGGTATGTCGGTCGAATGAATGGAAAACGTCCTCCTGCTCAGAACAGTTTCCCACGTCCGGCCTATGGCCAAGATACCTGTGCCACTTACATTGACTTCAACTAGGTAACTGCCCTCTGGCCGGGCACAGCCTGGCACCTTGGGAGATCAGCCATCGGGTTGAATAGTCCCCTTATTAAAGCATCAGCGGTTTCTAACCATTTCCCCACTATTTTAAAGCAAACAGGAGTCTATTTCCGCATTCTGAATTTAGCTCCTTTTTGTCCTCAGACACGTGTTGTCCTTTGTCCTCCTCCCTCTTGCCCCCCTTCCCATCTAACGGAAAACACCCCCCATTTTGATGTCGCTGTTAATTAACGCTGATGTGCACTTTGCTGACGTTGCTGTAAAACATGCTTATTTAAGGAAGGAAGGATCCTTTCAATTCTGAGCACAACTTTCAGGGTTGCCTAAAAAAAGGTCAGTGGATGACTGGATTCAGGTGCCTAATTACAGCTTGAATCCAGCCATTCATGAGTGCTAGCTGTCTGATGTTTGCGGAAAGACACATAACAGGGTGGGAGGGTGAGGGGGGAGAACGGCCAAATGGGGAAATGGGCCAGGTGCCAGAAAGTTCTGCAGTGTACAGCCTCTTGCAGCCTGATAGGATCTGGGGTTCTCAACTTCTTAAGAGTCTGGGAGAAAAGGATTTTCCTTCTTCTCTTACACCTGCCAGTCTCACCCACAATTCTCATCCATTCAAGATGCCCAGTTTTCTGATTAGGAACTTGGACCTCACTCCTTGCCAGCCCGCGGTAAGTGCGGGAGCACCACAGTGTGCCAGGTACTGACCCAAATGTTGTACATTCATTACCTCACTGAAGAAGGAAACTTGTGTGCCGTTGATAATGACGAGAATGCCAGTTTCATCAATAAACGATAAAAGATGCCCTTTACAGTGTCAGAAGTCTTGGTTGGTATTTCGTATACATTGTTTCTTATAATTCTATCATCGGAGGGTGGTGGTTAAAAGTATGAACTTTAGAGTCTAACACCCCGGCTTTAAATCCTGGCTCTGCCACTTGGTTAGTAGCTAAGTGACTTTGGTTAGTTGCTTAATCTCTCTAGGTCTCAGTTTCCTCATCTGTAAAGTGGAAATAATGCAAGTGTCTAGCTTATAAGGATTCAATGAAATCCTGTAATACAATATGGCCTATAGTAAAGGATGATGACAAAACTATAATAATAGTAGTAATGATCGTATAGCATTCACTACATGCCTGGCATGTTTCCGTACATATTATAATTATTATTACTATTTTATAGATGAGAAAATTGAAAAGCAGAGAGGCTAAGACACTCGTCCTTTAGCACACTGCTGAAATGCAACAGAACTGGGATTTGATCCATTAATGTCAGCCAGGGGTAGCCCTGTGGTTTAGAGTTCTTGCTATGGTGGTTCACACAAAGTACACTGGAAAATTCTTGTGGCTTGATAAATCATAGGCAGTACATTCCTGCCAAAGAATCTTGGATCTTGCTTAATAGTCTCCAGTTTTCCTTGACTTGACTCTTAGTACAATTGGTTTCTTCTCTTCCCCCCACTGGATTCAACAGAAAAGCCGTTTCCCCTTTGAGACTCCGTATTTGCTTGGTCTAGGTAGAAAGTGCTTCCTAGACATCACTTGGGAATGATGCCATCAGCTCAGGAAGCCAATTTAAAACCTCCACGCTTCAAGGCTCAGGTGAAGGCCTCCCCCTTCCGGGAGCTTTGAACCTTCGCTGTCGTCTGGAGCCCTGCGGGGCCCTCGCAGCGAGGCCCGTCTTCTGCTTTTTATTAAAGCTGTTTGGAATGCAGAGTTTGCTGACGGTTGGTCTTCCTTTCACACTGTAGAAACCTGGTCAGCCTTTAGAGTGTCCTAGCTAGCGCGACTTCCAGGACTCCTTGGGAGAATTTCACATGACCTTGTACAACTCGGGCCTCCTCCCTGATTTCTGTGGCCCAGGAACCCACCGGTGGTGTATTTAACCACCGCCCTTCCCCCCAGGGTCCTTTGTGAACATGGATTCCCCGCCCTGGGAGGCCCCAAAGCCACAGACCCCAGCAGGAAGTAAGATGGTGCTGAGCTCCCCAGAGAAACGCAGGCTCTGCCCCTCTCTGTAGCTCCCTCCTCACTTTGTCGTGTTGCTCCTGCAGTCACAGTGCTTATGCTCCTATCCCGCTGAGCCCTTGGTGTTAGCAGCTCCTCCAACCTCTGCTGGGAGCACCCCTCCCCATCAGTCGCAGACTGCGGCTGGGCTGAGAGATGGGGGGGCCCCCTGGTCTTTTCCTTTGTAGCTCTTATCTCTAATGTCGATCTCACATTACTTGTATCTAGTGTCCGTCTTCCCCATTAGACGGTAGTGGGGAGTTCCAGGGGAGAACTGCACCATCTCAGAGTCAGAGTAGCACAGGGCTGGACATAACTGCTCAGTAAATGTGTATCGAATGAATGAATTCATGACTACCCTGTTCTCCTGAACCCACATACCCCCAAACCCGGGATCCAAATGAAGAAGACAGAAGTTCTAATGCCAATCAATGCTGAGGAAGTGCCCAACCACCCACCCTGGCCCCTGGCAATGTATATATCCCAAGTTCACCAGGAAACCACAGTCCAAATCTAGATTCCAATTTCCAGTCTTGAAGCTTGTTAGGAGATACAGATCTCACATGGTTTATCCACCCAGATGGAAGCGTTGAAAATGTCTTCTTTAGCTTATCAGCTTCCACATTGTCTAGCACGATGCCTAACACGAAGATGTGCCCAAGACCTATTTTCTAGATATGGTTAAGCCTGACAGTCAAGGTGAATGTCTGCCAGCTTCTCCGAGTCCCCCTCCATCTGCTGCTCTGTCCCAGCCACGTCTAGAGCTGGAGGTGGAGGCATGTAAGGAATTTCTGCAACAATTTTGGCCTACAGCTCACCTCCCTGGACATGGCTCCTATCACGTACTGAGAAAGTATTTCCTATAAATACAGGTAGGCTTCAGAAAGCCTACAATAAGCTGAGGAAGACGAGCATCTCATGATGGCCTCTTTGCACACAAGACAAGGGCTTGAGCCACGTGCTTCTTGATTTGACTTAATTTGCAAAGACAGAACAAAGACATCAGATTAGTGGTGTAGGAGTTCTTCCTCAGATAATGTCAGGCCACACATGCTTGGCTCTGTCCCTAAATGAAAGCCAGGGACATGCCCACCCATAGCCATGAACCGTTCTCAAGTCACTTTTCTTTAATGAGGGCAACTGTATCCATCAGAGGACATTAGGCAAAGTCTCAAGACATTTCTGACCATCACTATTGGGGAGTTCCACTGATATTTAAGTGGGAAAGGCCAGGGATGTTGCTAAACATCCACCATGAATGGAAAGAACAACTCCCACAACAAAGAATTATTCATCCCACAAAGTCACTAGTCCTGGGATTGAGACACCCTGTCATAGATCAGTCCAAAACCCAAGGCGAGGGACACTGCTGAAGTCACATGGAGCCTGGGTGACTCCTGATCAAGGCACTTGGGTCCCTTCTCCTTCCTGTTGGTTGCTGGTGGTTACAGCATCTCTGCTTCCCCAGCTGCAGCTCCTGGCGGCGGGGTGTGCACTTCAGGGGACCGCTTGGTTTCAGACCTGCCGCCAATGCTGTGGCAGCAGGCAGGGGCCCCAGCAGAGAGTGGGAGACTTTGTCCAGCTTCGTGTCCTTCTCCTGCTGAGCTCATGGGAGGGAGAGGGATCAGTCTCTCCCCAGTGCCACAGCTCTGTATCCTCCACCCCATCTCAGAAAGAGCAAGGATGGAGACAGTCAGGGGGAGTCAGCATAAGGTTCATTCACTGCTTGCTCAGAAGGAAGGAGTTTTTCCAGCTGACCTCACTCTTGCACATGTGCCCTGGGTAGCTTTAATTGTACCCTCCTGCCTTCCCCATAGCACGCTCCTGCCCTGTGGGCTCCTGCCGGTTCACCTGCCCTGGTGGGCTTCGATCCTGCTGTCCTGGATTTGACTAGCTGTGTAACCCTAGACCTCTGATCCTCAGTTTTTTCCTCTTATAGAGAAAGAGAATGCTGTGACCAACGACTTTGGTGGTGCTACCTGGGTTGAACAACCACACCGTCACCTGCCATGGACCACTACCTCGACTACCATTGCCACGAGGGTGACCCTATGCCAGGAACTGTGCTACGTGCTGTACCTGATTTAATCCTCACCATACCCCACTTTTTCAGACGAGTAAACTGAGGCACAGAAAGAGGTTACTTGCTCAAGAGCACACAGCTTGTAGGGATGGAATAATGTAAACCTGGTAGTGCCACCACTCAGGTCTACTTTAATGAGATAGAGAAAAAGAGCTCTGGGCAACGTGAGGTACTATACTCATCTCAGGATTTCCCCGAGCTTTGCCTGGGTCCTTTATTCTTTTAACTGATACTGACTGGGCATCTCTAGTGTGTCGGAGACTGCACTAGAAGAGGTCAACGTTGAGGTTTCTTCGCCGCTGCCCCTGCAGGACTCACGGGGGGTCAGAGACCCAAGTTCCGACACCAGTCCCTGACCCAGTCTGCTGTTTTTTGATGGCCTCCTGAGTTCAAATGCTCAAATCCACAACAAGAAAACCCTCAAAACATCAAATGTCCTACACCTGTGCCCATACATAGAAACAAATATATCTGTTTGGCCAAATAGCTACCCTCTATGAACCATGGAAGTTACAGGTGTTCATCACTTCCTCAGGGAAGCCTTTCGTATCTTGGTCAAAGTCCCTCCCCCACCCCATTTTTTCAAACTCTAATACATTTTTTGCATAAATGAAAGACATGCCTTAGACCCAATAATTTTTATGATGTTAATTTCACTTTAGCCCTTCATTTTGTACTGATTATCCAAACTGCTTGGTAGATTTCCCTAACACTGCTAAGATGACAGCTAGAGAGAGCAGGCAGGAGGCTTTAGAAACTCAGGGAAGGGACAGAGCGGATACCAAAGCCCCCTTTCGACAGTTCACAGTAGCGTGCTGCCCCGCCTTCTCAGCCACACGCTCATCTACGTGAGTGATGAGAACAGGAACTACGCTGGACGGCTCCAGCTCCTCAGTCTTGCCCTGTGTCTATCACAGGAGAGGGCTCTATCAATAAGCCCAACAGGTGAACTCGAGTTCCTGCCACGCGCCAGTCCCTGTGTGAGGCACTCCGTATGCATATCCGACCATGTGAGCATGCGCCGGTGCTGACATGTCCCACATGAGGACGCGGGCTCAGGAGTCCACAGTCACACAGCTAGGAAGTGTGAAGTCAGGATTCAACCCAGGTTCACCTGGATCCAAAGCCCCATGTCTCTCCCAAACAGTATTAGATTGGCCTGGAAACTAGTTTGGAAATCAGACACTCGCAAATCTGCAATCATTCAGGAGACAGTCTGATCAGAAGTTAGGAGGCTCCAGGTTCCATCTCCTTGAGTTCAAATATGGGCTCCATCACCTGCTGCCCAGGGGTGTTTGGCCTTGGGACATACGTCCACTTTGTGACTCAAATTCCTTATGTATACAATAAAGATACCCCGTGGTGTTATTGTGAGGGTTAACTGTATTATTTGTAAAGTGCTTCGAGTGGCGCTTTAACATATTGTACATGCAAACATATTACAAGTAATGTTACACATATTAGTTCTTATTCTCCTTTTGTAGAGAAAAGGGGCCTTTAAAGACAACATATCATTGTCTCTATATTATTCTTAGGATTCGCCACATAATCCCAATTTGATAAAAATATTGAAATTTAAATGATAATGAAAATCCTTTAGCAGTAATTGATACTAATGGATGTCTCCTCCATGACAGCTCCTCAGCCTAGTCATATTAAACAATCCATAGTATTTAACAGCATCTGGTAGACTGAACTGTTAAGTGCGTCTTAAAGAGACCAATTAGATCATCGCTGAGGTTTTAAGCTGTCTGCTCCCTTAGAAGCTGAACCAAGGTTGCCTGCAATGCCGGTGATTTGAGGACCGGCCAGCACTTCCATGTGACCATACTGACTGGGTAACATCCACCTGGGACTAACCTACCTTCTCCAGAGCCCGAAACCCCTCTCGCTGCCTGCCAAGGCCCCAGGTACAGTGAAATATAAGGCACATCGGAGCATGCGCACAATGCGTTCCAAGGCCCCAAGGGCCCCAGAGGCTCTTGCTGGTGCCAGGGAGTTACGTCACTGTGTGTGAGTGAACGGCTCCAGGTTTGATATGGGGACTCTGTGGGAAGACAGCTGCAAGTCGAACCACACTCCCCAGACCCAGACCAAGGTCAACTGCCCTTGTGGCCAGTAAGGATAAGATCCAAAAACAAGCTACCTGGCAGTTTTGGAAGGCAATGAGTCATTGGCATCTCTTCTTAATAGTATACCTGTGTACAAACACACACACACACACACACACTTATTTCTCTGAGCAGAGGAGATAAAGTTCAGGAGATAGAAATGCAAGCTGAGAGTAGAGGTTTCCTTTGACTGTGTTGTCCAAGAGGTCTCAGGTGGTTGATCTCTGTCCTCTAAGGAAGATGGAAATAGCGTGATCAGCGTTGACTGACCTCTTACCACGTGCTGAGCATTTGACACATGTGATTTAATCCTATTTGCATGGTGCTATTCCCATTTTACAGTTGAAGACATTGAAGAGACAAGGAAAATTTGAGTAATATTTAGTTCTCAATATGAAAATATTTCCATTATTCTTTCTTCTCTGACCTATTTGAGTGATTTTTTTATATTTCCAAATGTATGGAAATATAAAAAAGTCATCTTTTTGTTATTGATCAATAATTTTAATTAAATTGATTAGTATGTCACCAACTCTTTAGCTTTTTGTTTTATAGTTAGTGCATGGACAATTTGATAAATATCTGTGGTCCACAAAAAGACCATTATTTAGTTCGGGTGTGGGGGTCTGTGATTGCTCATTTTGTTAAGTTTGCTTAAATACATTCCTCAACTCTATGTTCTTATTAAATTTTCACATGCTTGATCTTGCAATTAGTCAGAAAACAATGCTAATTTCTTGTCAACACTGTGGTTCTATAATTCTGTAAAAATTTACTTATACTTATTATGGGGCTATGACTTTAGGAGCTTGAAAATTGTACAGTTCCTGGTGAATTGTGACTTTTGTCAATACTGTGAGCCTCTACTTCTAGCAATTTTGCTTTTATGTCTATTTCATGTGATGTCAACCTTGTTCTCCCAACTTTCATTAGGTTAGACTCTGTCTTCATATCTTTCTACTTTCAACCATTTGTGTCCTTAATTTTAAAAATAGCTTCAAGTTGGTTTGAGTCATTTTAATCCAATATGCCCATCTAACTTTATAGGCAAGTGTAATTGATTTGTGTTCTTATAATTTGATACACTCTGACTTTGCCATCTTATGCAGTACTTTCTGATGAAAGATTTTTCTGTTCTTCTCTCTCTCTCTCTCTCTCTCTCTCTGTGTTCTGGTTGGGAAGTTACTCAATGTATTTTTATACCTTTCATTAATTATCCTTAAACACTTACCGTGTAGACATAGGAAGTTGGCACTCCTCGTATCTTTACCTGCCCCGAGGAACTTAGAACTCCTCACCTCTGATCATCTCCCTGTCCTGCCTCCATCCTTCCTTGTCTTACCAGTTGTTAATCCAGAATGTAATTCTATCTTTAGTACTTCCACATCAAATGGCATTATTGTTCTTTCATAAAGTTGATATATGTTTAGATTTCCCTCAAATGTTTAAAAATTTTTTGCCTAGTATTCTTCTTTTATTCAAGTTTATTTCCTACTGGTTTAATTTCTTTACTAATTGTTTTAATCTCTTAGTAGTTAAGGTCTTTTTTTTTTGTCTTTGAAACATCTATTTTTTTTCTTATGCTTAAATACTAATTTATATATTTTGAGGTAAAAAGTTATTTTTCTGTAGCACCATTTTTTTGTTTTCTATTTTTGCAATGAGAAGATTTTGCAAATAATATTTATATGTATAAATTCTATGTATCAAATAAATAATATTTTTCTGAGATTTTTGTCTGCAATTTTACTCTATTTCTTGGTATGGCACAGAATTCAATTTCTGAATCTCATTCTAGTTAATCTGAGACATCAGAACAATAGTTTTGATTGGTCACACTCTCATTTTATCTTTCTTCTTTCTTCTGCCTTTCACAGTCTCTCTTCCATGTCTTGTTTTGAGCCCAATAGTCTTTATCTCATACTGTTCTATTTTTTTGGTAATTCCTTCATAACTTATTCTGGTTTACCATTTCTGTATTCCTTATGTCATCCGTTTAACACATCAATTAATTTTAAAAATTATTAACGTGTTTTTTCTCTTTATCTGGAAGTTCTATTTGTTTTTTTTTGTATCTGCCTGGTCATTTTAGCCAGTTCTGTTGTCTGAAGAGCTTGTTGTCTCATTCTGATATTTGTTGTGTTTATAACCTTTATTCTTGATACTTTTAGTTTTAACAGTCTGAATACAGAATAATGTTTACATCAAAAAGTTTAATAGTTTTAGCTTCAACATTCAGATCTGTTCTGAGTTCATTTTGTCAAGTTCCCTTTTCTACATTCATTGTTTTTCCCATGTGGACAGCCACTTGCCCTGGTGCCATTTGTTGAAAAGCTATCTTTTCCTTGTTGAATTAATTGCCTTGTCTGCTTTGTCAAAAAACAATTGATCACATGTGTGTGTCTATTTCTAGTGTCTCTACTCTGTTCTATTGATTGGTGTTCATAAAGTACGTCGATACTACACTATCTTGACAACAACTTAATAGCGATTCTTTAAACCAGGGAGTACCAGTTCTCCAACTTTATTCATTTTAACAGTTTCTTTGGCTACATTAGCTCTTTACAATTCCATATAAATTTTAGAATCATCTTTTTAATTTCTACAATAAAGCCTGCATGGGTTTTCACTGAGAATGTGTGAAACCGATATTGACAAATTTCAATAGCGCTGACATCTTAACAACATTGAGTTTCCCAATCCATAAATTTAACATGTCTATTTATTTAGATTTTTAAAAATTTCTTTCAGCATGTGTTGAGGTAACATATTTGATTTAATGGTGTTTTTTAAAATGCCTCTAAATAGTATACAATATTTTAAATTTTATATTGAATCAGGTTTTTCAGTTTATAAAAATATAAATAATTCTTATATTAACCTTGTAAGTTCACTTATAGTTCCAGTAGCTTCTTTGAAGATTTTCCATATACATGATCATGTTTTCAATGAATAATTAATAATTTTCATTTTTGTTCCTTTCTAGGTAATGCATCATTTTTTTCCCCCATGATGTGGTAGTCCTTTGAAGTTCCTCGTTTTATATACACAACTTAATTCAAGATTCCTTGAATAAATGAGTTCTCAGATCTGGGCTCTGGCACACTAGTGGGTGTTAAAAAACTAAATTCTATATTACAGAGACTCTCAATCACCCACAAAGTTCATTCAGATACTCAGAGTAACAACACCCATGATTTCTCTCTGTCTTCGCCTCTTTTTTTTTTTTAATCTCTTGGGGTATCCTTTATTTTCTTGGATGCTTAGCTAATATTTAAAACAATGTTTGTTATATATTTACTTCTTGGTGACTTTCAGAGTATGAACTCAAATTGGCTTATAAGATTTTTAATTTATCTATTCAGCCATAATGTCAGAAATGAAAACAAACATTCTGTTAAACATATATCATATTTTACATAGCTATACAGCTTTGGTTAGTATTTCTAATGGCTTTTAAAGTTCCCCAAATTGATCTAATATACCTAGCTTGTTGACATGTATGGTCTCCATTATCGATATGTATGGTGTTTGCATAATTTTGATTATTACAACCAGTTGTGTTAAACGTGTGTTTAATAAAATTATTTTATTTTTTAGTAACCTGTGTTAGATAAACTCTAAGAAGTAGAATTTTGGCACTGAAACCCATGAATCTGCTTAAGATTCTCATCCAGTCTGTATAAAACTTCCTTGCCTCTGTATCATGTTGTCTAATGAATAAAATGTCTAATGAATAAAACCGAAGGGGGATTTAGACAGATGCAGCTGCATATTGGTTTTCCAGTTTTCATTATTTTATGAATATTAAAGGACATTACGCTAATTCCTGGAAACGTCACTTTCAGTGGTCTAGAGATACATCTAACACAGACAAGAGGTACTGTCACCAACTTCCCAGCAGTGACATTGCAGAAAGAGAGCCACTGTTTATCTGCATTCCCGTTACGTCAGGAAGGGGCTTTCCCCAGACAATGCCATCACTTGCCACTTGGTTTCAATGTACGGCAGTTCACTAAAAAGTAGCCCCTGTCACACTGTGTAAGATGTTTATTTCTAACTGTTGGCATTTTGCCGTGGTTTCTGACAAGTACTCGGGCATGCTCACAAGTGTCCATTCTAACCTAAGAAGCCCAGGAGGAGACAATGAGTAGGCACAGCTGCTTGGCAAGTGAGAAGTGTGCCCAAAGAGGTCATGTGTCTTCTCAACCATATGTGAGAGGGTGCTGGCCTGGGTGTCAACGATTTGGCTAGTCCCATGCTGCCAATGGCTAGCTTGAGGCAGGCCACCTTCTCTCTGAGTGACAGATCAGATTTCCTCTTTGGTAAAATGGGGCATTAGCCTCTGATTCCCCAAATCTTTTTAACATCTTCGGAGGCTAAATATAACGCCCGTCAACTAGCTTCATGTATTTTCGTATCAGTTAACAAATTATTTGAAACCTTTCTCCACTTTGTTTATGCCACTATTATATACCTGAACAAGTAGTGTTTCTCTCTCCTACTTAGCTGTAAGATGTTTGATGTCAAAACCTGACCTCTGTGTCCCCCACATTGCCGGGACCTGGCACATATCTAGCATGTAAGAGTTCCTCAGCAGGTATTTGCTGAATGAATATGAGATTTCTAACACCAAGTTCATTTCACTAATGCCATTTAAATTATTTCCTGCAACTGTTTATTTGTATTTCAGAAGTTAGTAGGACACAGTTTTATATACATGCATTTTTTTAATATTCTATTTGTCATAATCTTCCTAGATGCACTCAAGCAATCCACCCCTTAATTTTTTCCAATCACTGTGTGCTTGTGTAGGCATGTGACAATCGATGTGGTGTGGGGACGCCAAATGCTCCATGTGTATTTGCTGAATAAATAGGTCCTCTTCGTGCAAACAATTCTAATCATGACACTAGATCAAATAGGCATAAGGTTTTTTTGTGCTTTGGAAACCTGTGCTTTGTTTTCTCCAATGTGCTTCCAACTGCAGATTAGTCTCAGCCTTCTTTTATATGTGTATCGATTGGTTATCCACAGAGACAGCAGTGTTGACTTCACGTAATGCAGATTTGTTAAGGAATTGAACCAAATTTCTATATACGAAACTCTCTCTTCACTGGGGTTTTCTTCCTTAGCTCAGAGATACCCGCCAGTCCCTTTATCTGCAGTGCAGAAAGCCATTGCATATTCTACAGTGGATGTCAATAAAAGCTACAGGGTGAAATGAGGACAGTATAGAGAATGGGATTCAGACAGACAACTGACAAGTGGAAATTTACCCCAGCTTGGCTTGGCCTTCAATCTCTGATTCACATTCTAGTCAATGAGACAAATCAGGAACAGCAGCTTAGGTTAGTTTCATTCTCTGTCTCTATGTCTCTGTCTCTGCCTCTGTCTCTCTCACACACACAGTGGACAGAAGAGTGTACTAGTTAAAGAGAGACTCTGAAATCTGGCAGACTCTGTTTAAATCTGGGTCCTGCCACTTATTGTTATTTTTCATTTGTTTTGGGACTTTAAACGAGTTACTATAAAAATTTTATTGGGACCAAAGTTGTTTATCTGTTCCATAAAGATAACGATAATATTAAAGTAGTCAGTTGTTGAGTGTAGCAAATGAGATGATTCAGGGTAACTTCCTAGCACCGTGGCTGGCAGATAGTAAATTCTCAATGATGACTATCTAGCCCAGGGGTCTCAAACTCAACTCAGCATGTGGGCCGCAGAGCAAGATCACAGCCGTTCGGCGGGCCGCACTAGGTCTACAAAAGGCAACTGTTATGCAACACTTTTCTCACTGCAGTTGAAAACAAAAAAAAATCAGTACAACAAGCACAATCGTACATGCAGTTTACTCAGTGTCACAAAACGACCAGAAAGTGTAGTTCGCATCACAACTGCTGTTAACTAAGCTAATATCTAGCTAGGATGCTAGAGAAATGAAAAATACAAGTAGGCCCCTAGGCTTACTTAATTTTATCCAAAATATTTTGAACTTCGTGGATTAGTCTGCAGGCCGCACAAAATTTCTTCTAATACCTGAGAAGGAATCAAGAGCACTGACATTTTCTATTCTTTCTCTTCTGGTAGGATACACTCCTCCTGCCCAAGCCTTTAATAAGCAAGAGACTTTCCTAAGCTAGGACTTTAGAAGATATACAAGTATATTATCCTTCTCTAATGGAATAACACAATGAGAATCCTGAAAGAAAAACCAAGGAGTTAGGGGAAGGCTAACAAAAGTCCAATGATAGAGTTCAGGCATTTGAAGTTTTTACTGTGGACTCATGGGCGAGCTCATCAGGCTCTCAAAGTCTGCTTATTTTTAATTTCTAGACAATTCTAACAGGAGTAGAGGTTCTCCATCTCCAAGGGGGCATAGGCTTTCTGGATTGGGAGATTCAGAGATTAAGAGAAAAGGGCAACTCATTGTGAAGAGTGCTGAAAGCCTAATCATAAGGGAAGAGAGAGAAGAAGCAGGAACAATTGGATTTATCGTTGAAGGAACACAGTTATTTAAAGCAACATTTCCCAGAATGTGTTCTGTCCATAGGCTGTCAGTATAGAAGAGGCAATGAAAGAGTTCCTTGATCAACAGGTATGAAAAACACTGGGTTAATGTGAAGTAGTTCTTCATGACTTCACAAGTCTTTAATATATTGAAGTACATCCTAAATCTTTAAGAAAGGAGGATGTGTGAGTATGGTACATAGGGAGTCCTACTCTAACATGACCACAGAACCCCTTTTTATGAAATGCTCATGCACTTAGTATTCCACAGAATGTACTTTGGATACAAAGAGTGAAATAGCCCAACACTTGTCAACAAGTGATTGGGGCTTGTTGACAAGCCCCAATCCAAGAAGTATTTTGATAAATAGTCATAAGAATGTTACTGAGCCAGTTGGCTCAGTGGTAGAGCATCGGCCTGGTGAGTGGATGTTCTTGCTTCGATTTCTAGTCAGGGCACACAGGAGAAGAGCCCATCTGCTTCTCCACCCCTCCCCCTCCCCCTATCACTTCTCTCTCTCTCTCTCTCTCTCTGCTCTTCCAGCAGCCATGGCTCGATTGGAGTGAGTTGGCCTCAGGTGCTGAGGATAGCTATATGGCCTCTGCCTCAGGTGCTAAGAATAGCTTGGTTGCCGAGCAATGGAGCAATGCCCCAGATGGGCAGAGTATCACCCTATAGGGGGCTTGCCAGGAGGATACTGGTTGGGGAGCTACCAGGAGTCTGTTTCTGCCCCTCTTCCTCTCAATTAAAAACAAAAAAGAGTGTTAGAGAGTGACATAAAAAGGTTACATTGTGTTTAATGTAATCTTTTAAAAGAAGTAAATAACTTCTAACTAGCTACTTTACTTTTTGGATTTCAATCTTAGAAATACCCATAAAACTGTAAATACCTCTATAAGATTGCTCATGGATACCTTATTTGATATTAAAATACTTAATGACTAAATGTCCATGATATTGGTTCAGCCAGTACAATGAAATACTATACAAGTGTTCAAAAGAATGTAGCAACTCCACCTGTATCTACAGAGAAATATACACTCAACACGCTGTTGGGGAAAGGAATAAAATAAGCAGAAAGGGATGAGCTATTCAAAGGGAGAAGAATGCCACAACTTCTCCATCCCTGAAGGCAGGGCAGAAGAAGGTACAAACCTGCCACTGATGGGTGAGGAGAAACAGCCCGAATTATGTCACAACCTTTTCATGGCCTGGTGTGTGGGCACTGGCAGGACAAATTAGAATCCTCAGCAAATCTGAACCATAGCAAGAATGCGTTCACCTGCCAATACTTTGCCACGGCACCTTCCCCATGTGCATAGGGTCAAAGGGCCAATATCAGTGGTGGACCAGGGAACCCGAGAGAGATGTCCCCTGAGGAGCATAGACCTTCACTAAATGGAAGGCATCTATTTTTTTTTTAAAGTATCAGTCTTCCAAAAGCTGGTGGCAAGGCAGAATGGTGGGGAGATGTCACATGGCACAGAAGACTAAATAGCTCCTGCTGTGTCATAAGGAAATCTACCCCACACTTTGGAGAGCTGGCTGCTTTATTGCAGAGTATATGGGGGTCCCAAGACCCTCACCAGTAATGAGATCTCAAGCCCCAATGCAGGCAAACCTCTGACCCTGTCCTCAGGTCTGCCGAAGTCTGTGGTGAACTGAACCCAATAACGCTACAACAAACCTTGGAACCTGCTCAGTTATAAAGTAAATAATTAGATTGACTCGAATACCTACACCAGCAGTCTCAAGAGCCCTTTTCAAGGACTTGATGTTTTGTAGATTTTATTTATTCGTTCTTAGAGAGAGAGAAAGGGAGAGAGAAGGGGGGAGGGGCAGGAAGTATCAATTCCCATATGTGCCTTGACCAGGCAAGCCCAGGGTTTCGAACCAGTAACCTCAGCATTCCAGGTTGATGCTTTATCCACTGCGCCACCACAGGTCAGGCTCAAGGACTTAATGTTTTTTATTTCATATTACAATTCTTTTTATACACAATATCCAGAAATCAACCAAAAATTGTCACGGGCAAAGAAGCAGGAAAAGGCGGTTCGTAATCAAGAGAACAAGGAGTCAATAGAAGCAGTTCAGATGTCAGAATTAGAAAAATAAAGACATTACAGTAACCATGGTGAATATGTGAAAGAATCCACTGAAGGAAAGGGAACAATCTACAAAGAGACAAAGAATTTTAATCAAGCTATGAAAATTGAAAAAAAAAAGAACCGTAGTTTTGCTTTGTGTGTTTTTTTTGTATCATTTACATTTTGGCAGTGAGAAAATGTGTTTGAAATTCTAAAATGTGACTTTAAAAACAAATTTCCAAATGTTTTCATGCGAAATACTTAAAGTATAATTCCAAGACTTTAGAGGGAAATCTCAACTCTAAGGGAGAAATCTGATGTAGGTCTATGCTCACCCTCAGGTTTACTGGCAGTACTGGTTCTATGGTACTTGGGAGTGGTCAGACAACCAAGGGTTCCTGGGCAGCCACTGGATCAATAGCTGGACGTTAAAATGGTGACAAACCAACAGTGCTTCTAATAAATTCAACAAGCAATTAAAAAAAAAGCTTATGTGGGAGAGGTAGATGTTCTAATCCCAGCAGTATGATTTCAGGAAAAACAACTGTCCCTAGGAGAGAGGAAGAAGCACTCTATACTCTGAGAAGACAATGTTTCACGTCTGTTGTTCCAAAAGGCAAGAGCAGATCCTTATATACTATATAGGCCCAGTGCTGTCCAGGCTGGTCAAGTTCAGCCTTGCCCATATGCGGCAGCAACCAATTAATACTGGTTTTTAAAAGATATGTATGATGGCCTGGCGTGCAGGAGTCCTGGGTTCGATTCCCGGCCAGGGCACACAGGAGAAGCACCCATCTGATTCTCTACCCTTCCCCCTCTCCTTCCTCTCTGTCTCTCTCTTCCCCTCCCGCAGCCAAGGGTCCATTGGAGCAAAGTTGGCCTGGGCGCTGAGGATGGCTCTGTGGCCTCTGCCTCAGGCGCTAGAATGGCTCTGGTTGCAACAGAGTGACACCCCAGATGGGCAGAGCATCGCCCCCTGGTGGGCATGCCGGGTGGATTCGGTCGGGCGCATGCGGGAGTCTGTCTGACTGCCTCCCCGTTTCCAACTACAGAAAAATACAAAAAAAAAAAACTAAACAAACAAACAAAAAGATACATATGACGCATCTGTATAAAAGGGAAGTTGTCTTTTCAGGACACCTTTATTATATGTGGCTTAAGTGTCTGTTTGTCGCCGATAGCTTATTGGTTGCTTGCATAACTGTACTAGCCAATGGGGTGAAGTTACCACGGCTGAACGCAAATTGAGCATGTCAGGGGGAAGGTGAACATTTGTTTGCATTGGCAATCATCTGCTTTTGAAACAATTTAAGGCTGAACGCAAATTGAGCGTGTCAGGGGGAAGGTGAACATTTGTTTGCATTGGCAATCATCTGTTTTACATAAAAACTGCGTCTTAACGTATTTTAAGAATGCCTCCTAGAAAATACAGCACTGAAGAGGAGAGAAAAGGAGCTAAAGCTGCACAAAAACGGCTTTCTCGACAAAAATAAACCACTGAGCAAGAAAGACAAGGCTTGCTTCAGTCGCAGAGCAAATGCGTCTTTCTCGGCAAAATGAGACTGATGAGCATAGAGAAACAAGGCTTGCCTCAGATGCAAAACAAAAAAGCCTGTCTTGACAAAATGAGTCCCTTGAACAAAAGCAGGAGAGAAATGCAAAAAAAAACAAAAAAAAAAACACGACAGAGTAATGCTGACCGAAACGCAAAAAGGATTAAAACAGTTTCAAACGGAGAAACTTTAATTTTTGAGCATTCTTCTGGTGACATGAATATTAAATGTGAACACTGTCAGTCCTTAAACTTCAAGTTAGAAACTAATCGATTTGAACGTGGCAAGAAAGGATTTTCTCAATGTTGCAAGTATGGAAACATTGTAGTTCCACTAATTGAAATGTTGTGTACAAAGAGATCTTTGACATGTGAATTAACATTTTATTATTTAAATCACCTTTATTTATTAAGCTAGCGGTGGCTCTTAAGAAATGTACTGCCAGTGGTTTCCTTCATTGCACTCTACTTTAAGCAATTAAGCAAGTAGAAGGGGAAACCCCGTGGGGCACTAAGCAAAGGGGCGTCCTCACCGCCTGCCCTGGGTAATTCAGTTTGAATTAGCAGACACCTTTGCACAAATCATTTTAATTACAATTTATAATATCTAGAACAGCGGTCATTTTGTATGACCGCCGGGCTTTCTAGTTCTTTATAAGCTACTATGATGGAGATAAACACGGATAAAATAGGGAAAAAAAGTAGAGAGATGTGTCAATAGAGTGAGCCATGCTTAAAATTTAACAAAATAATCTAAATCAGGGGGCTCAAGTGACTATCATTGTCTCAGTTTACAATTTCCTTCGGGACACTCACACATAAATTCTCACCAAGCAGAGAAACTCTGGTCATGATCGCTGTGATATATTTTAGAATATTTTTACACATGTTTTCTAGCCCAAGGATGATTAGTTATTATGAAATGTTACTAGAGGCCTGACCTGTGGTGGCACAGTGGATAAAACGTCAACCTAGAATGCTGAGGTCGCCAGTTCAAAACCCTGGGCTTGCCTGGTCAAGGCACATATGGGAGTTGATGCTTCCAGCTCCTCCCCCTGTTCTCTGTCTATCTCTCCCCCCCCCTCTCTCTCCCCTCTCTCTCTCTAATAAAAATAAATAAAATCTAAAAAAATAAATAAATAAAAAATAAAAAAAGAAAGATTACCAGAAATTTGTGGCTGCCTCATTCAACAGTGACACTTCCAAGTCTCTTAGAAGATTATATTTTGTGTGTCCTCTTGAAATTGAAAACCAAGTTTTTCCTCAAAAGAAACAGGTAATGGCTGAGAAACAGGTTAATACGAGGTAGGAAGTCCCTCTGAATGCATGCTCAGGGGAGACTATCCAAGGCATGTTGTAGAGCTGATGGAGACATTATTCCTCAGCAAGAGACCTTTTGTTTTGTTTTGTTTTATCCTATGGGAGCCCTGTTTCTTACACCGAGGATTAAGGTGTGGCCAAAAATGGAGATTGAGAGAGAGGGAAGTCAAATTATTGGGTTCCGTTGTCACTTTGCATTCCAAACACTGGCTCAGAAACAGACTGTGCTTGCTGAAGAACGGGCTGAGATGTACAGCTGGTGGAGATCTTTCATTGTTGTTGGAAGGAAAGCTAAGCTTTTGCTGGTTGGTCACCTGCAGGGGGGAGGGGAGTGGAAAATGACAAGCAGAAATGGCAAGAGGAGCATATGGTCATCTCTCTTTGCTGCCCAAGGTTTGAGAGAACTTGCTATTTTTTTTGGGACCTCCTACCTGCGTCAGGAATAAGCTTATGAGCTCCATTTGGATCCTGACACACTGGCTTGAATCCAGTCTATTCTTTTCCTCAGTGGTTAAGGCTGAAGCTGGGGCATACGTAGCATTGGGAAAGTCAATAATACCACACCATTTTTTGACCAAAACCTTTTTTCCTCTTCCTGATTCCAAACCCCTGTGTGTCAAGAAGCTATACATGTTTAGATATACATGTTTGAATAATGTCTAAAAAGCAAACTGGATTTAGGGTATTTGGCTTCTGGTTAGGGATTATCCTTCATGCATTGGAAATATACAAAAAGAACAAGTCCTCTGTAGGGTTTCCGAATGCTCCTCTATAGTGAGAGCTGATGCTTTTCATTCTAGTTTCCCAGATAACATTTCAATTTCAGTGGAAAGAAACCAGTGAGAGCAATGTGGAGATGTAACAGAGAGCCTAGCCTGTTTGATTTTTTCATGCCACTTGTAATCTTTTGCATGGCTTATTCTTGAAGTTGGGTTCCAACTACCAAAATATCCTTGAGAGTGGAATGCAAACCATTTCAAAAACAGTTGGGCAACTAAACCTTCGATGACCCCCCCCCCAAACCTTGTAAATTCATGAATAATCAATATTGATTTTTAAATTTCTTACGAACATGTCTCCATTTCTCTAGCCTCCACAGATGCTTCCATGTGCTAGACACGCCATAATCAAGTGCTGAGTGTGCATAAAATATTTGTGGAACGCCAGCCATGTACCCAAGAATATGCTCGTTATTTGCAGAGGAAAAGTTAAATGGAGTTCTCTCCAGTCTGGACTGTCACGTGACGTCTCCTTGTCCTTTGCTCCTCCAATCATCTTTCTAAAGCCCTGACCTCATTGCATTATTCTTCACGACAAACATTTTCTTTATTGCTTATTGAATGAAGTTCAAATGAACACCCTCTGTGAACTAGTTGCAAACTATCTTTGCTTCCTTAGCTCTTATCATCAACTCAGCAGATGAGTTGTTTTCCCCCCTCACAAGATGTCTAGCCAATTCAGGGCTTCATGTTTGCTCACTCTGGTTCCTCTGACTCGATCGTTCTTTCTCATGGACTCGTCCTATTCACATCCTTCAAGCCCGAGGTGAAGTGCCATCTCCTCCAAGGACCCTCCCTTCATCCCCCATCCCTGTCCCTCATTTCCTCCTCCTTTATGCGTTCCACACTGCCTTTGTTCCTGCAGTGTTTCCCCAACTGCGAGGTTAGGCAATAGATCCTCTTCCTGGAGTGATCAAATATTCTTTTGTTTTGACTAAAAAAATGTCTTTAATGTTTCACTTTTCTTTTTCTGAAAGCATTTTTCATACAACAACCCTTTGGAAAAAATGATCATCTGGCTTCTGAGGAGGACGGTTGCTCTGTCTTATCACATATCCAGGCAATCAAAAGTCTTTCCCCCTCATCAGTCCACCCGTCATGTTGCAAGATGGTTGGCTGGTCTAAGACAGAGTTTTATGGGGTCTCCTTTCTTCAACTAGAAAAGTCCCTTTAAAGCAGGAATAAAAAACTTATCCTAGTTGGGGAAAATTGGACAGATACATGGAAAAAAATGAAACTAGAGCACCTACTTACACCCTTCACAAAAATAAACTCAAAATGGATAAAAGACTTAAATGTAAGCCATGAAACCATAAGCAACTTGGAAGAAAACATAGGCAGTAAACTATCCAATATCTCTTGTAGCAATATTTTTGCTGATTTATTTCCATGTGCAAGTGAAATAAAGGGCAAGATAAACAAAGGGGACAATATCAAACTAAAAAGATTTTGCACAGCAAAGGACACCATGAACAAAATAAAAAGACAACCCACACAATGGGAGAACATATTTGCCAATACGTCTGATAAAGAGTTAACCAAAATTTATAAAGAACTTCTAAAACTCAACACCAGGAAGGTAAACAATCCAATTAAAAAATGAGCAAAAGAAATGAATAGACACTTCTCCAAAGAGGACATACAAATGGCCAATAGGCATATGAAAAAATGCTCAACATCACTAATCATCAGAGAAATGCAAATTAAAACCACAATGAGATACCACCTCACACCTGTTAGAATGACACTCATTAACAAAACAACACACAGTAAGTGCTGGCGAGGGTGTGGAGAAAAGGGAACCCTCCTGCACTGCTGGTGGGAATGCAGACTGGTGCAGCCACTGTGGAGAACTGTATGGGGTTTCATCAAAAAATTAAAAATGAGACTGCCTTTTGACCCAGCTATCCCACTTTTAGGAATATATCCTAAGAACACCAAATCACTGATTCAAAAGGAGAAATGCACTCCCAAGTTTATGGAAGCATTGTTTACAATAGCCAAGATCTGGAAACAGCCCAAGTGTCCATCAGTGGACGAGTGGATTAAAAAGCTGTGGTATATATACACAATGGAATACTACGCAGCGGTGAAAAAGAAGGAAATCTTACCTTTTGTGACAGCATGGATGGACCTGGAGATTATTATGCTAAGTGAAATAAGCCAAGCAAAGAAAGACAAATATCATATGATCTCACATATATGTAGAATCTAATGGACAAAGTGAACTGAGGAACAGAATAGAGGCAGAGGTGGGGTCACAGGGACCAGAGGGACAGCAGTCAGAGGGAAGGGGGTGAGGGGATGGGATCAGAGAAGGTAAAGGGATTAGTGAAACTATATATACATAACACAGAGATATAGATAACAGGACAGCAAATCTTAGAGGGAAGGGGGGAGGGTGATGGGTGGAAAGGGGGTATAAAAAGGGTCACAGGGGTGGGGGTTAAGGGAGTTATATTCAGTGGGACACTTGAATCCATGTAAACACAATAAATTAAAAATTGATAAAGATGAAAAAAACCCATAACCTATAAGTTGCTATAAGTGTGGGTGATGTGGGTCATCTAAATACTGTTACTATGTCTTCTCATATGATAGAGAAGATTTAAATGTTGAAATATTTTTCACAAAACCATCATTACAGCCAATAGACATCTTTTATTCCTCTTTATATCCCTTGGTACCTACTATAGTGCTGTGAATATATAGCAAGAGCCTGTTAAACACTTGTTGAATTGAATCATTTCTGAAAAGTAAGTCCATGTTGGGGTTTCTCTGCCTAAAATGTTTTTACTATTTTATTTCATGACAAAGATCTGACAGAGCTTCTAAAAATGATCAAGGTTTCTCTACCAATAGGTTTTTTTGTTTTTTTCTCCAGTGAAATCACAGCAAAAGTAACACATTTTTAATGCTGGCCATTAAAATATCATTTGGTGGTAGTTTTCCCCACTCAAGTTAATAGCCCTTAACAAAGAAGCCATCCAACAGAAAACACAGGCATTACCTCCAGAGAAGAAATGTAAATAGTTATAATTTGTTTTCTCCCATTTTTCAAATATAGTACCATCTGGTTTATCCCTAAGCCCTGGAGAACCATTTTTAGAATTCTTTCCTCATGATTCATTCTCCATCCCATTCTTACCTTGGAGATATTCCTGTACATGTCAGTAGCTCATCAGGATGCAATCACCATTACTGCACATTGAGGTATTTCTTACATCACAGAAGTCTGAGCAAAGTTATCAGAACCAATTTTGTTCTGCACTAGGATTCTACAACGTAGCCCCAGACTGCAGGCGCCATTTGGGGTTGAGCTATCTCTCGCTCCGAACGTTTGCCAGACTTCCAAGATTATGCTGGTGCTTAGCAGCCTATGCCAACTGCCTCCTCATCTGGCGCAGAGTTGGAAGCCCCAGGTCACTATGCTATCCCTCATCAATTCACGATGTCTCTCATCTCGTCTCCGCTTTATGGAGCATGAAGCCAGAAACCTGCCTCGGACAGCTGGTTTGGCAGCTTCCATGCTAGGGGTTTTCACATCGCATAGTTTTACTCGTGGGTTCAGAGAGGACCCTAATTCTGGATTCCTACTCCACTGGTCCAGAGAATGGAAGAAAACAGGCCCACATATACCATCAAAGTAAGACGTGCATGGAAGTTCCTCACTGAGATGTGGAAACAGCCGAGAGGAAAACTGCAACAGGCAGGGATGCCATCGGGTTGTCAGGCAGACTCTCCACCTGTTTTTCCAGGTCGGCTCTCCATTCAGGGGCCTCCAGATGTGTGACCTGGACTTTCAGGTTTTAGAATTTTAGTTGGACAGCATTTTAATGATGCCCACCAAAACTCCATAGAAAATGAATTTTTTTTTTCAGTTGAAGGAATGATTCAAATATGTTCTTTGGCCTTCAGATTCTACCTGGGACTTATATCAATCCTGGCAAGTGGTGGCACACGCTTTGAAGAAAACTCGTGGGGATGCCAGGCGAAGGACTGAGGTATTAGTGATCTTTTAAATATAAGGGTCAAAGTTTTTTTGAAAGATGAGCTAAAATTTGAGCTTGAACATGAATGAATTAAAGGAGTGAATAGTGCAAAAATCTAGCAGAAAGATATTCAGGTAGAGAAAACCCAAGTGCAAAGGTCCTGAGACAGGAAATTGTTGGAGGAAGACCAAGAGAGACACATTGCTGAAGTTCACTGAGTGAGTGGAAAGTCGTAGGAAAAAACTTGAGAAAAATAGTAAAAGACCGGTTGTAGAAGGCCTTGTGGGCTGGTTACTGGACTTTATTCTCTGATAAGGAAACCACTGAAAGCTTTGCTACGCACGGTAAAATTCTGAGTAAGACAAAAGGGAATCAAGAATGCTATTAACACAAAGCTAAACTCTATGGCTGAGATATGAAATTTATAATACCCAAAGGGGGAAGAAAACAGAAGAGAAGATATATCAAATTGAGGAACACAGTAAATATGATGCTCACAGAAATTATAACATAAGATTATAGACTTTACTAAACCTAACAGTCACATCAATACTTATGAATGAGCCTTACTCATCTAGTAAAATAAATGATTCTCAAATAGATCCATTAATGAAAAGCCAAATCCTATGTTGTATATAAGAGATACACCTAAAGTACAGTGATTCAAAAGGCTAAAAATAAAGGAATGCACATATTTACCAGACAGATGAAAACAATAAGAAAGCAGGAATTAAAATACTTGTACCAAAGTAGAGTGTAAGCCAAAAGTATAAGATGAATTCAAGATATTTTATAATGGTGGAAACCATATTTCATAATAAAACTATAACAAAACTCAGTAACATTTATATATACACAAATAACAGCCAGTTAGAAGATTTAATGAATGAGAAAATCTTATTTCTAAAGCAATGAAAAAGATAAAATATTTAGGAACAAACAGAATAAGAAATGATAAAAATTTTTATGAAGAGAAGTATAAGTACTTTGAATGACACAAAAGTAGACTTGAGTAAGTTGAAAGATGTCCCTTTTTCTTATTTAGGATGCCTCAACATAATCAGAAACTTGTTTTTCAGCATGTTAATTTAAATTTAATGTTACCCAGTGAGAATATTGACAAGCTTTATTATATAGCTAGATATATTGAGACTCAAGTTTATATAAAAAGTACATATATATGTACATCAAGTTATTATGTTGTCATTATACTTTAAATATTTTATAATTTTGTTTGGGAATTATACCCCACAAAATCTAATAAATAAAAGAAAAAATAAATACACAAGGAAAGATAGGAAAAGGGCAAATAGGAAGAACTATAGATGGAGAGTGGGGTCTAATCTCTGGATATTGATACTAAAAAACCCCTATAATTAAGACAGTGAGTCACTGGCTTATGATGACATATAATGGCCAAATAGAATCTAAATCTATAAAAATACAGGATAGTAAAAGAGGGTATCTCAACTCACTGGGGAAAAGATAATCTTTTAAATAAATGATGTTGGGACTAGATAACCATTTTTAAAAAATATAAATGAGAAACTTTATTCTCCATGTCTGACACAAAAGAAACTCTAAATAGTTCAAAAATATAAATGTAAAAAATATAAGTTTAGCAGGACTAGAAGAAAATATGGGTGAATCCCTCTATAGTCAGGCTTGGGGGAAATGTTTTTAACTGTGACTAAAAATTCCAGATGTGACAAGGGACCGATGAATTGACAAAATCATCAGAAGCAAAATAAAAATGCAAATGACAAAGAGAAAGTGTTGGCCATGTATATATATCACAGGAAAAGGGCCAACACTTGGAGAAAAAATATATACTAATAATCCTGTAGAAAAATGGATAAAAGACATGAAGGGGCAAAAATATATAAACATGAGCCTTGAACATTATGAATATAATATTCACCTTCACTCATATTACAATAGATATAAGTTAACACTTACTGAGATGCAGGCATCCCCAAACTACGGCCCGTGGGCCGCATGAGGCCCCCTGAGGCCATTTATCCGCCCTCCCCCCCCCCCCCCCCCCCCGCACTTCTGGAAGGGGCACCTCTTTCATTTGTGGTCAGTGAGAGGAGCACTGTATGTGGCGGCCCTCCAACGGTCTGAGGGACAGTGAACTGGCCCTCTGTGTAAAAAGTTTGGGGACCCCTGTTAATCTATAGCTTACTCGTGAGATAGGCAAAAATCCAAAAGCTTGGAGATGCACTTTGTTCCCCTGGCTGTGGAAAAACAGGCACTCCCCTGCACTTCTGGCTGATAGGTGTGCAGAATGGTCGGGATGCAAAACCCTTAAGAGTACAATTTGGCCCAAGCTGATAAACCACATCTACTTCTCTCCTCAACCTAGCCATCCCCCTTCTAGGGATTTATCCTGGAGACACATCCTCAGCAGCACAGAAATACATATGCACAAAGCTACTTACTGCAGTGTTATTTTTAGGAAACTAGTCAAATGTCTAAGCATCGGAGATTGTCTAGGATTGCAAGTACATATGGAACACGGGATCAAAATAGACTCTGTGCTGGCCAGGAAGCAAGTTGCAACACATTTCAAAGAACTGAAATCATACTATGTTCTCAGACCACAGCAGATGTAAGCTAGAAATAAATAAGTTAGAAGTAACTAGAAAACATTCCCCCACCACCCTACGGTCTGAAAACTAAGCAAAACACTACTAATAACCCGGGGAGACAAGGAAGAAATCATAATGGAAGTTTAGACAACATTTTGAACTGAACGATAATGAATAGACTATATCAAAGTTTGTGGAATATAGCAAAAGCCACGCTTAGAGAGACATTATGGCCTTACATGCATCTATTAGAAAAGAAGAAAGACTAAAAATCAATTATCTAAGTATCTTTCTCAAGGAGAGAAGGTTGAGGAGGGGAAAGCAAATGAAACTCAAAGAATGTAAATGGAAGAAAGTAAATTTTTAAGAATAATGTACTACTGCAGATAGAATTTTTAAGATCCCAAAGTTGCCACTTAGAAAAACTAACAAAACTGTTATACCCCTGGGAAGGCTAGTTAAAAAAAAAAAAAAGAAGAAGACAACACAAATAGTCAATAACATAAAGGGAATGACACAGTCTTCTCTTTTTCTCCTTACAGAGAACAAGTAGTCAAGGAATTCCCTTGAGAAGCAACAAGATCTGATTGAATTTTTCAGAATCTTCTATTAGTCTATCAAGTTCACTTGACGGTAAAGGACAAGCTGCCTTTCCAATGCCATAAACGAATGCCTCAGCAATTCAGAGGGAAAAAACGCAGGTTATTAAGTCGGAGCAAGTCTCTGAATATATTCGCACCAACTAGTGGAAACCGCTGTCATCAGAAATCTCCACGGCGATCAATTTTCTAGTCTCTGTCTTGTGTTGAGTTTGGCAGATGATAATAAAATACAACGAAATTCCCTTTGAGTTCTGACATGTACATGAGCTCGCGTATTCCCTGTGACCCAATTTTTTTATTTTTTATTTCCCTAGCACAGCTCATCCAATTTTAATATTATTCTCAAGCACTCAAGGCTTATGACTAGGAAATACAGCATGATTGTATAAAGGTAAGGAATACAAATTTTATTACCTATGTAGGGTTATAGATTATATATACACAATACATAGGTGTATAAATACACATCTTAACTAAAAAAAAGGCTGGAAGGGCCCTTAGAGGTCATTAAGTCTTCTTAGTTTCTGTCTGAGACTCAGAAACTCAGGCAGTAATGGTATTCCAAAGGCCACACGTTTTCCAAACAAAGCTTCTGAAATGTAGCCAGTACCTACTATTTTCTGAGGACTGTGGTGAGCGCTTTTCATACCTAAGTGCTCATAGCATTTCTATGATGTTGGGATCATCACACTCATTGGAGAGATGAGAAAACCAAGTCCAAGAGAAGTGCACAGCTAATCAATGTCATAAAGGGCAGGCATAGAGCCCTGGTGTCACTGGGCTCCACCCCGCCCCCCACACCCGGTGCTTCCCCAAATGCACGCAGCCCCTGACCAATGGGTTTGCTGCAGCCATGTACCAATCACGTCATGTTCTTCTCTTAAACTTTTATTTAAACTGACACTATTGAAAACTTCTATAAAGGAAACATTTTATGACCACTTAAATAAAAAACAAATCGCACTACAAATAAGTATTCATAAAAGTAAAGGCAAGGAAACCAACGTATCACTAAATCTTAGTGCGGCTCAGGGGCTCCTTAAAGACTCTGAACTTACCTCCCGCACTCCTTTTTATTATTATTATTATTATTGTTTTTTTACAGAGACAGAGAGTCAGAGAGAGGGATAGATAGGGACAGACAGACAGGAACGGAGAGGGATGAGAAGCATCAATCATCAGTTTTTTGTTGTGACACCTTAGTTGTTCATTGATTGCTTTCTCATATGCGCCTTGACCATGGGGCTACAGCAGACTGAGTAATCCCTTGCTCGAGCCAGCGACCTTGGGTCCAAGCTGGTTAGCCTTGCTCAAACCAGATGAGCCCGCACTCAACCTGGCGACCTCAGGGTCTCGAACCTGGGTCCTCTGCCTCCCAGTCCGACGCTCTATCCACTGCACCACTGCCTGGTCAGGCCTGCACTCCTTTGAAAAAGGAGATGAGCGCTGGTTAGAGAGGTATTTGAGATCCTTTACCATCCGCCCCAGACTTCGGGACTGAAGCAGACCAGAGCGCAAACTTTCACTGTGTGACTCAACTGTTGGAGGTCACCGGAAGTCTTCTTTGTCCTCTCTCTCAGATCATTCTGAGGGCTGTCCTGCCACTTACTCCTCTCTCTGAGAAACACGGCAGGGTGCAACGCCGCAGCTCCGAGGTCCCTGACGGCAGTGAGCATCAGAGGCTTAGGAAAAGCCCGTTTTCTCGTCCTCCTGAGCTTCCATCTCAGCATGTCTGGAACGAGGCCCGAGAACTTGCATTTCTGACAAGTTCCTGAGCAATGTTATTGCAGCTCTCCCGGCAACCACATGTCGAGAGTCACTGCTCTGGGTGGCACGTGGGCTGAAGGTAGACAACACACGGTGCCATGTGTGTGAAAATTCCACCATCCAAGTTGCTAGGGAGAATAGGGACCTGAAATTTTTCATTTAATCGGGCAGATGAAGCAAAGAAACACTCAATGTCTTCTTGTGTGTTCCTCTGTTGTTCTTCAACCTAGTGCGTCCCCAATACAACCCTACACCAAAGTTGATGCAACAACTTCCGCTAAGCGGCTACGGGATACAAGCTCCTCCTCACCCCAAATAGTTTATTCGCAGGCTGCTATGTAGAAGCCTTTCTGCACTGCCGGCAGCAGCCAGAAATCATTAATTCCCAAAGCTAAAAACGAGATTCCCTTTTGTTCCCATCTCTACACATTGAGACATTATGGAGCATTAAAAAAATTTCATGACAGTTAACATTCTCACCTGGTTTCTATTAATATTAACAACTAATAATTATTAAGCCTTCTGCAAGGTAGTCATTGTATTGTCCTATGTGATCTCATGGTTCTCTCTCTCTCTCTCTCTCTCTCTGAGTGAAGATTTGAGAAACTAACTTGTCTGAAGTCACACAATTACCAAGAAAAGAAGTAAAACTGGGATTCAAATCCAAGTTCAATCCCAAGGAGTAATTTTTTTCTACTGAGCCACACACTGCTCCTGTTACTTCCTATTGACTCAATCTCTCAATAAAAGTATATTTCTTAGAGATCTAAAAGATGAACAGAAAGGGCCCCTGATGCTTGAATTGTTTAGAAGAAAATTTTAAAGCGATGTCACTGAAAGAGGACAAATCACTGATATTTACTCAGCAATGAAGTTAGAGCTCCCTAGGTTTACCCAGGATTTAAGAAGGTCTGACCAAATTTTTGCTTTTAGGAGAGTCAGCGGGTAGAACCAGCCTCAGAAATCCACCCTGTTGGGTTTGTTCTTGAGTCAGAGGGACTTTTGTTCACTTCTGATATGGCAAGGACCATCATGAGTGGAGTGGAAGAACCAGCATTGACTGACAGCCACGAGCCTGGGATTCAGGTTGTTGATCTGCCTCAGTAACTTCTGACTCAATTTCCCTGGGTCCCAGTCCACCCTCTGCAAATCAGGAGGCTGGGTGAAGTTCCCTCCCTCGCTCTGCCTTTGAGAATGCAATTTCTTCCTGTGGATTTCTTAGCATCACGTCCCTCAAAAAGATAACACCCATATTTTAGCACAAGGAGAATATGGTTTGATTGCAAACTCAGCATGTGGGTTTTAACCTTCAGTCTCTCAAAAGTCTTTGAATCTACCCACTTATGAGGTTACACTTCTGTATTCTTTGGGAAATATTGAATACATGGGACTACTGGAGGACGGATCCTGGAACCAACAAGGTAAAATGACAACTTACACCCACACAGATAGACTTTAAGAAAGAGATCATCTGGTACATCTTCAAAAAGCCGTCAATGGCAATGGAATGACAAATTCAGTAGGTGTTATTAGGAGTAATTATAGTAACATCTCGAAAGAAAACAACATCTGTGATTTGCCTGATTAATGGCCTCATGTAACAGTGCATCTGTTAATGGAATAACGCTCCTAGCCTCTTGGCTGTACATTTGCAAGATCTGCAAACAGAGGAAGGACTGATGAAGAAGGAAGAAGCAGGGTGTTAGGTTGACTCTTGGAGATCAAGTTCCTCCCCAGAATTTCAAATTTCCCCCTCTGGTTTACGCAGACCAGAATGGTGCAGCAACTTCAGAGGACAAATGCATGCTACCATGTATATGAACATTTGCTGGCTAAACAACAACCTGCTCAGGGATTTTTAAAAACTGACTTTTCACCTTGTAGTTGGAGATGCTTTACTGCAGCCTTAGCAGTGTGCTACAGTGGGAGTGTCGTAAAGATGCTCACCACGGACCACCCTACAGACACGGAGCTTTTTCTGGAGCGAGTAGTTAATACTCAGGGAGTAAATACATTTCTCTTGAAGCATTACTTTTCTCCTTTGAACTCAAAGGAAAACCAAAATTTCCAACTATTTCTGAAAAAGACTGCCATGGGCCAGCTTCACTTTATTGCCATGAAATCGGGAAGTCACACAACGATCTCCCTCTCTTCCTCAATGCTGTAGTTTCTTTCTGCTTTGAGAACAAGACACCAGCTCCAACTGCTTCCTCAGGCTCCCCTGGATGAATGTGGGATATATTATTTGTCATAAGATGCATTCAGGTACATTCGGGCTGCAAGCTCTACTGTATAAGGCAGTAGTAGCGTTTGCCATCAGCTTATCCTAATGAAATCAACGGAAGGAAACTAAAATGTTCTGTTACAAAAGGAACGTGGATCTCACACCCAGCGAGCTGCATGCAATTGCAAATGTGATAGAAAGAAACGTAGTTCTACTCTGAGCCTGACTGACACCCCACGATCAGCAGGAAGGGCCAGGTTGCCTTTACTCACCCCAGCAAAGCTGACGTCCCTCCCGAGTGGGCTCCATTAGAAGCTCTGGAAAACAGGGCTGGAATGCGGCATCATTTCTCCTGTCCAGCTTGGCTAAAATAATCATTTCTCTCTCCTAGGGCGTTTTTCATTTCTCTGATTGTATCTGATGGCGTCGAGACCAGGCCTTAAGCTAACGCTGCCTTGGAAACTCAGAGACGAAGAGGGCTGGGAAAGAAACAAATGTGATCACTAAAGGAAAAGAGAAAAATAAGCCGTTTCACCCGAGAGAAAGAAGAATAGCATGTCTGTGAGGGTGGGCCCCAGGCCCAGAACAGTGAGCGCAGTTGTTCTCGGCTGGGCCGTGCTTGTGACAGCACTATCACTGTTAGACATGGGTCTTGCATAAATTTCTACTTTTTGTGAATCAGTGAGCTGGCGATACCAAAATTCCTAAGCAACTCTCTCCTCTACACATGCAACATAAATGACTTTGTTCGTTCACCTTTGGTGATGCATGCAATTAAGTGTGAGACAGTTTTAACCTTGTAGCTCTCCTGGGGGGCCTGGGATATGATTCAGTTGCTGGGTTTCGAGGGCACTTAAGAAAAAACTCTCTGAGTGACTTTTGTAACCGCGCTGGTGACAAATTTGCCCTCAAGAGTTTCAGAAGTCCCATTTCGTGGCAGTCATAGTTCTTGTCGATTACTGGGTAATTACACAAAATAAGAAAAGCGGGACCTATGTATTATACTTAAAGATTATGTGACTGCTTCAAACATATGAAAAATCAGAATTATTAATGGGCTTACTGAGAACTTTGATTCACTCCCTAAAATGAAATTTCCACGTATAATCTTTTTACTGAGTTTCCTGTAACTCGGCTAGTTGGGGTAATTGTCATGAGCCAGTTGCCATTTTGATGGATAGTTATTGATGGGTACACAAAGAAGAGAGAAGGTAGGACAAGCGGCAAGGCTACTTTTTGAGGGTAGCGGAAGGGGGGGGGTACTACCACGCTTGGGAATAAAAGGAGGCGGGAAGAAATATCTCACTTCATGAAAATCTTTCCATATGAGCTTGGTTGGTTGCTACGGTACTTGTGAATTTATGACTACTTTTGGATCTGATCAAACTACTAGGAAGAAAGATGGATATAGAAACATTTTAGAAATGGTCTGACACCCCCAACATCTCAAATCTGAATAGCTGGAACTGTAGGAGACAGGCGAGGAATTTTTAACAATGTGAAACTTGCCTAATGCTTTTGAGAGCCTAGAATTAAAAAAAAAAAAAAAGGCACTTGGCATTTCACATCTCCCCATCTGCTGGGGAAAAGAGTGCTTGTCACATCCTTGTTCCTGTTCCTCCCTTTTCTCAGAGTCCTATGGCTTCTGGGCACAAGTGTGACCTAGACTCACACCTGTGACTTGGCTAACCACAGCACGTGCACCACAAGGTAATGAGAGGTCAGTTAGCACTGCTTCCTTGTGCTGTGGGTGAGGCCACCGATACTCAGAGAAGTTAATGTCCTCTCAGGGCCACACAGGACGTGGGTGGCAGAGATGACACCACAAGCCACATTTCCTCACTCCCTAGACTAGAGCTCTTCCTCCAATAGAGAGACACACGTGATTTTGGGAGAAGAGAGTCGGGAGTTATCTCTAAAGCTGTCATGCTGACCAATGAGAATGGAATCCTCAAAGCATACGCCCATCTTCCAAGCTGCTTAGTAATTGTAAATAATCATAGGCATGAAGCAAGTTGTTTATATCTTGCAGTTGGAATTAAATACCACTGTCTGGCTAATTAGAACCCTAATAACAAATAATAGGTAAGAAATACTAGGTTCCGTTTTTGTTAGAGAGCCCATGTTTCTGTTGTCTGGCTGCCGGAGCTCTCTAATAATTCATGTTAAATGATCACACATCACAGAGCTTGACAGAGGTCCCCTGTCCAGCTTTCAGCTTTTTTTTACACTGAAGGGAATTGAGCCCTTTGTATAAATATGTATTGGCAGTTCTCATTGAGCCATCATGCCGTTCATAGGATTTTTAGACAGGGTGTGATGTTTAGCCTTTAAAATTCTTGCTGCCCAAACTTTACAATTAAAGAAGCAGTTGTTGACAAAGTCTTTTGCCCCCATCTCCCCCCTCTAGTACCATACTACCAGGATGGACTGCATACACCTGAGACCAATTATTCACTACAAGCGGTGCAAAATTTTACTGGTGGTAATTGTCATAACTATGATTGAGCTCTTACTTTGTGCCAAACACCGTGTTAAGTGCTTGACATAATTTGACCAATTTAATTTTCCAAAAACCTTAATAAATTACCATAATTATCCCCTCTATGAAAACATTAGAATTAGGGTGGTGATCATGTTATAAGGTATAAAGATGTCAAATCACTATATTGTACACCTGGGACGAATATAACTAACAATATTGTATGCCTACTATACTTAAATTCAATACATACATACATATATACATACATACTCATGAAGTTTTTCTAGTAAAAAGTTAATGAAACAAAACAGGGTAAAAAAATTCTTCAAATAAACTAAAATAGAAGAAAAAGTTGTAGAGCAAAATCTTATGATGATGACTTAGATAAGTCAGTGCTTGTTTGTCTTAATCTTAGTCATGATAAAGTCAGTGATCTAGAACAGGGGTAGTCAACCTTTTTATACCTACCACCCACTTTTGTATCTCTGTTAGTAGTAAAATTTTCTAACTGCCCACCGGTTCCACAGTAATGGTGATTTACAAAGTAGGGAAGCAACTTTACTTTATAAAGTTTATAAAGCAGAGTTACAGCAAGTTAAAGCATATAATAATAATTACTTACCAAGTACTTTATGTTGGATTTCCACTAAGTTTGGCAGAAGAAATCTTTATAAAACAACTTACTATAGTTAAATCTATCTTGTTACTTATATATACTTTGGTTGCTCCGCTACCGTCCACCATGAAAGCTGGAACGCCCACTAGTGGGCGATAGGGACCAGGTTGACTACCACTGATCTAGATGATTCCTCACTAAACAAGCAAAATGATGTTTTAGGTATTTGGACTGGAAAGTTAAGGCCTTTAGCTGGTTAATCAGATGCAAACACTGGTATCAGATTAATGAGCAAGGGTTGAGCAAATAAAATCATGAGGAGTCAGTAATGTGAGAATAGCTATAAAACTAGTTCTTCAGGACCAAGACAAGGGGATGGAGAGCAGGAAATGCAACCTGATGGAACACATTTCATTTCCCACAACTCCTCTTAGGAAGAATACTGTTAAGCAGCCTGCAAAGAGGTGAGGAACAGTGGGGGGCATGCATGAATTCCCCTAGAGCAATGGTTCTCAACAAGGGATGACTTCCCCAAACCCCAGTGCTTTTGGCAATATCTGGAGACATCTTTGATTGTCAAGCTGAGTTGGAGTGCTCCTTGCATCTAGTGCAGGGGTCCCCAAACTTTTTACACAGGGGGCCAGTTCACTGTCCCTCAGACCATTGGAGGGCCAGACTATAAAAAAAACTATGAACAAATCCCTATGCACACTGCACAGATCTTATTTTAAAGTAAAAACAAAACAAAATGGGAACAAATACAATATTTAAAATAAAGAACAAGTAAATTTAAATCAACCAACTGACCAGTATTTCAATGGGAACTATGCTCCTCTCACTGACCACCAATGAAAGAGGTGCCCCTTCTGGAAGTGCAGCGGGGGCTGGATAAACTGTCTCAGGGGGCCGCATGTGGCCCGCGGGCCTGGCCGTAGTTTGGGGACCCCTGATCTAGTGGGTAGAGCCCAGGAATGCTGCTAAGCATCTAATATTGCATAGGACACCCTATTACCACTAAAAATTACCGTATTTTTTGCCCCACAAGATGCACTTTTTCCCCCCAAAAGTGGAGGGGAAAATGCCCGTGTGTCTTATGGAGCGAAAAATACGGTATTTTATTAAATATTTTAGCACACCATTTGGTTCAGAATATTTTTTTTCCTTATTTTCCTCCTCAAAACCCTCAGTGGGTCTTATGGTCAGGTGCGTCTTATGGAGAGAAAAATACAGTACCTAGTCTAAAATGTCAATAGTGCTGAGCTTGAAAAATCAATCCTGCCTTAGGTGTTTCCTGAACTTTCAATGTGATGAGTTAGGAAAACTGCAGGACTGATTTACTGAGTAAGAAAGGTGAGTTCGGTGAGTCCTGTCTCCCTTCCCCAACCTAAGCTTAGCTCTTTTTTCAGATCGATGTTGAGCAAACTATTAATGATGAGCAATTTGAAGGAATGGGAAATCTCAGGCTGAGGCTCCATCAATTAATTTGATTTCTGAAGTAATATTAGGAAACAAAATAATTATGAAGAACCTTTATACTAAATGGTATTAAAAGGGCAGGCGCAGGCTCGGCTCAAAAACAACAGCCACTGGAGAATACCTTAGTGGATGGTCAGCTCTCAGTCCTTTGCCATCATGTAATCTATGTTATATTCAGTGTTCCTAAACCAGATGTTACACAGTGGTAGTGGTCTGCAGGAATATTCTATTTGACCTGAACAGACTTGAATTTTAGGTTCGTTGGCAGCATTTTAACAATGGGTTATTTCTCATGATAATGCAGATACTTTGGGGGGGAACAAGTCAAAGGATTGACAACCATCGGTACACAACCTTACAAGTCAAGAGTTGGCTCTTGTTGAATAATGACCATTCACTTGGGACAGGACCAGAGTATCGCCATTTCTCTCCTGGCCTGTTTCAGTAGGTTACCTTCCCTGCCTCCTCCTGTAGCACTCTTAGTTGGCACCATTTGTCTTAAAAGATGATACCTATAATATTTCTGACTTTCCTCTTGAGAGTGACACCAGATAATGATCATATGTTTTACAATATGATACTCACTTTTGAGTAAATTTTCAATTTCAGCAAATTAGCTTTGTACCATCTTTTGGTATAACTTGACTTTTCCATGACTTCCTTTCTCCTAATTCTTCTGGTTAATTGAAAGGTGACTAATAGCGAAGAATAACTTAGTATTTACTCACTGGGCTAAACAGTCATCATAATTCCTTTTCTATCCACTTTTTTTCCCCACTTACCGATTTTTAGCATATGAAACATAAGTAAAAATATCCTCAACATAAATATTTTGACCATCATGTAAGGAAACTTGGCAGGGACAACTTACTGGGATCTTCAGAAAGGAGGCTTCAGAAGAAAATACTGAATACTGATGTTGAAAGTATTTATAGACAAAATTCAAATATGCATTTTATTAATGTCAAGACATTAGGAGGTCACAAAAGGAGCTTGTGATTCTTAGAATAATAATTTGTTCATGAGGAGGAACTGATTAGATGGTCTGATAGTCATCAAGTGAGGGCAAGTTTTTACAGTCTATTTGATGCTATGCAACAGAAGACGTTTGAAATGAATTATACCAAATATAAAGTAGCTACTCAAGTGTTTATTGTATTGCTAATGGTAAGGTTAGATAATCGTTATACTTGCATAGAATAGTGGTTCCTAATCTTTTCAGAATCAGGGTTCCTTTATACTCTTAAAAATTACATGGATCCCAATGAGTTTTTTGTTTATGTGTGCTATAATCCACCTAGATTTACTGTATTAGAAACTTAAAATTAGAAAAATATAAAAATAATTATTCATTTATTTAAAAAGAATATATTCATTACCTGTTAATATTTCTATGAAAAAGAGCTTTTTTTTTTTTTCAAAACAAAATACTTCAGACTTTTTCTAAAGCTCTTCAGTATTTGGATTAGTAGACAGCTAGATTGTTGTACCCGATTAGGCATTCACTCCACCACACTATGTCATTTTTTTTATTTTTTTATTTTTATTTTTTTGTATTTTTCTGAAGCTGGAAACGGGGAGAGACAGTCAGACAGACTCCTGCATGCGCCCGACCGGGATCCACCTGGCACGCCCACCAGGGGGCGATGCTCTGCCCCTCCGGGGCGTCCGTCGCTCTGCCACGACCAGAGCCACTCCAGCGCCTGGGGCAGAGGCCAAGGAGCCATCCCCAGTGCCCGGGCCATCTCTGCTCCAATGGAGCCTCGGCTGAGGGAGGGGAAGAGAGAGACAGAGAGGAAGGAGGAAGGGGGGTGGAGAAGCAAATGGGCGCTTCTCCTATGTGCCCTGGCCAGGAATCGAACCCGGGTCCCCCGCATGCCAGGCCGACGCTCTACCGCTGAGCCAACTGGCCAGGGCCCACACTATGTCACTTTGTTTGAAGTATATGAAAAATAATCCAGCTTCATATATATATATGTGGCCTCACAGTTCTGGAGGCTACAGGTCCCAGATTAAGGCGTTGGTAGGGCTGGTTCCCTTTGAGGGCCGTGAGGGAGAACCTTGTCCATGTCTCTCTCCTAGCTTTGAGAGTTTTGTTGGCAACCTTGGATGCGCCTTGACTTGCAAACACATCATCCTGATCTCTTCATGTGCACATTGCATTTTCCTTCCATGCATGTCTCCATGCACAGGTTTCTCCCTTTAATAAGGACACTGGTCACACTGGATTAGGAGGCCACCTACTTCAGTGTGACCTCATCTTAACTAATTACATCGGCATGACGATTTTGAAATGAGGTCACATTCTGAGGCACTGGGAACCTGGGCTTTATGTAGGAATTTTGCAGGGACACGATTCAACCCATAGCAAGAGAGGTGGTGGTGATTCTGAACTGGTAGAGCAGAGCAGCCAGCCTGTCAGAGCAGACAGACAAAACCAACCGAATGCCAATTCAAATCCCATTAAAACTAGGTGCTGTTGCTGGTATATGTGTTAAATGTCACTGGGACATCTCCAAGGATCTCTACCCATTAAGTAGATAATTCTGCTTGTTGATATGTATCATTGATGTGAAAGAAGGCAGATGAGTCAAGTCTGAGAAGGAGAACTCAGGATCCCAATCTAAGTACTTTGAAACCAGGATATCTAATAACTGATGGAAATATTCTAAAAATTTTAAGACTTTCCAGATTTCCTAACAGTTTATTTTGCTGTCCAGCATAATTCACTGCTGCCAGATCCTAGCAAATCTTCTAATGTCTCACCTGGACTATTAACTCCTCGCAGAGACACACATGCTCTGTTCTGGAGCCAATAATATCACAACAATTCTTCGTTGGTCACTAAGTGTGTAGGTGAGGGTGGCTTGATGTTGCGCTTGCTGAAATGAACTCAATGTGTGTAACAGCAAAGAACTTTTATATCTTCCAAGTAGAAAAGGAGCCAGCCCTCCCCCCCAGAGTTCAGCTTCAGTTAATATGTCAATTCTTCCCAAAGGGGTGACACGTAAAAGGGTCTTGGGCAGTGTGAGACAATGTAGGATGCTACTATAGTGCAGTAATATAACACTAATGTCTATAATGAGATTTCTTCTAGCTTCCTGTTGTAGAGATATAATCAAAAGAATTGGCTATTTCAATTTATTTTGGTGTGATCTTAAGCCTTAACACCTTCAAACCTCCTTTGTACAATAGCACAAAGGAAGATACCACAGATCAGAGTTTTTAAGTAGATACTACTATTGTTACTTGGAATGAGATGTTATTTTTGATCACATTTATTCTATCATTTTTTAGTGAGGACAACTGATATAAATATTTCATTTACAAAAGGCACACTTTTTAAAAGAATCAATGTTAAAGTTAGTTAAAAGGAAACTACATCATAACTAACAGTCATGTAGTTCAGCAAAAGATTTGAAAGGTGGCGTGTGAATGACTAAAATTTGGGAACCAGTGAATGTATTCTCTCATTTTTTTTTTTTATGAAGGCATTTACATACGAGAACAAAACACTCCCCTAGAGTCTCAATAAATGTATTTAGTTAGGGGGAAAGTTATGCTCTGCACACAAATTTGCATGTTTTGGTTGGGTAGAAAGCAAAACCCCAGAAATCCGACAAATCTCTCTTTTGCTGGAACAGAGCGGTGGCCAAACTCCAACCACCTTCGGAGATGGTGGCAGCGTCTCCTCCTTCCTTTCTGCTTTTATTCCTGGCTACCCAGCTTTGCATTATGTTTGATCCCACAAGCCCCCTCCAATCCTTTTGGGAATAGGCAGAGTATATAAAAAGGGAGGTGATTAATCAGTATTTGTTGAATAAATGAATACATAAGTGAATGAATAAGTCAACAGAGAAAAGAGATGAACTGAGAATTGCAAAGCTCTGCTTGTTCTCAGCTCTCCTGTTTTAATAAGGAGAGATGCTGCACGGAGCTCACAGATTCTAACGAGGAAGGGAGCACCCGGCATGGCCCAGCCCGGGAATGGCAAGTCTGAACCAGCAGGACATTAGAGAAGAAGCAGTTCATTACTGGGTGTCTGTCTTCTCCCCAGATGTGTTGACCCACATTAACAATGGATCCAGAAAACGTTCAGGCAAGTCAGAGGAAGCCAGGGTTTACGGTCACCTCGGCTAAACCTGGGGATTAACTATATTGATTCCTAATGCATAGGAATCATGAAAGTACAAGTCTTGGTTGCTGGTAGAAAGTTATAAAATCCCATTTGAGTGGGAACTCAGGCTGAATTAATAAGACTAAGAAAAAAAAACATGAGCTGCCTTTGTTCACGGCTCAGGAAAGACATCAGAGTGACACAGAAAAGCTCTTCTGGGGACAAGAGAAAACCCCTGGTGGTCCTCGTGAACGCTGTTTGCACCCTAGTGGACAGGACGACTCAGGGGCTGTTGGAGAACAGACCAGTGGCAAAGAGAAAGACCACAGTGAATCTGACCATTGTTCTTGCCTCTGTTAGCACTTCTAATTTTGCAGTTAGTTAGCACTTCTAATTTTGCAATTAGCAGTGTACGTACACATCCGCTCTCTCCTTCTAAACTGGAGTTTCCCAGAGGGCAGGACTTCCTGTCTGATCCACTCCTGTGTTGCCTGTGGCACTCATTACTTGACACTCAACAGGTGTTCAGTATGTCCTGGCTAAACGCATGCATGGGAGCAGACATCTGAAAATTGCCCCAGCTGCTGTGTCAACTCTTCCTATGCATGTGTGAGTGTTTACGATGAACCAGACACTGCTCTCAGCCACTGGGAGACATGCAGATGCCAGTGCGACAGCCTCACTTCCAATGACATCTGCAAACCCGTGACTGAAGAGAGCCGTGAACACAAGTAACTTTCATACAACCGAGAACATGAGACACAGACTGGGGGTGGGCAGGGTGAAGTGGGTGAGCAGAATGAGAGGACGCAGGTTTCAGCTTTGGGGGGCTGCCGAGGGTGGGGAACAAGGAAGGGGCCTTTGATGGAGGCTTTTACAAACACTCCTCACCCGTTTGCTACCCACGAGTGCTCCCAGCCTCTCTCCCGTCATTCCTTGCTTTAATCTACTCAGCATTCATTAACTGCTAACCCATGATACGACTGACTTGTGTGGGGAGGCAGAGATTTTTATCTTTTGTTCTCTGCAAACATCTCTGGCATCTAGAAGAGCACCCGGAATGTAGTGGCTGCTCAGATATTTGTTTCACGCACTGCATAAAAAGCCACGGGAGAGGAACCTTTGGTGAGCCACACTTGCTAAGCGGCTCCCGCACTGTCCATGCATCGCTCAGCACAGATCACGAATGTGGACTGGCTGTGTACTCAGAGGGGCAACCTTGGCCCGAGGGCACTCGCTACACAAGCATGTGAGAAGTGGTGCCTAATTAGAGGGTAAGGGAAATGTATTAATGCCAAGAAATTAATGAGCTCGGGGAAAAGACAATCAGCGCCTCTGACAAAGGAATCTTGTCAGAAGAACATAAATGCCACAGAGGCCAAGAGAGAGGGCGACACCAATTGCCCAGCTTGGTTCTCTCTGCTTCCAAGATCCAGAAGTTTTGTCTCTGAGAAATTTTTTAAGCAGCCACCAGAATTCTGACAGTGCCAGGGAGCTTGGGTGACCTTTCCTCACCTTAGGAGCCATTCTAGAAACCAGATGGGGGACTGGGTACCATCTCCAGTCTGGAGTCGGGAAGTGGAGGGAGGAGGCGGAAGCGAGCAGACCAGTCTCCGTGCATTTCCCCCTTTGCAATCGGCTTTGCTTCCTTTTGTTCCTAGAATTACAATCCTTTATATATACATATTTTCTTGCCAGTGGTTCCTCATTCGCGAGGCAATGGAATGGGTGTCAGGGGTCTGCAAATTCTAATCTAATTATCTCTAGATTAAATACATATCACAGCTTGTGTACACATATACACTGCTTCTGAGATATGGGTGTTCCTGGGAAATAATGAAATAGGAATCCTCTTAAAAGTGGTATTGAATTCACAGCATTGTTTGTCGTAACCCTTGTATCACAGTAACCTTTTGTTATCACAATGGCTCAAATTCTTAAGAAGTTGCTATGATCACAGTAGTAGGCAAAATAGTCGATAGGCAAAAATAGGGTAGGGATAAATTACATATCTAGATCAAGTTCACTGTGTACTTCCTGAATATGATGGAGAACCAGAGAGATGGAGAGACCCTGAGGTCTCATGGTGAAAGGGCTGGGGGAGACTATTCTCTGTAAGCGTTGCCTGGGGCTGTCCCAACAACCACCCAGCCTGTTGGCTGACCTCAGCCTTCCAGCGTTCTTCATCGAATGGATGTTCCCCTACCCTTTGACCTCTGACTACTTGACCTCTTGCTAGGGTACTCTGAATCAAGAGGCCAGGGCCTTGAGAAGAAGGTCTTTCTCTTTAAGGCAAGACCTGCCCTTTGCAGGTGAGCCAGCCGCCAGCCGTCCACAGGCAGTGCAGCACACACAGGGGTTCTCTGGAGGGTAACTCAACACTTGTTTCTACTCTGGAATCGATTGGCTGCCTGCCCTGTCTTTCCTTTCGCCCCAGACCAATCCAGTCTTCACACTGCAGAGTGATGGGATTTTCAAACTCGAAATCCAGGAACGAATTCACCAAGGCTTTGAACCACTAGCACGTGCTGTGTGCTGGGGGGCTATCAGGGAACAGACAGCCCTGCCCTTAAGAAGTTCATGAAGAATTATTGAGGACAGTAAACAAGAGCTATGAGGACAGAGAATGCAGGACAAGGAATTGAGTGTGTGTTTGAGGGTGTTTTTAGTCTTTGTAGGGTGAGAATCAAAACCCTGCATAAGGCCCACAGAGCTCCATATGATCTGTCTCTACAGCAGGGGTCTCAAACTCGCGGCCCGCCCACCAATTTTGTGCGGCCCACAGACTAATCAAACTTCGTGGATTAGTCTGCGGGCCAGTCTGCGGGCCGCACAAAATTGGTGGGCGGGCCACATGCGGCCCGCAGGCCCGAGTTTGAGACCCCTGCTCTACAGGATGTCTTCTCTCATTCACAGCCCAGCCATATAAGCTTTCCTTCTGATGCTGACCTCGACCTAGAAATTTCCTGCCACTGGGCCTTTGCACATGCTGTTCGATTGGCCTCTTCCTCATCACTATAAACTGCCTTCCCTTCCCTTAGTCAGTTCCTTCAGAAGATTCCTCAATTGCCACTTCATCAGGAAAGACTTCCCTAACCCCCTCCTGACCCCTGGCCACAAGGAGCTTCTCCTTCAGAGCATTTACCCCATTCATAATGTTCATTCTTATGGTTATTTGATTACTATCTGTTACCTCCACTAGAACATAAACTTCCTGAAGCCAGAGACCAAGTGTTGTTGGGCTCATCATAAAACCTGATGTATTACTGCCTGCCAATCACACCTCAGTAGCACTGTTAAAAGCATTAACAAAGCGATAAGCTTCAACCAGAAACAGAAAAACCTATCCTTGGAGCCTCCAGATGTTTTGCAATACACCCGAAGGTATGGTTGAGCGAAAAATTGGCTAAATATATAATCAAACCCCGAAGGAAATAGGGAGTAAGAAATGCTCCACCTTCCTCACTAACCTAAATAGGGTTGCTTTCACTGGGAACTGAGAATATAGAAACTAAGGCGGGCAAAGGGGGTGAATAGATCCAGGCTGCGGCACAAACGGACGAACCAGGCTGTGGCATGGAGATGCAAGCTGAGGAAAAACTGTGCCTGTGGCAACCCAGGCAATACAAGCTAACACTCGCACCAAACCCAGACAAACAAAGACAAGTGGGGCAGCCATTTTCCCCGATCTCCTGGTCGGCGTGCACAGATAGTGGGTGAGAGATTCCTTCAAAAGCCCCGGGAGTGGGTGCCTGTGTTATCCCACAGAGGGGCAGAGCCAGGGGCCTTTGTGTGGGCCAAAAGCGGAATCTCCAGGCTGCCCCAGCGCCCTGAAAAAGCCGCGCATGGGGAGGGAGCGAGAGCCAATTCCAACGCTGGAACTTTTCCGTGCGGGCGGGGGTTTCACTCAGAGTGTGAGACTGCCGGCCTGATATCCTGGTTTGTGCACAGATAGTGAGCGAGAGTTTCCTCCAAGCGCCCCGGGAGTGGGCGCCCGCCCATGTTACCGGACAGAGTGGCAGAGCCAGAGGTCTTTGAGTGGGTGGAAGCCCCGCCTGATTATGCTAGCTGCTCTGACTGACTGAGCCTTACCCAGAGCCCTGTGCTGAGTGGGAATACAGTGGGGAGTTGCCAGCTCTTTGAGCCTCTTACTATCCAGGCAGAGGCAGCAGCAACCCCATAGCTGGATTATCAGGCTACTAATTGAGGAAGGAAAGACTAGGAGAGAGGCTCCAGGAACACGGACTCTCTCACTGTTGGAGCCTATAAATGCTAATGAGCCTCGACTGCCAACGAGACTGAAGCACAATACATGATATCGCCATAGAGACTTATCAACTGCAAACCTCTACCTGAGCGTGCCAAAGGGGCAGAACCCGGGGTACAGAGTCACCGACCAGGAAGAGGGAGAGAAAAGAAAAAGCAAGAAGATAACCTCTCAAAATCAAGAATAATCCGCAGACTTTGTAACCTATCCCATCTTATTATATTTGTTCATTTGTTTCTCTTATCTTCATCCTTGATTTTTTTTTCCTCCTCCAATTTGGTCATTTAACTCTCTGCCGGTCTTACTCTCTCCTCTCCTTGAACTACACTACCCATAAGTGTTACATCTCCCATTATCTTTTCTTTCCTCTTCCTTTCTCTCTATGAGGGTTGTACTCCAAAACCCTTAACTCTCTCCTCTTTTTTCTTTTTTCTTCTTTTAGTGGTTCCCTCTTTTTTCTCTCTCTCTCTTTCTTTTCTCCCTCTATATTAGTTTCTTCCTTTCTCCTTTACGTCTCCTCTCATTCAAACCTCAATAATGAAGAAATTATCTTATCTGGGACTCAAACTTATATTTGTGGCATTTTGGGGGGGGGGTTTACTTCACCTTTTTAACTCACTAGCAGTGCTCCCATCCCTGGCTCTCCATTTTATCTAGTTCTTGTTCCACTAAATACAATAGTAATTTTTTAATTTGTTCCCCCATTTTCTTGTTTCCCTCTTATTCCTCTCATCATAACTCTTAGTCAACCAACAACTAAAAGCAAATCATTTTATTCTTGACCCAATATTTAAAGTCCTGAAAGAGAGGAACTTTCAGCCACAAATACTATACCCATCAAAGCTATCCTTCAAATATTAAGGAGAAATAAAAACATTCACAGATACAGAAAAGATGAGGGAATTTATCATCAGAAAACCCCCACTCCAGGAATTACTAAAGGGGGGTTCTCCAATCAGATACAAAGAACAAAAAAACAAAACAAAAAAACAAAACAAAGCCACAAGTAAAAGCTCCAAGAAGAAAGCAATAAAACCAAATTTAAACTGTGACAATAACAAAAAGAAAGGGGGGGAGAGGATGGAGATTAATAGTAGCAAAGGACGATGGAGTGCAAAAGTACTCACAAAATAGTACACTACAATGAACAGGGTAGGAACCCTTTTCATTACTTAAAGGTAATCACCATTGAAAAAATCACCACAGAAGCACATGATTTAAAAAAGATAGCAACAGAGGAAAGATGTATGGAATACAACCAAATAAAAACAAAAGATAGAAAAACAAAAGAGAAGAATCAAACAAGACACAAAACTAATAGAAAGCAATCTATAAAATGGCAATAGGGAACTCACAAGTGTCAATAATTACACTAAATGTAAACGGCTTAAACTCACCAATAAAAAGGCAAAGAGTAGCAGAATGGATTAAAAAAGAAAATCCAACTGTATGCTGCCTACAAGAAACTCATCTAAGTAACAAGGATAAAAACAAATTCAAAGTGAAAGGCTGGAAAACAATACTCCAAGCAAATAACATCCAAAAAAAAAAAAAAAAAAAGCAGGCATAGCAATACTCATATCTAATAATGCTGACTACAAGACAGCAAAAGTACTCAGAGACAAAAATGGCTATTTCATAATGGCTAAGGGGACACTGAATCAAGAAGACATAACAATTCTTAATATATATGCACCAAACCAAGGAGCACCAAAATATATAAGACAGCTACTTATTGATCTTAAAACAAAAACTGACAAAAATACAATCATACTTGGAGACCTCAATACACCGATGATGGCTCTAGATCGGTCATTCAAACAGAGAATCAACAAAAATATAGTGGCCTTAAACAAAACACTAGAGCACCTGGATATGATAGACATCTACAGGACATTTCATCCCAAAGTGACTGAGTATACATTTTTCTCCAGTGTACATGGATCATTCTCAAGAACTGACCATATGTTGGGCCACAAAAACAACATCAGCAAATTCAGAAAAATCGAAGTTGTACCAAGCATATTTTCTGATCATAAAACCTTTAGACCAGAATTCAACTGCAAAAAAGAGGAAAAAAATCCCACAAAAATGTGGAAACTAAACAACATACTCTTAAAAAATGAATGGGTCAAAGAAGAAATAAGTGCAGAGATCAAAACATATATACAGACAAATGAAAATTACAATAAAACATATCAGAATCTATGGGATGCAGCAAAAGCAGTGATAAGAGGGAAGTTCATTTCACTTCAGGCATATATGAACAAATAAGAGAGAGCCCAAGTGAACCACTTAACTTCACACCTTAAGGAACTAGAAAAAGAAGAACAAAGAAAACCCAAAACCAGCCGAAGAAAGGAAATAATAAAAATCAGAGCAGAAATAAATGAAATAGAGAACAGAAAAAATGTAGAAAAAATTAATAGAACAAGGAGCTGGTTCTTTGAAAAGATCAACAAAATTGACAAACCATTGGCAAGACTTACCAAGGAAAAAAGAGAAAGAACTCATATAAACAAAATCCAAAATGAAAGAGGAGAAATCACCACGGACACCGTAGATATACAAAGAATTATTGTAGAATACTATGAAAAACTTTATGCCACTAAATTCAACAACCTAGAAGAAATGGATAAATTCCTAGAACAATACAACCTTCCTAGACTGAGTCAAGAAGAAGCAGAAAGCCTAAACAGACCTATTAGTAGAGAAGAAATAGAAAAAACCATTAAAAACCTCCCCCAAAATAAAAGTTCAGGCCCAGATGGTTATACCAGCGAATTTTATCAAACATTCAAAGAAGACTTGGTTCCTATTCTACTCAAAGTCTTCCAAAAAATTGAAGAAGAAGCAATACTTCCAAACACATTTTATGAGGCAAACATAACCCTTATACCAAAACCAGGCAAGGATGGCACAAAAAAAGAAAACTACAGACCAATATCTCTAATGAATACAGATGCTAAAATACTAAACAAAATACTAGCAAATCGAATACAACAACATATTAAAAAAATAATACATCACGATCAAGTGGGATTCATCCCAGAATCTCAAGGATGGTTCAACATACGTAAAACGGTTAACATAATACACCATATCAACAAAACAAAGAAGAAAAACCACACGATCTTATCAATAGACACAGAAAAGGCTTTCGATAAAATACAACACAATTTTATGTTTAAGACTCTCAACAAAATGGGTATAGAAGGAAAATATCTCAACATGATAAAGGCCATATATGATAAACCATCAGCTAACATCATATTAAATGGCACAAAACTGAAGGCTTTCCCCCTTAAATCAGGAACAAGACAGGGTTGTCCACTCTCTCCACTCTTATTTAATATGGTACTAGAGGTTCTAGCCAGAGCAATCAGACAAGACAAAGAAATAAAAGGCATCCATATCAGAAAAGAAGAAGTAAAGGTATCACTTTTTGCAGATGATAGGATCCTATACATCGAAAACCCCAAAGAATCCACAAAAAGACTACTAGAAACAATAAGCCAATACAGTAAGGTCGCAGGATACAAAATTAACATACAGAAGTCAATAGCCTTTCTATATGCCAACAATGAAACAACTGAGAAGGAACTCAAAAGAATAATCCCCTTCACGATTGCAACAACAACAACAAAATACTTAGGAATAAACATAACAAAGAATGTAAAGGACTTATATAATGAAAACTATAAACCATTGTTAAGGGAAATCAAAAAAGATATAATGAGATGGAAGAATATTCCTTGTTCTTGGTTAGGAAGAATAAATATAATCAAGATGACCATATTACCCAAAGGAATATACAAATTTAATGCAATTCCCATAAAAATGGCAATGACATTTTTTAAAGAAATGGAGCAAAAAATCATGAGATTTATATGGAACTATAAAAAACCCCGAATAGCCAAAGCAATCCTAAAGAAAAAGAATGAAGCTGGGGGCATTACAATACCTGACTTCAAACTCTATTATAGGGCCACGACAATCAAAACAGCATGGTATTGGCAGAAAAATAGACACTCAGACCAATGGAACAGAATAGAAAACCCAGAAATAAAACCACATATATATAGTCAAATAATTTTTGATAAAGGAGCCAACAACACACAATGGAGAAAAGAAAGCCTCTTCAATAAATGGTGCTGAGAAAACTGGAAAGCCACATGCAAAAGAATGAAACTTGACTACAGTTTGTCCCCCTGTACTAAAATTAACTCAAAATGGATCAAAGATCTAAACATAAGACCTGAAACAATAAAGTACATGGAAGAAGACATAGGTACTAAATTCATGGACCTGGGTTTTAAAGAGCATTTTATGAATTTGACTCCAAAGGCAAGAGAAGTGAAGGCAAAAATTAATGAATGGGACTACATCAGACTAAGAAGTTTTTGCCAGCAAGAGAAACTGATAACAAAATAAACAGAAAGCCAACTAAATGGGAAATGATATTTTCAAACAACAGCTCAGATAAGGGCCTAATATCCAAAATATACAAAGAACTCATAAAACTCAACAACAAACAAACAAATAATCCAATAAAAAAATGGGGAGAGGACATGAACAGACACTTCTCCCAGGAAGAAATACAAATGGCCAACAGATATATGAAAAGATGCTCATCTTCTTCAGTTATTAGAGAAATGCAAATCAAAACTGCAATGAGATACCACCTCACACCTGTTAGATTAGCTATTATTAACAAGACAGGTAATAGCAAATATTGGCTGTGGAGAAAAAGGAACCCTCATACACTGTTGGTGGGAATGTAAAGTAGTACAACCATTATGGAAGAAAGTATGGTGGTTCCTCAAAAAACTGAAAATAGAACTACCTTATGACCCAGCAATCCCTCTACTGGGTATATACCCCAAAAACTCAGAAACATTGATACATAAAGACACATGCAGCCCCATGTTTATTGCAGCATTGTTCACAGTGGCCAGGACATGGAAACAACCAAAAAGCCCATCAATAGATGACTGGATAAAGAATATGTGGCACATATACACTATGGAATACTACTCAGACATAAGAAATGATGACATTGGATCATTTATAGCAAAATGGTGGGATCTTGATAACATTATACGAAGTGAAATAAGTAAATCAGAAAAAAAACAGGAACTGCATTATTCCATAAGTAGGTGGGACATAAAAGTGAGACTAAGAGACATTGATAAGAGTGTGGTGGTTATGGGGGGAGGGGAGAGAGGGAGAGGGAAAGGGGGAGGGGCACAAAGAAAACTAGATAGAAGGTGACAGAGGACAATCTGACTTTGGGTGATGGGTATGCAACATAATTGTACGACAAGATAACCTGGACATGTTATCTATGAATATATGTATCCTGATTTATTGATGTCGCCCCATTAAAAAAATAAAATTATTAAAAAAAAAAGCGATAAGGAAAACAACAGCATCCACCACAACCAAAGGGCAGTTGTGGTTGTCCTCTGACTGGTGAGCTCAGAATATAAGTTTCTGAATGTGGAGACAATACTTATTTCCACTTATTCTATTCCAGAAACTCTGGAATGAGACACCAGTGAGGTCATTTAGCCAATCTGGGGCAACTGTCGCTGCCATGCCTCACCTCTGTGTCCAAGCGAGTCCCATTCCTAGGGGAGCAGAACCCCCAACCGCACCAGCCACTCTCGACAGGGAGCTTACGACCTAGGCAAGAACAGAAGGCTGTGTCGTTGTTACTGTATTTTCCTTTTTTCCACAAGCAGCGAGGAGCTCCTGACACAGACCATAAGCTCCTGCAGAGAAAGAATCCACCATTGCTCATTGTAAAGCCGGAAGCCATGGCCACTATTACAGCCGCCCGGCCCATGCAGGTTCGCATTGGATTTGGACAGTTGGCAAAGAAACAATGGAGCCAAAAACTGGTGGGCCATCACCTTTAATCCTAGCTTGCACCTGGCGGGCAGGTAAAAACACACACACTGGGCTCCAAAACCCACTCACATTCAGTGCTCACAAAGCTACTGACTTATCCGAGTTTCCTAGAATCAAAGGTTTCTAGCTCACCAGACTTATTCACCTCTGTTCCCCATCTCCTTCCTTCTCCCTGCACAAACTCTACACTAACTGGCTTCTCACTCAACACTCCACTATCTTTGCTGCTTCTCCTGGCTACATGGCCTCTTTCTGCTCTCCTCTCTGTTCTCTCCTCTAATGCTAATCTCAGGAACCAAGAGAGCAAGCTTCTGTTCTGCCCCTATTTTATAGTGTAGAAATCAAAACCTTTAATCCAATATACAAAATAGGGAAGTCTCTAATACAAAGTCACTTATCTGGGGCATGATGGGATTGTATCACCCCACATCAAAAAGGGTGGGAAAGGCTTAGTCCTAAAACCAAGCCGCAGGCTACAACCATCCTGCCTGCCCACAGCCTGCCCCCAAGACACATTAATATCACCTGGGCGACGGCCTCCACGTGGTTAGCGCCATCTTTAACAAAGTGAGCATAATGTATTTTATCCGCCCAACACTCATGCAGCGACTGACCTCTCCTCAATGACTGAATGACCTCTAGTTTACGAACAAGGCATCTCTTTCTCCAAACCATCCCTTTTCCTACCTTCCCTTCTCCTGTGCTCACATTTCTTTCCTCTTCTTGTTCTATTTCCTCTTTAAATATTAAAACAAATGAACATCTGTTGAGCACTGCGGGGACAACCACTTTCCTTACATGATTTTATTTAATCCTTAAAACCATCACTGGTTGCCATCATTATTACTATTTTTTTTACTATTTTACAGATAACAAAAATGATGCTTGCCCTGGCTGGTTGGCTCAGTGGTCGAGTGTCGGCCCGGCGTGTGGAAGTTCTAGTTTCGATTCCTGGTCAGGACACACAGGAGAAGTGACCATCTGCTTCTCCACCCCTTCCCCTCTCTTTCTCTTCCACTCCTGCAGCCATGGCTTGAATGTTTTGAGCAAGTTGGCCCCCAGTGCTGAGGATGGCTTCATGGCCTCCACCTTAGGCACTGAAATAGTTTGGTTGCTGAGCAACAGAGCAGCTTCCCTAGATGGGCAGAGCATTGCCCTGTAGGGAGCTTGTTGGGTGTATCCCGGTCAGGATGCATGCAGGAGCCTGTCTCTTTGCCTCTCTGTTTTCCCTCCTCTCACTTAATTAAACAAACAAAAAAACTAATTGTAGGACTTCGGTTATCTGCAAATATGTGACAAATTTGGGGGTGTGCGTGATATCCTGTCTTTTGTCAAGATATGAAGCTGGGACTTCTCCAGCAACTGAGCTCCTAATTTCCAGACTCAACTCCTTTTGTGATTTCCCCCAGTTTTCCTCTTTCTTTTCCATAACACAGGTATTAATATAGGTGATGCTTCCACCGGGTCAAGTGTTACGTGCTTATAAAAATAATGTGCTGGTGTATATTAAATAGAATAGAAAATAATCATTGCATGCCGTAAAGCATTAAAAATACTAGATTCACTATGATCAATGTGTATGTAGACAATAAATTAGAAACCTAGGCCTCAAAATATATCAATGGTCAGGAGCATCCTGAGCTGATGGTGACTGAAACTGACTTTCTTCCTTGGCTTATCTGTATTTTCTTAAACATTTGCAACGAACATGTAACAATGTCATTGAAAAAAAAAAGTACAGGAAAATTCCCTGAAGAGTGTAAGTCCTTTTGGAGGGGATGGAGGTATTTCTTGTTTTCCTTACAATCTTGGTTCTGACTGGTGATTGGCATCTATCTCTTCTCTCTCAGGAAAGCAATGTAACATGATTGTTCCAAGACTGTAGGAAAACATCAGGGGTGCAAATCAAAACATGTCTAAAGCAAAACCGGGTTTTCTGCTCAGAATAGGGCTTTCTCTGTAACAGTGACCACAGCTAACCTGAGTGGGGCTCTGTCCTGGGAACGCTTTGCAAATGTCAGAGACTGCTATACGCCCCCTTTACCCTAGAGTCCTTACATCCCCCTCACCCCAACTCCATCTTCCTTTCCTCTTCTGGGCTTGGCACGGCCATATGTACCTACCATGTAAAATCCATCTTTGTTTGCTTGAGGCAGAAAGTTGATAGTCTCAACAGAAACACAGGGGTTTTAATAATCTCACTAAAAGGTCCTTAGGCTTCTCACTTGGTTGTGAATCAGATCAAGGCAAGACCTATGCCTGGTCTGTTTCTCAGCATATCCCCATCAGCCAGGATTTAGTCATTCAATTATAAACAGTGTCTACTCGGTTCTAAGCAAGGGGCTGAGTGTGAGGGCATTCAGTAATGAAAACACCAAGTCTTGCCTCCTCCGGCTTATAGAGAAGCAGCAGCCAATAAACACAGAACAAACCCCTGATCATACCAGGAAGGAGATATGCAAGGTGATTCTATGATGAGTAATTAGGGGCTGATTTTAGATATGGCAGCAGGTAAGGCCTCTCTGTAAAGATGATATCTGAGCTGAGACTTGGAAGCATGGAGGCTGGGTAGGAAGCACAGGTATCAAATATTTGCTGTGCAAATGAGTCAGCTGGCTCAGCCTTTTCGGCAAGCCCTGGCAGGTCCTGTGCATTGTGGAAGACCGATACGTTGTTGAACTTGATTCAAACAGTAGGTTATGGATCTCCGGTTATCTGCCAAACATTATGCTTTATATAGTCTCCATCTCACTCGACCTTCCCAACAACCACTTGTTGTAGTCCCTTAAATAGAGGACTCACATTCAGCTGATGAAGAAAATACTCAGTAAACCTGCCCAAGGTCACACGGCTGGTGAGTAACAGAACCAGGATCAAAGCCTACACTTGTTGGGCAAGCTCCAAAATACACCTGCTTCCACTAATTCTTGAAGGAGTGAAGGTACGAGATCATGTAAAAAAGGGTTCAATGAGAGCACTAACTAAAAATAAGCATATTACTGTTTAGAAAGTGGAAATTCGTCACCAGATGTTACTTTTAGAGAAATCAATTTTCCCTTGTAAGTATGAGGTGAAACCCTACAACAAAGACCATTTTTATAAGAAACAAGAGAAATCTCATTGCTTCCATAATACCTCAGACACAGGCTAAGGTGGCCAGATAACTTGGTCACCTTGTGGTCAGGAGAGTTCAAGAGCACTGCCCAGGCCTTGGCAGCCTATTTCTGAGGCTGCCCTTGTGACTGACATGCTACATGACCTGGAGAAACAAACTCAAGCGCTCCTGACTTCGGGGTCCCCAATGGTACCCTTGCTATCCAACACTCAACAACGTGAGGGACTGTTTCAATTGTGTGTGTGAGAACCTATGGGGTCAAAGCTCCCTGAAAATGGAGACACTCTGGCCATTTGAAGAGATAAAGAATGGCAGTGTGGGACATATTCAAGTCTGCTCTGGGGGAAAGGGGTGGAGCTTGTGACAGAGGGGGGGGGGAAAGAACAACAGGTTAAAAAACTGAAGGTGAGACAGAGACACGACTCCCTGATGGCCGTGCCCAGCTTCTAATTTATCTCCTCCCTGTAGGTCTGTCAGAGAGTCCTAGCACATATTAGGTAAGTAGACAATGGAATGGTTAATAATTTGGAACATTCTGAGAGCTGGGAAAAGACATTGTTACTGCAAAGCCATGGTGACTGGTAAGTGACACATTACATGGGATCACAGAACCAGATGATTAAAGGGACCCACTGTATAAGCTTCAGGAGTCTGTCACCAGCAATTAGCATGGACACATTTCACATGCGGGAACATACACAGAAGGGTCAGTCTACGTTTGGTGGGTGCGTGTGAGTCCAGGTTATGAGGGACTGTGGGAGGCCATATTGAACTCAGAAGAGAAACTGGACCCATCCAACTACCATCCATCTGACACTCATGAAGCACCCACTCTGTACTGTTGGACACAGGACATAGAACCTCAAAACAGATCTGCCCTCTTAGAGCCGAGAACCTATTAGATCAACTACCTCGCCCCCAAACTAATAATATGAGTAACTATACTCACAACAGCAGCAAATGGCTGACAGTTGTTCTTTATTTGCCACGTGACATTCTAAAGAGGAAGGCATCTCAGAGACCATCCTGTCTGAATGTGATACCCACATCTTATAGACAGGAGGGCGCAGGCTCACCGACTGGCTCAGGGCTCTGTGGCTTGTTTGTGTCAACCCAAGACCAGAGAACCTGGTCTGCTGACTCGAAGTTTCACAGTCGCCAGACTGGGTCTCAGAGAAAAGCCTGTCCCAGTTCTCACTGGAGGGAGACGGAGGTGCCGGCAAGCAGTGGGCCTTGAAGGCGTCTCACATGCAGCCTCAGGCTCACCATGCAAAGCACGGGGAGGGACCCGCTTCCAGCAGACTCAGTGTACAGGCTCACACACAGTTTTTTTGTCTGCATTGTGAGGGGGCATCACAGGCCCATTGAGGAACCAGACCACAGAGCCCGTTTTGGCAAATGGAAAACTTATAATAACATGAACCTGCTCTTCCCTGTTGCACAAAATACGAAATACTTAACCATTTGATGGTCCGTTGCCAATGAAATCCTACAGGAACCGTGATGAAATGTTAATGCCCACTCGGCTTACTGCAGAACAACCCCGTTCATCACTTAAGGAGTCACTGCTGCACGCTGGACAAGGTGGCAGCAGCCTGGCTGCCCTCTGGCTGCCCCCTGCAGGGGGTCTCACTTCCAACAACAGCAGGCTGGGAGCAGAGCGTGCCCCGCCCCCCGCCCCAGCCCATCTTCCCCCTGCCCCAGCCTTTCATTTTCTTGTTCAGAAAGGTGCAGCTGTGCTGCGTGGCTGGAAACTACAGCTCTGCAGGCATCCCAGGTCAGCAACAGCTGCAGCAGGCTGTGCAGCCGTCTCTTCAAATCAGGTGGTCATCCCTGACTAGTACGTGGTTAGGGTCTGTGTGATGATGTATGGAAGTTAGAACATCCATGGGTGGCCTCACCTAGCTGCCTCTGTCACCAAAGGTGCGAAGACTGAGGTCTCGGATACCACTCTTGAGCTTTGCCCCAGGGCCAGGAGAGGTCCCAGTGGCTTTTTTTTTTTTTTCTATTCAGGACTCTAGATATGGTTCCCTGCTTTTTAAAAGGGGCTTAAGTTCAGAAACTTAATAGCATAAAGGCTCTGGAACTAGACTGCTAGGTGGGCTCCAGCTTCCTAGCTGAGCAAGCTACTGCATCTCCTTGAGCCTCAGATATTTATCAACAAATAGATGTATTAGTAGTGCCTACACAATTAGATTACTGTGAGGAGCAAATGAGGCAGCCTACGTCACAAGGCCTGGAATTTAGCTGTTACTGAATACATGTTAGTTTTCCCTGTCCTGGGTCTTTACAATCTAGACAGGAAGGATGGGCACACGGCCCTGAGAGGTAATCACGTTAGCTTCTCCTCTTTCTCAACCTTTCTTGCTCTCTCTACACACACACACACATACATATATCCATGTATATTCAGGGCTGGGCAAATGTAGGTTTACAGTTGTGAGTATACAAAACACAGAGTTTATTCTTGTGTTATTACCTATTAATCATTGCATCATTTTGCATATAAACAACTGTAAACCTACTTTTGCCCCACCCTGTATATTCAGGTATACATATCTATTTGTATATATGTACATGTGCGTGTTTGTGTATCACTCACATTAGCTGCAACCTATATTTTAGCTAATGTGGCACCTCGTCAAGCCCGTCAACCCAAATTGCAACGTGCACTTTGCCAACACCAACAGAGAGAAGGAAAGGGATGAGCCGCCTCTTGAATTGCATACGATAATGGGTCTATAATGTTCTGAAGAGCGGTTGGCACGTAGCTCGCCCTCAGCAACTGATTGCAATTATTGCCCTAAGAACTTGGGGGCTGCTGGCACTTCTGTCACCAACATTAACCACGTGTTTTATTTTTGTAGAGACCTTATGCTTCCCCCCTTAGGTGCCATGGAAGAGAGCGTTGCTTCCCGTGGCTCCTGGCTACAAAACAGGAGACGCATGGGATGGCGACCGGAAGGGGTCTCGGAGGGTAGTGAGACAGCTCCCTTCTATTTCACCAAGTGGGAAACTGAGGCTGAGAGAGAGGAGGAGATTCCTTAAGCCTACACAGAGAGTTTGGCAAACAGATGAAATTCCAACAAGCTAGAAGAAAAATAACAACTAACCATTACCAAACAGTAACTCTGGACTGGGTATTATACCAAGTGCTTGCAACAAACCTATAAATTGGGAACTACTATTAGTCCCATTTGGCAGATAAGTGAGCTGAGGCTTAGAGAGGTCAAGAAAACTGCCTAGTGTCAGAGAGCTAGTTTGGTTTCCGAGCCTGGGTCCTTAACTACCACACCACACTGTGTATGTAAGTCTTGACAATGAAGTTATGGATAGAGAGTTAATGCACTAGACATGCTCAGCCATTGGTAGAAAGCCCTGTGGGATAGCCTGGCTTTGCATTTAACCTTCAGATGGGCTTTGGTTCCACTCTGCTGTTGGCCTTGGGCAAGTCGCCAACGTCTTTGGGTCCTGGGTTCCTCAGGAAGTGGGGAGAATCTGTGTCCCATAGGGCTCCTGAGAAAATTAAATGACTGCCTAGCCTAGCGATTAAGAAAGCAAGTCTGAAACACAGCTCTGCCACTTGAAGCTATGATGGTCAACATATTTCGTAACTTGCCTGGGTCTTTGATTCCCTCACCTGTAAAGCAAGCCAAGTGAGAGCACCTTTCGTGTGGTAGGATCTTGCAGTGAGCAAAAGAGAGCATTCAAGTAATGAAGCAGTAATACAGAGCCCGGGGCTCACCAACCACTCTCTAAACATGAACTAGGATTCTTATTACAATGTATACAAAACCCCAAGTACTGCACGTAACATACTGCTGACATTCAATAAAATCTGGCTACTACATGGGTAGCAAATTGAGCTCCATTGCAAAATATTAAAAAGCATATGTGTATATGCCCAGGCTTCTGACTCAAGCCTACCTTGTTTCACTGGAGTAAAAAAAAGGGGGGGAGTCTGGGGTGAGAGGTGGGGTAAAAAGAAAATTAAGAAAGAAATGGACCTGACCAGGTGGTGATGCAGTGGATAGATCACTGGACTGAGACACAGACGACCCAGGTTTAAACCTCTGAGGTCACCAGCTTGAGCGTGGGCTCACCAGATTGAGCATAGGGTCTCTGGTTTGCGTGTGGGATCATAGATATGACTCCATGGTTGCTGGCTTGAGCCCAAATGTTTCTTGCTTGAAGCCCAAGGTCTCTGGCTTGGGCAAAGGTTCACTCGCTCTGCTGTAGTCCCCCCCCCCCCCCATCAAGGCACATATGAGAAAATAGTCACTAACTATTTTCTCATAGTCACTGAACAACTAAGGCACTGCATTGAAGAACTGATGCTTCTCATCTCTCTCTCTTCTTGTCTGTCTCTCCCTATCTGTCCCTCTCCGTCTCTGTAAAAAAAAGGAAGAAATGGGACAATTTTATTTACCCGAGGACTTACAGTTCTCCTTGGAGACTTTCCATGTCCTTCTCCCACTTACTCTGCCTGTCCCCCTTCCTGCTATTACCCCAGGGGGAGCTGTGTCTGGAACTGTCTGTACCCGGCATTTAGATTTGGAATATTGGAAGCTGGAAAAGGTAGGTTCTAGGGAACTTAGACTAGATCAGGCACCTATGCAAGGCATGCTCATGTTTGAAAATGTTCTGCTCCATTTCTTGTTAATGAGTGACCACAGAAACGGGTTGTACCGGGATCTTTGAGACATTTCACTACAAAGGGTTGTTGAACCACTGAGATCCATCATCTGGAAGCAGTCCCCAGAAAACATCTATCGACAGTTCTCTCCTGCTATTTAATGCTTCTCAGGTTCTCCCAGACCAGGACGGGGCTCTGCACACCCTATGGACACCTTCCCATCTTTCATAAACTCCTGGGAAGGAAAGGCTGGTGGAAGGACTTCTTCAGGGTCAGGACAGCTGGTGTTTCTTCCCAAGTCCCTCCGTAACAGGAAGTTGATTTATTCCCTTGCATGTTAAACTGTAGACAGTTGGCAGACACTGTAGATGAGCACATCTAAACTTCCATGCCCAACTTCTCCTTTGCTTAAAGCTACCAAAGGTTATTTAAAAAACTGAAATTCCCAGGTTCCCTTGCAGGAGGATTAGCCATGTGTTATAGCTTTTCCCAATGAGACATGATGGAGGTCTACGCCTACCACATTCTCCTTTTTCCTTCTGCTGGACAGGGAGAGACCATATTCTGACTGCCAGGTATGGTGATGAGAAGCCATTGTGCTGAGGGAAAGGTTACAAAGCATGGGTGGGTTCCCGAGGGCATCTTTGAGCAAAGTGCCAGCCCTGGACTGCTTCTCTCTGCACTGTTTGTTTAAGCCACTGTGGTTGGCTTCTTTTTTATTTGTATATGATTTATTTGTAATATTTTTTTTTTTTTCTTTTCATTTTTCTGAAGCTGGAAACAGGGAGAGACAGTCAGACAGACTCCCGCATGCGCCCGACCGGGATCCACCCGGCACGCCCGCCAGGGGCGGTGCTCTGCCCCCCGGGGGGGGGGGTGCTCTGCCCATCCTGGGCGTCGCCATATTGCGACCAGAGCCACTCTAGCGCCTGAGGCAGAGGCCACAGAGCCATGCCCAGCGCCCGGGCCATCTTTGCTCCAATGGAGCCTTGGCTGTGGGAGGGGAAGAGAGAGACAGAGAGGAAAGCGCGGCGGAGGGGTGGAGAAGCAAATGGGCGCTTCTCCTATGTGCCCTGGCCGGGAATCGAACCCGGGTCCTCCGCACGCTAGGCCCACGCTCTACCGCTGAGCCAACCGGCCAGGGCTATTTGTAATATTTACATAACAACAGTACCCAGATCTCCTTTTAAAGAAGTACTTCTCTGTATGGGACCTTGTCAGCCTGGGGACTGTCAAAATGCTTAGCCCTTAATTTGCCAAAGAATAAGCACTAAGCCAAATAGCTTCCAGTACTTCCCACCATGGAGTTCCTGTTCAGCGTCTGCTACAACCTCATTGTCCTTCAGCCTTTACTTAGGTTCTAAAAGTTACCCTAGATCCTTCCAACCAGTTCCAGAGCTCCTGAAGTTAGAGCCTGCTTCGTTGCCTGAAGCCAGAGAACTCTCCTTGGTCATCCCTATTCTACACAATAGCTTCTACCTGCAAGGCAATGTGCTACCCTCTTCCTGTGCATTATCCCACGGAATTCTTCTGAAACTCCACACGGAACACTTAGGTCCATTTCAGAGTTGGGGAAACTGAGGCTCAAAGAGGTTCAGCGATCTTGCCAATGTCACACAGGAAGTTGCCGTGGCAGAGACAGTTAGTACTCATCAAATATCCAGCCTCCCTTGCATTTAGATCAGACCCTGTAACTAGTACTGGCCAATGAAATCTGAGTGGCACTGTGACATGTGCCACTACGAGGCTGAGGCAGTTAGGAGCTGGTGTCTCTCCTCTAGTCTTTGTCACCTGCCTCAGTAACCTGGAAGACCTTGGAGGATGGCTTGGCTACACGCTAGATAATGGTCTCCCAACCCACACTGGCCTGTGATGGGAGAGAGAAGTAGACTATCACCCACAAAGTCACTGGAAATTCCAGGTTGATCTGCTGTGCATTTACTGTTAATTAGCCTGCCCACAGCACTGACAGAAGGAATTGAAATCATTTCTGGTTCACTTCTCAAGGTTTTATCTTTTTAACAAAACAATATAGAACTAAAAGAGGAGATAAGATACCTACTAAAAAAAATGACCTGCCTGATCAGGCAATGGCGCAGTGGATAGAGCATTGGACTGGGATGTGGAGGACCGTGGTTTGAAACGCTGAGGTTGCCAGCTTGAGCTCAAGCTCATCTGGTTTGAGCAAGGCTCACCAGCTTGAGCCCAAGGTCGCTGGCTTGAGCAAGGGATCACTCACTCTTCTGTAGACCCCCGATCAAGGCACATATGAGAAATCAATCAATGACCAACTAAGGTGCTGCAACGAAGAATTGATGCTTCTCATCTCTCTCCTTTCCTGTCCCTGTCTGTCCCTCTCTGCCTCTGTCACACACACAAAAAAGACATTTTACCTTTTTTGAGGTCTCTGGCCCTAGCCTGGGCCTCTCTGGAAGACATCCCCTTCTGTTTTTCCGAAAAAGGAGTTCCTTCTAAGTGCAATAATGACCATCACCATAGAAGGCGATAACAACCTTTACCCTTTACTGAGCGTTCACTTGCTATTGGCAACTGACGGAGTTACATTAAGTGGAAGACCATTGAAGATGTGATTTCAAAGCCCATACTCAGGCTCCAAAACTCAGTGCCCCCTAAGACAGGCTGCTCACCTGCCTCCAAAGGACCCGCATCAGCTGACAAAACTTACTTTCTCTCTCTGCCTCACAGAGATGCATCACAGAGAGGACTGGGGCCAGCCTGGTGTGAGCATCCCTCACTCTGTCTCAGCAGGAAAGCCCAGGGATCTGAAAGTCAGGGAGGCTGGGAGCAGAGAACACCCAGGTTACCTCCCAGCTCCCAGCAGGACGGGACTCTGGTTATCATCATGCTAATGATGACTCTGCTAATTTTATGCCATTCATCCTCATCAAAGGCTCTGCTGAGAGGGCGCAGGCAGTGAGAGCTGACGTTTATTATTTATTCCTTTTTCCTTCGGGCCAACGCTCTCCTGCATTTTCATCTGATCCAACCTTCTGTCAGGCCTAGTGGACTCCACGGTCTGACCTCAACTTCCTTCTAGCCCACCCACCACCCTCTGTTCAGGAAAGCTGATCTCAATTTAATACATGAAATATTAACCAAGTATCTATTATGTGCCTGGTACTGTGTACACTGTGCAAGGCTCTGGGGGACTGAATGGTGGATGTAAAAACAAACATGGGCCCTGCTCACCCCCAGTGCCCTATGGTCTCGTGGGGCGTCAGACGCAGACAGGCAATCACAGTACAGTCTCACGGGTGAAGAGAGGGGGCTCTGTGGACCACAGCAAAGGCACTGTAGCCAAAACGGCCAGGCAGCCTTGCTCAGCATTCTAAGGAGCCAATTTATTCAGCAAAGAACTAAAAAAAAAGAAACATAATACAAATGCTGGAGGAGGTGAGTAGAATAAGATGCAGCTTCTATCGGCTACTCCTTTTGAATTCCTGATTCCCAAACAGAACACGTAGCTGCTGGGGACTCCTCCGCACAGACAGGGTGACTGGACAAGATTCTGTCCCATCACTGCCCTTTTCTATCGGGGGCTCTTGTCAAACGTCTGGAGGCAGTAAGGACGATGAGATATTTAAAAGTATCAGTCTTTCTGGGCTCTTCAGTTTGGTAGCTAGCTAGAAGACCACATTCATATCATGGGGACAATACAGAGTTGGCACCTATGGTCTGCCCAAATCTTCTCTACCACCGGCTCCTCAAAATGACCTTTTCTCACAAGGCACCTAATCTAGTAGGGTCAGGGGTCATGACCTCCTCGCCATCCTCTCCCCTTTGATACACCTGCTCTATGTCCAGCTTGTGCCTACACTGCTGTTAGATAATCGATCCCAGTTAACGAATATTTAAATAAACATTACATTACATATAAAGATCCATGAGGAAGACCCAGAAAAGGGAACCAATGCCCAAGAGTTTGCACCCCAGCAGGAAAAGAGATCACTCCCATCGGTGGGTGTTGAAAGCGGCTGTGTGAGCATTGCCCAGAGAGGGCCACGGGCAAGACGGAGCCTGAGTCCTTGGCCTGACAACCGAAGGAGTGTTCTTACGAGGTAGAGCTGGATAAAAAAATAAACGTCAGGATTGAAGTAAAATAACAAAAACTAAGTTACCCAAGGAAATATGGGATTTTGCAGGGTGAGGACAAGCCTTGGTAATTTTTTTTTAAGTTTCTAGATGATATTAAATAATTGTTTCATGATTCCCTGAGACCCTGAGGATCCCAAAGTGTTTCAGGAGGGCAAGCTAACCTGGCATGCCACAGGTCCCTGTGCCCTCTGTAACCCTGAAGAGTGGGGTTTGCATAATTCAGAAGATGGATTTCCCAACATCTTTGAGACATGGGTCTTTAAAAAGAGCAGTACTTCAGGAGAAAGAGAACGGCTATTGAGACTACTAGCTCACTGGGGACAAGAGGACCAGATGGCTCATGCCTCAATTCCAAGGCAGTATCCCAATGTCCCTCATACAAGAGCTGACCTGCCGATCGCGATAAAATTCTCTGTGTGATCGCCACGTTTAGCTCCGTTAAACCAGACAACAAGAACCCCTTCTACTGGGTCTCTGGGTCAATAAACAGATACGAGGTCTCTTCCTCACCTTTCTATGGAACTGGCACCAGAAGGAGAATTAGTGGATCCAACCTCCAGCCCCTCTCCATGCCATTTGCGCCCTGTTGTGGGGCTCTTCGCCATCCTAGAAAACTCCAGGGAACTCGCTGTTCCTGGCGAGCCTTCTAAGATCGATGGGGAAATGGGACCCTAGAGGGATTCCCATTTGGCTCCTTTTATCCCCCCCCCCCAGGACTTGGCTGGACCATGGAGGAAGAGTTGGCACCAGAGGCAAGTGCCAGAGGACTGCCACCTCCTAAGCCCAGGTCCTAAGCCCAGGTTTGGGAAGGCGAGAACCGCGTGTGCCTCTACCTTCAATATCCGCGAGCTGGTCTCTCAGAGCTCATTATCCCCGTCCGTCCATTATCTCCCTCACTGCAGTGCACACGGCCCCAGGCTCCCATTGCACCCTAATTTGGTAATGCAACTCACTGCTGACACTTCTCCCTCACTACCGGCCCCTGAGGAAGGGAGTGTGGGCAAAAACAAACAGAGTTGGAGAAATGGGAATAACCTGCACATTCTGCCTCTTTGATGTATTCTTTATGCTGCTGCACCTTTTAAGGGGCTGGACGTCTCACGCTAATAGTAATGACTTATTCAGGGCATGCAGTGTTAGGGGGCCCGGGTGTAAGGCAAATGGAATTATTTGCCGTGAAAATACCCAGTCCAATCTCTTAGTAAATTGCAATCTTTGAAACCAGGTCCCTTTGGAAGGTGCTTAAATAAATGTATACCTTGTTTGAGAGATTTGTGGCAATTTGAGAGACATACTGGCATCTTTCTAATATCAACATAGATTGGCTTTGCTCTATTTGTCATGATATTTAATTAGCCATCACTTATCCGAACCTGTTAATTGCCTGATTGTTCATTATTTCACAGGTTAGGCTGAATCACCAAAATACTTCTCAGAAAAAAAAAACAAAAAAGCCAGGCACGTGCCCCTTGAATATATATGCTTGTATATGTGTGCAAGTTGATTTACACATGCATGTATTTACTTATGAAAGAAAATTAAGCAGCCTTTTGTATTTTGCTTGGCTAGATTAAAACAAATTGTTAGCTATGCTTTCTTGTATGTTCAGGACTGTGCTCACCCCAATGGCAAAGAGGTGACCACACCACCCTACGCTCCAGACCCTTTATAAAGCAAACTGGGGAGTTAGGGCAGAAACTAAAAGAAAGACACAAGGCTCTAAGGAGCCACGATTATATACAGCCCAGGTATAATTTCACAGCTGTTCAGGGAGAGAAGTTAGCAACATGGCTTGAAGGAGGCAGACTTGCTGCAATTTTAATAAAACGCTGGGAGGTTGCCCAATGCTCCCTTTCGCAGGAGCAGGGGAAAATTCCTTCCCAGGCACAGCCCCAGGAAGCAGCCTGCCTGTCCCCTAAGCAGCAGCAGGAGGGCTGCGGCCGCAACCAGCAGTGCTCGCCAAGACTGGAAGCAGGTGCTGTCGAGGCTGGTGCCCCAGCATCGCCAACCTAAGGGCCCAGAGTGACATTCTGGACAGACCAAGGTACATGCATAAGAAAGGAAGGGTCCTGAATTCAGAACCAAGACCTCCCACTTCATGCTGGGTCCTAACGCCAGCCTCACAAGTAACTCCCTCCTTAAGTGAATCACATGGCTATACCTGTAAAAGATTTATACAGTAGGATGAAATAGGATTTGAAGGTGGGAGGGAAGCTTGTCTGGAGGTTGTGCTCCCTGGATAACTAGGCAAGGGGACATCACAAAAAAGACAGAATGAGACACTTACTCTCCCCCGCTTGGGCCCAGGGCTGTCCCTGAAGTGCACCACCTTCCTTTCCGGTATCATCCTACATTATGGAGATGAGACTCTCCTCATTCCCTTAACCTGCCCTCTGAGTGGAGGGGAGTCTTTGCTTCCCAAAGCACCTCTTCTGTTACCATAGCAACAGGATGGGGGAGGCCGGGATAGCTTACCTACTCTGTGCTCCCACAGAGGTGGGGACATGATGACACCCCTGAGGTATACAGTATGTCTCTACCAGCAAGCAAACTGAGGCTCAGGGATACTCAGAAACACGCCTGTAAAGCCAGTAGCCAGGGCCACCATCACAGATGTCTGGCCCATGCAGGTTCGCATTGGATTTGGACAGTCGGTAATGAAACAACAGAGCCAAGAACTGGTGGGCCATCATCTTTAATCCTAGCTTGCACCCGGGGGGCAAGTACAACACACACTGGGCTCCAAAACCCACTCATTCAGTGCTCACAAAGCCACTAACTTATCCGAGTTTCCTAGAATCAAAGGTTTCTACCTCATCAGCCTTATTCACCTCTGTTCTCCATTTCTTTCTCTCTACACAAACTCTGCACAAACTGGCTTCTCATTCAGCACTCCACCATCTTGGCTGCTTCTCCTGGCTTCCTCCACATGGCCTTTCTCTGCTCTCTCCTCTAATGCTAATCTCAGGAACCGGGAGAGAGAGCAAGCTCCTGTTCTGCCCTCATTTTATAGTGTAGAAATCAAAACCTTTTATCCAATATACAAAATAGGGAAGTCTCTGATACAAAGTCCACCCCACATCAGAAACGGTGGGAAAGGCTTAGTCCTAAGACCAAGCCCCAGGCTACAAGGATCCTGCCTGCCCACAGCCCGCCCCCAACACACATTAATATATAATTATGCCCATTCCAAGCATAAAGGCAACTAATATCATCACCTGGGAGACGGCACTGCCCACGTGGAAACCCATCTTTAACAAAGTGAACATAATATATTCTATCTGCCCAACAATGCCCAATTCATACAGCTGGTAGGTGGGAGAGCAGCCAGGGGACCTCAGTCTCTGTGGCCGGCTTCCGACGCTGCGTGTGGGGAGAACGGCGCATGCGTGTGCAGAGCACCGCGCTGCGCTCTGGAGTTCTGCGATCCTGGCCAAGGCCTTTCCCAGTTGGGGCGCCAGATGTTGTGGTTTCTTGTTCCCCAAGGAAGGGTCCATAGCTTTAATAGATTTATAGCAGGACAAACGATTGCCCCACTCACTGGTTAAGAACCACTAGTTTAATGGTGCTAAGCCAGAAAATCACAACTGTCAGTACTTAATTTATGCCCAGCATTATTCTAAGCATTTTACCTATTATTTCATTTCATCCTTACAGCAACTCGAAGGTAGGTATTTCTTTTATATCTAGTTTAGAGAAGTGGCAGTGAAAGCACAGAGAGGTTAAGTAACTTCCCCAAGGACACAGAGTAATGGGTAGAAGGCAGATATGAGCTCAGGCAGTCTGGCTCCAGAACCCATTTTCTTTAACACTCTGGTTATTTTCTAATAGACATCTGAAACAGGACTGTGCATCCCAACAGGACAGCTGAAGGTTCCGGAGGCTGGTGGAACAGCAGTTCAGAGGTCATCTGGTTCCGTGGCTTCCAAACCTTCGCATACCCTGTTGGACCCTATTTTCTTATCACCTACAGTGCCACGTGTCCTTTCGAGTATACTGGTACATAAAAGAGGTGGAAGCTTCTGAGAAAAGAGTAGAGTGCGTGTCACGGTGACGAGTGTACGTGCGAGTGTGTGAGTGTGCATGTGTGTGCAATGTGGGGGTGAGTGTGTGGGATGAGTGTCTCCAAGGTTGGCCCCTCTGCCCTCCACAGTGGCTCCAAAACATGTCTTCCAAACCCTACAGCTGCCGAGAGCGCACTGTGGAAAGCCCCGCCCCGCCCTGCCCTGCCCCGCCCGCTGGCCTCACAGGGGGCAGCACGAGGCCCAGAGAACAGGCAGCTGGGTGTGGCCCCCGGCTCCTGATCCCAGTGCGCTTTTCTCTTCTGCCCCGCCTCCTCGCTGTGACCGGGCCACGCTATGGCCATGGGGCTGTTGCCATTCAAGGACAAGGACACTTACTTGCATATCTCCTCAGCCTCTCCCTGGCCTGCCTGGATGTCAGAATGCCTCTACCCCAGCTGGATGGGGACAGTCACCAGAAGGCTTTCTCGGGTGGGCAGGAAGAGCGACAGAAAGGCTTTGGGGTGGTTTGGTGATGTCAGCAATGCCCACGGCTGGGGAATGCTCGGCTAGAAGTGATGTTATCGGGGTGGGGGGCATCCCGAACACCCTCATACTCCTCAGTGCAGTCACACCATTTGTCTGCTTCGAGTGGGTAGGTGGGGGGTGATGGGAGGGAGATGCGGCCCCTCTGCCAGTCGCAGAGTCTGGAGAGGCTCACTCTTCTAGATGGAATGTGGCTGGGGCTGTCAGAGCTACTTATAAGACACAACTCTGCCATCCTCCCTGCCACCTGCCTTCCCTCCTGGGTCTGCCACTATGCCCCTCTGCTGTCTCAGCAGTTGGCAGCTGGATCTGGCTGAGTGTTCCAGGGAACAAGAGCTCAGGAGAGCTGTGGCCTGGTTTAAGCAGGGAGGGGAGCACTGCAGGGCAGGGTGGGGACCAGCAGCCACAAAGCTTCCTGGCAAGTCCCCAGGACAGCGAAGGACTAGGCGCAGTTTCTACGCACAGCAGTTGAGGAGCACCCTCCTGGGGCCTCAGTGAGGAGGCAAGCTGGGCATTCTCCTCTGCCTACTCTCTCTCTCTCTGCACACTCAGGGTTCTCATCGGGGCTGTGGATGACCCACTGTTCACTGTGAGGGCACCGAGGGGGTGCCAGGAACTGGGCTAGGTGTTGGGGGACAATGCGTGCAAAGCCAAAATCCAACTTAAGTCAGATGAAAACAGTTTGTCATTAGAATTGGGACTATGCCTCCCAAGGAAAACAGAAGGAGTGAAAACATATAGCTGGGTGTTTGATTGCATCAGGGAAGTTCATTGGAGGAGATAACCCCAGTCTACGGGTAAGCTTTTCTAGACAAAACTGAGGAATAAGATGGTTAGGCAGAGGGCAGAGCTTAAGCAAAAGCTGAAGTGTGGAAAACAGCCCAGCACCGACATAGGCAACAGCCAGCATTTCAGTGGACCCGAGAGACACGTCGTCAAGCAGAGCACGCAGATAGGCAGGTGCTGAGTGGGATAGCCTTGCATGCCTCTGTTTTTCTTTCCACGAGCATTTACTGGGCATCAGTTATAAACCAGGCCCTGGGGCTATGATCGCGCACCAAGCATTTAATGGACCCGGTCTGTGACCTGGGAATTAGAATTCACACAAAGCCAGGACTCACATGAGGGAGACAATCCAATTGCCAGACAAAAGGGAGAGTTGGGGGATACCTGGGAGGAGTCACACTTAGTGGACCCTATTTAAAAGTGTTGGTCTTTGTTCTTCAAGTAGCAAGAAGCTCTCAAAGGTTTGAAGCAGGATGTAAGTTAAGCATGCTCAGATTTGCATTCTGAAGAGATGGTTTGGTGTGGCGAGGGGAGGACAGCTGTTCTCTGATTTGGACGCCCTATCCCTCTGCAACCAGTATCTGTCCCCGCGATGGAGGGGCGCCATGAAGCCCACTCTCCAGTGTCACCGAGCCACGAGGAAACCCGAGCAGCTTTCACCCGCCCGCTCTGCACTTGGAACCACCCTGGGTGGCCGGTGACGACTCCTTCCCGACTGCGTCTGAGGCCAACTGCGATGTCTAGGCAGCAATGATTATTAATATCAGTGCTAGAAATGAGCGGATGGAGAGCTGTTCATCCATGTAATGAGGTCTCTGTTGTATTTGAGAAATGTGTCAAATAATCTGGTAAGAGACACAGAGTGTTTTGTGTGTGTGTGTGTTTTTTCTGTTTGTCAGGAGATGGGGGAGGTGGAACTCAAGTTCCATGGCTTCCACTGCAATGTGACAAATGTCATCTGTGCATGACATGCTCAAGGCAGAAGAAGCAAATGCGAAAGGAACAGTGACAGTGAGAGGAGCCCAGGACGAGATTGGTGGGGGGAGGGGCGGGCTGGACATAAACATGACAATTATCATCTCATAGTGATGAAGCACTGAATGGACCAAGCATCACCTACGCCACCTCATTTAATACGACAGTCCTAGGGGGTTGGTATTAACCTCATCTGACACAGGGCCCAGAGAGATGAATTCAAATCCATATCTTTCTAACTCCAAAGTCTGGTTTTACGATGACCTGACATTTGGATTTATCCCCATATAAAAAAGCCCTGAAATCGGTGTGTCTGGGTATAGAATAGTGATGTCTATTTTACATCAGGGGAAAAATGCCCAAAGTTAGTGGAGAAGAACAACTTTCCTACCGAACGCAGGTGACTCTCACCATTGTACACTTCTGTGTGACATTCGTGAGACCCGAGATAGTCATCCTGGCCCAGGCGCCCAAGTGTGATTTTTAAGAGGCACACAGTGAATAAAATGGAATGACGTAGTAATAACATTGGCCCTATTTCAACCCCTTCAACGTCCTCAATTACACTGTCGTCGGCGCTTCTCAGAATCCACCGCCCCACGGGACCCTCTGAGTTGCTTTAAGGAACTCCCAGGCTCCAGCCCCACCTTAGAGACTCCAATTTAACCAACCCTGGGCTCTGCTTCTCACACGCCAAGTCCTGCCAACGACCTGGCGATTTTGGTCAAGTGCAGATTCTAATTTCATGGGTGTGGGTGGGGCTGGGAGTCGTGGGTGTTCAATCAGGCGATGCTATGCTAAGGGCCGAGGGAACCTCACTCTGAGCAGCTAGAGTCGGGGGTGCAGCCAAGGTTGGGGACCACAGCTTCAGTGAGACAGCTTCAAATAGAACGAGTCACACACGCACACGGAACGCAAGTCAAACAGCCAACCGTGACCCTCTCTCACTCTCTCCTCCCAAACTCTGGAAACCCTTTCCCTCTACGGAATCAAATACTCTCATCCATTCGGATACAAGCATCGAGGGACGGATGTGTATAGCCTTTAGGTGTGGAATTCAAGATTTAACTAGATTTGTCCAACTCCTCTCTGCGCTCCTGGCTGGGAACAGCCTGGCTGTATGAGTGCCCCCCTTCTGAGGGACAGCACTTTCGGGGTTCACAGCCACAGCGCAGACCTAGATTCTGTCTGCTTTTGTAAGTGACAGAATTCACAGGTGCCAGTCCTCAGGCTACGACGCGGATGACTGAAGTACCTCACAGCATTGAAAATGTGCTTGATGACCTGTGGTCAAATCGGCTTGCTCTTAAACCAGGCTGAAAAAGAGAACAGGGAAGGCAAGAAAAAAACAGAAGAAAAAACGCAAAAAGGGTTATGGTTGAGAAGGGTGAGGAGTAGACGGAGGGGGCCCCCAGAGAGACAAAAACTCCACCCCGTGCTGGCCTACAGGGATAGTCCTAAATTAAGGGTTATAGGGGTTGGGGGGAGCCCAAGCTGGGTTAAGGAGCTCAACTGTGTCTGGATGAGATGGAGCGAAAGAAAACCAAACAGGCTCACCGCCCGCCCACGGAGGGAAGGACCAGGGAAACCGGGTGAGGCAGGTTGGCCGACACCCCCCCTCCTCGTGGGCTGGGCCAGCTGGACGGGTTTTTCCACAGCTAATCAGTAATGTGTTATCAAATTATCTCCCAGAGGCCGGTTCAGGCAGGAAGAGTGTGGGGCAGCCAAGCCCAGAGGGGGAGACCGTGTCGTGGTGGTGCCACTTTCCGCAGAGCGCCCTGGCCACGTCTGTCACCTCCCCAGGGTCATCTTCCGCATCCCTAGGTCGGAAGGGAGATGCTGGAACCTACTCGAGAAGCATTGTTATGTTGGGATTACGTGAACTCGTTAAATAAACCGACATGTTGCAAGGACTCAATAAAGGGAAGCTGTTAATTATTAATTACTGTCATTATTTGCGAGGCGTATCAGAGCCATGCAGACTCAGAGCAGGCAGCAGCGAAGTGACTGCTTTTCAGGGCTCCGGTGCTCTTAGCTTGCAAGTCTGACCCAGGGGGATGAGCCCAGAAAATAACTCCAACACCCAACTGGGCACCACAGCCTAAAAAGGCAGCAAGAGCTCACATCTGTCCTGTTGACCAGCCCAGGGCAGACCTCTGGACAATTTCTTCTGGGCCTTTTCCCTTTATCCCAACACTGATGCTAAGTTAAGAGAGTGTATCGGCAGCTTTACGCCAGCCCAGGACAATGTTATCAGACAGCTGGTAGAGAAGCCCCCTGAACCAGGCAAGGCAGCTCTGTCTGTGGGAACAGTAGCACCATTGAGTGCTTTTAATGGGAAAACCGAACACCTCAAGTGCACCACGGCTGCCTGCCCACGGAGAGAACTCTGATTAAGGAGAAAGTTCTGGCTGGGCTGGTGCTATCCTAGAGATTGAAAGCATTTGCAAGAAGACACTTCACTCACCAGCCTAAAGATGCCAGGGGGCCAGTAAGTACGTTAAGGAAACGGGCATGGAGAGGGCATCATTTCAGTCTTGGAATATCAGCTCCCATCAGATGGGGAGTTCCCAGAGGAATTTGTCTTTCCTTGAGTTTATTGAGGAAATATGACATAGAAGAGAGAAAGCTCTGGATGAAGACAGGCAGAGGTTCAAATCCTGAGTCGTCTAGCCGTGCGATCTGACTCTCCGTCAGTTTCTACATGGATAGGACAGCAGTGAGGGGGCCCCGCCCAGAGGAGGGGCCAGGGAAACAGCAGGGACAGCAAACATTTCAGAGAACGTGACATGCCAAGTATGGTTTTAGCACTTTCTATGCATTCACTTACAGAACGCTCACAATAGCACTAGGAGAAAAGTTCGGGAATAACCCCATTTGTAGATGGTGACATGAAACAAGCAGTTGAGAAACATGTCCAAGGTCACACAGCTAGCCGCTGACAGAGGTGAGCATTCTAAGCCACGAGCCCACGCCCTTCACTGTGATGAACTGCCTCTTGCACCCGAGATCATAGGAGCTGAATGCGTCCGTCGGTGCTTGAACAAGGACTTAACAAATGCTGGCTACCCTACCCTTATTCCATCATTAGTCCCTAGCGTAGCATCTAGCACTTGCAAGTGCTCCTACAGATTCTAAGAATTTAAAACAGTTTGAATTTAGGCAAGTATCCGATGTATGCTCTGCGCTAGGGCTGATGGTTTTCATAGTCCCTTTTGGCAAGATGTACAATATTGCTTTCTTTATGAAAAAATTTGTCATTTTCTTCAAAGGCCACTTGGAGAAGAGAAGTAAGCCAATCAGCGTGCATTAGAACTGGGTCCCATCCCTCACTACCTGGAGACCTTGTACTTTCTGAGTTTCATATTCCTAATTTCCAAAACCAGAGATAGTCAGCATGAACACTAAATGAGATTATCCAAGGAATCCTCTTAGCACTTAGTAAGTTCTCAATAAAAGTCCACCGTAAATGCTGTTATTATCCCCAGCATGGCCCAAGGAATTGGAATAGGATTACTAAGAAGCGTGGCCAGAATTCAAGCCACGTCTCCAGACACTTGATGTAATTCTCTTTCCATAACACCATTGTGCTTATGAGCCCCTTCCTCCGCAGAAAACCATCAGCGCTCTGTGGCTTGGCTCCTGATTCAAAACATATTTCTTTCAAAAAGGCATTAAAAAAAACCTCTAGACTAGCATAAGGGAAGAGAACAGAAAAGGAGCACCTTACCAAAAAAAAAAAAAAAAAAAAAAAAGAATTACAGAACAATCTAAGGATAAGATATAAAAATCAGAGGTCTCTTAAATCAAATAGGGCCGGGGCAGGTGCCAGGAAGGCTCCACACACATTACAATGAAGAGCACATAAGTGCAGGAAGGGACCCATAAAACCAGCAGCTTGTAAAATACTGCCCAATGCTGTGTGCTTGCCAAGCAAGATGCATCACCAGTCCGGATCCTGACGCTCCTCACTGCAAAGGGAAGAGGCTGAGGGTTAACTCAAGTGTCTAAGTCGCTTCTTGAGGTAGGTGGCTGTCTGGGAGAGGGGGTCCTGAAGAGAAGTCTCTTCCTCCGATACAGACATCCTTTGGATTGGTGGGTTTACTGCAGGTGAAAGTCTCCGAAATGAACACACCTCCCTGTGTAGTCTCTGCTCCCCTCTGCTTGCCGGACCGGCTGCCTGTGAGCCAGAGGTTAAGCTGCCCTGGTTCCGACTTCCCCGTCACACCGAATACAGGCATGTCGCGGCGATGCTGCAGGCCCGGCCTCGGCTCCAGCCCACCTCCACAGAGTACCATAACCAAGTGAGTCGCCACCTTTTTGCTGGTGCAGGGTCTTGCCTTCAACTTGTAAAAGACGCAACAGCTGTGACGTGCTACTAAGCCAGGGGCACGGAAACGGCGCAGACCCGCACTCGGCAAAGGGCCGGTCTCACGCGGCACTTCCTCGCCTCCCCCCAGTACAGAGGGTAGCTGCTACCGTGCCAGCTGACCCAGAGAAAGTGCGAGAAGTGGGGACACAAAGGGACTTGCCCACAGTGGCAGCGGGGGAGGGGGGGTAGAGCCGACAGAAACACTTTGGACACCCTGATCCCAGACATCCCTTCATTTTATCCTATAAATAAATGACACCCAAAATAACAATAAATGTGAGCAAAGCCTGGGGGGAATATGAATGAACGGCTGGGCAAAGCGGGCTGGAAAGGTGCCCTCTGAGCTTTCTGAGGTCATACTGGCATAAGTCCCCCAGGCACGGCTAAGATCAGTACCGGGCTTGGCATCCGGAAGAGCACGCCAGGCGAGTGGCAGGCAGTGCCGACAGCCTGATCACGCACACCTGGCGTTTCTTAGGAAACTAAATCCATCTGATGCCATGTGGCCTTTTCCCCGTGTTACCCCAAGAATGAAACCCCTTGCCCCTTAAACACCTGAAAAGCCAGGTGTTCTCTACTTCGGTTTCTAGAACAAGATATTTACTTTCCCAAGAGAGACTGAATGGAGATGGGGAAGGAGAGGGAGGCAAACAGGTGGTCATGATGTCATCTGATCCCTTTTATTTCACTCATTCGCTCAGCATTAACTGGGCCCTGTTCTTATTGGGTAAGAACCCGGTAAACCCTGGGGACCCAGGAGTACGCAGCAGGCAGAAGACACGGAAGGCCCCTCCCCTCACGGAATGTATAAACACGAAGACAGAACTTCCCACTGTCAGCAGCATTGTGAAGATACCAACACCGCGAGAGAATGTAAAGGGGATGGGCGTCTACTGTCCATTGTGCGGTCTGGGAAGTCCTCTTGAGCAGGCAACAGTGGAGCTAAAACCTGACTGAGGACAGGTAGCCAAATATATACAAGGCAAGCCCAGGGGAATGCTTTCCGAGCAGAGGGAAGACCAGGTACACGGGACCCGAAGATGGCCAGAACCGAGGGGCCCTGTGCAGGCGAGGTTGGGGAGCGGGAGAGAGTTGGGGACACGGGAGGCCCTGGACACCGTTTCGGGGGTTGGGTTTTGGTTCTGAGCAGCCGCCTTGCACTGGGCCAGCGCCCGGCTCTCAGACTCACTTCCTCTCCCCTCCCGTTGTCCGGCTCTGGTGTTGTAAAGGCCGGCTCCAGCTCCTTTGCTCAGCTGACAGTCTGAATTCTAAATGACCCTGTGGATTACGTATTGTCAATGGGGCTCTCCACAGCCTCCACGCCCCCGAGAAGGGGCCACACGGGCACCTGCACCCAGGACCGACCCCTGCCTCACAGGCACCTGCACCCAGGACCGACCCCTGCCTCACAGGCACCTGCACCCAGGACCGACCCCTGCCTCACGGGCACCTGCACCCAGGACCGACCCCTGCCTCACAGGCACCTGCACCCAGGACCGACCCCTGCCTCACGGGCACCTGCACCCAGGACCGACACCTGCCTCACGGGCTCGCGGTGGGACGCACTGTGTTCCGCCCTCACGCTTTGCAAACCGCAGGCTTGCCATCAGCTCTCACCATTACCATTTTCACGAGTCACCATCCTCGAAACCCCAACTCTCTGCCTCACTCTCTTCCTCACGCACACCTACTTTCACAACCCAGCGTGATGGCTCTGGAAGCGTTTGGAAAGAGGCCCTGAAATAGTACAGGGCATGGGCCTTGCCGGGATACTAGGGGCTCTCCACACAGGTGATGCATCCCAAGCCGGAGGCAGCCAAGGCCGAGGCGGCCTGCTCTCAGCGCCTGCAACAAGCCAAGACCACACAGTCATCACCATCATCACCGTCCTCAGCTGCAGCTGGAACCCGCTCAACCGCACGCACGGGGCCCTCCCGCGCGAGCCAAGAGCTCCCCGGCTGGAGAGGAACGAGGTTCCCCAGAAGCCTGTGGCTGGTGGTGGACACAGCTGTGCCCCCCAGGACGCAGGTACTGAGACTGAGACCAGGGGCAGCCGCAGAGGCTCCCTTTGAAGGAGCATCCCTGCTCCGGACCAGCAGGCAGCGAGGAGCGTCAGGAGAAAAGCCTACCCCTCCGGTCTTAGCATCCAGTCGGTCTTAGCATCGAGCCGGGCACTTACCTCCTCCTTGGTGCCGGCTCCAAAGCTCTGATGGGGCAGTCAACACTCCTTGGGCGTTTTCATTCTGGTGGGAACCCTCGGGAGGGAGGCTAAGTTGCCACCACCTCCATGTAACCCATCAAAGGGGAGGGACAGCCGGGGCGAGCCTCCTTCCTCTCATCCCTGGCCTGAGCAGGCGGCCCCAACCCCTCTTGGAAGCCCAGCCTTTAATATCACACACCTGCACACAATTCCTCCACCCATTTCCTCCTCCCTTGGCCTGCTTAGCCCCGCCCTGCCCCAGGCTCCTGGGCTCCTCCTCCTCTTCCTTCTGAGGCTCCTGGCAGGGCTGGCCTAACCGGCTGGGGAGTCTAGCAGACACTCACCTTGGACAGGCTGCTGTGCTATTAGCTGGTGGGTGGTGGGCCTGGCCTCCGCCAGCCTGGCTTTGCATCCCCCCACCCCCAACTTATTTTGAGAGAGAGCCCCTGGGTTCATTAAAGCCAGAACTCAGGACGTTGGGCCAGCTGTGGGAAAATGGAGAGTATCCATTTTCTGATGATTAACTTCAAAAGCTGTAGGATTTTGAAGGCCAAGTGTCAAGAGCTGGGGGTTCCGCCGAGCTGCTTCCCGGGGTGACTTCAATGCAGGCCCAGGGGCTACATCTCTGCCAGGGACGGACCCTGCACCCTTCCTTCAGGGGACCCTGCTTGTCTTAGACGGATGCTGCAGCTCCCTGTAGTCTCAGTAGGACGGTGAGGGAGCACACTTGAGAGGCAGGTGGAAGTCTGCCCGCCAGGCTGAAGGGAGACTCCATTTCTTCCTCTGTTCAGCCATGCACGCCTCGGTCTGTTATTAAAAGGTCCTTAGTCATCGCAGCTAATGGCTGTTCTACAGAACCCACAGGTGGTCCTAAAATAAGGAGTTAATTATCCTTGAAAAAAGACAGTGGCTTACGTCCCGGATGGAAGATGGAAGCATTTGGGATTTTATTTCCTTGCCCTAGCAAGTGAACATTCTCTCTCTCTCTCTCCAGGTCAGAGGTTTCCAGATTTTAAGATACAAAGGAATTAGCTGGGTTATTAAAAATGCAGATTTCGGCCCTGGCCGGTTGGCTCAGTGGTAGAGCATCGGCCTGGTGTGCAGGAGTCCCGGGTTTGATTCCCGGCCAGGGCACACAGGAGAAGTGCCTATCTGCTTCTCCACCCCTCCCCCTCTCCTTCCTCTCTGTCTTTCTCTTCCCCTCCCGCAGCCAAGGCTCCATTGGAGCAAACTTGGCCCAGGCTCTGAGGATGGCTCTGTGGCCTCTGCCTCAGGCGCTAGAATGGCTCTGGTCGCAACAGAGCGACACCCCAGATGGGCAGAACATCGGCCCCTGGTGGGCATGCTGGGTGGATCCCGGTCGGGCGCAAGCGGGAGTCTGTTTGACTGCTTCCCCGTTTCCAACTTCAGGAAAATACAAAAAAAAAATGCAGATTTCTATATTATACTCTGATTCTAGAAGGGCCCGGGAGTCTGTATGTTTTCAGTTTCCCAGAAGGGCCTGGAAATCTGTATGTTTTCATTTTCCCAGATGATTCCGATGTGGGTGTCTGGCATCTGTGCTTTAAGGACTACAGCCCTAGGAGAGGTCTATGGTCTCCATTCTCCACCTGGCGTGTTTTGGTGCCTTTAAAACTCAGCTGTTCCCCATTTGTTTCCAGCTGGCTCTTCTAACCTGCTCTCAAGAATCTTCCAGCCGAGTCCAGTGTCTTCCTCTTCCCTCTAACTTCCAAATGAGCTTTGTAAGAGAACAGAGTGTTAGCCTTACAGATATTCCAGCTCTGAGGGGCCCTTGCAAGGTTGGCACTGAACTCTTATCACACCAGTGAAGACAGTGAGCGCTGGAGTCCCACCTTCTCCCCATCCGAGGCCCGGGCCTCACACTACTGCACTACTCCACTCTCTGTCCTGATGTGAACTCCCCGCACGCCAGCCCCTCACCGGGCTTACTCTGTCTCTCTCTCTTCTGGTACCTCTGCGGCCTGAGAAGAAGCCAGGAGCTACCCCCCCCCCCCCCCATCAGTTCCTCTCCGTGCCCCCTGGTTGAGGCCACCTGTGTTCAGATTCCTTCTTTCTTGAGTCAAGTTTAGTTGAGAGTGACATTCACAGGCCCTACCTGCTCCCCCAAATGGAGTTGTTATTCTAAAGCCAAATAGATCTCATGACTGTCCAGGTCGATGACTTAATCCCAGGGCAAGAACTACAGGGCGCATTGGATTCCAAACACATTTCCAAAGCACCTAATATGTGCAGGGTCTTGTGATCGGAACAGCGAGGGTGTGAAGAGGGCCAAAAGGTGCTGATGATATTGTGATTGGCATTGTTCAGCCAGTGAATCAGTGGGGAGAGGGCACTGAGTCGGAATCAGATGGTGGGAGCGATGTGGGAAGATGCGAGCTTGTCTGCCCAAGGGGAAACGCTCCCCTGGAGCTGCCCGCCCCGACCCTGTCAGCAACTCAGGTGAGCCCCCGTGACATGACGGGGAAGCGAAACATACATGTTTTCTTGGCGTGCCAGTGCAGTCCCACAACCTTCCTGGGACTCATAACCTTCAGATCACACGCACGGCAGCACAGCGCAGTGGTGACAAACACAGACTTTGGCACCAGACTCTTTGGATTCAAGTTCTATCTCCACTAGCTCACAGCAATGTGGTCTTGGGCAAAGGTTTGACCTTCCCTCCAGAACAGTGTTTCCCAACCTTTTTTGTGCCATGCCCCACCTTAACCTTTCTAAAATTTTTATGTCCCCCCCTATGTAACATACATAATTTTTAACATTAAAAAATTGATTTGTTCACTTAATAAACATAAATGATAGGTTCTAGGAAGAAATCACTATGAAATTGTTAACAAAACACAGTAAGTAAAATTTCAAAACATATAATGAAAAACAGAAATTTAAATTCCAAATAATTTTAATACAGATTTTTCTATATTAATTTATTATTTTAATTTAGTGTGATCCTTGCGCTTGATGCTTGCTGCACAGAGATTTTATATTAGGTTCCAATTTGGTTAGCTTTAGTCTCAAGTCTCCATGTTGTGTTATATCCAGCCGATTTCTTTTTTTTACCAGTAAATCATTTACAGCACTAAATCCACATTCAGCTAAAAATGAAGATGGAAACGGTAGCAATAGTTTTCTTGCACATTTGGTTGAATGTGGGTATTTGATTTCTGTTTCCTCACAAAGCCATGCCATCGCTCCTTTGATATGAAATAAAGCTTTAACTGACTCATCATTTTGCAATTCTGCGAGTTCTTCTTGATATTGCATATTTGATATATCAGACAAATCCACTAACATTGGCTGCATCATCCATGTTGGGAAATCAATTTGTTTTAAATCAGAAAATCTTTCTTTTAAATCAGCCAATAGAATATTCAAATGATTGACAATAACAAGTAAAGCGGTATCAGTTACTTCACATTTTTGGAGCCAATGAAACTGTTTAAAGTTTTTGTTGTTAATATGTTTCTGACATAACTCAATATTGGTAATGAAACCAAATATCTTTGCTTTTGCATTGACAAGAGTTCTATTTGTTCCTTGAAGTTGCTTATTTAATATATTTAGTTTTCCAAAGATATCGGCTAAATAACTCACAAATGCTTTACCATCTATTGTTAACAGATACTTCATTTCAGGTTTGTCGCTTAAAAAATCACTAAGAGTATCAAACAGTTCCATAAATCTTTTCAAACAGTTTCCTTTAGATAGCCATCTTACTTCAGTATGAAGTAAAAGTCTCACATGGTCTTCATTTTGTTCTTCACAAAATAGCTTGAAAAGACGCTCACATTTGGCACTAGCTTTAATAGCATTAACACACTTTATTACTGTATGTAATACTTCATTCAGAACAGGCGAGATGTTTTTAGCTACCAAGTTTTCCCTATGAATAACACAATGCACAAGAATCATTTCTGGATTCGCATCTTTCATCAATTTTAAGCAGCCATTTTTCTTGCCCATCATATTGGGAGCACCATCTGCAGCACAAGATGTTATATTTTTTCATTGGTATATCATTGACATCTAAGTAGTTTTTTTAGCTTATTATATATATCTTTGGAGGTAGTGGTGCTTTCTAATCTTTTACAGAACAACATTTCTTCAGCAAAATGTCCTTTATCAATATATCTTACGTAAGTTATCAATACTGCCTCACTCTCTCTCAAAGTTGATTCATCCATTTGCAAGGAGAATTTTCTTGTTTTCAGCTTTTCAATAAGTTGTTTTTCAATATCCTCATTCATTTCGTTTATTCTTCTGCTAACAGAATTGTTACGGAGTGGCATAGCTTTTACATCTTTGTCATCTTTTTCAAGAACTGTTTTAAGAAATGCTGATATTGATGGTTTTATTAAATTCTCTCCTATAGTGTGATTTTCTCCAATTTTAGCAATGAATAAAGAAATTTGATAACTAGCCTCAAGAACATGATTATTAGTTGAAGTATGAGCAGTAAATAGAGACTTTAATGTTGTTCTTTTTTCAAAATTTTTCTTTAAAGTTTTAAAGTAACTCAAATCTGAATTAATATGAGCACTATGTTTCACCTTCAAATGCGCCTCAAGACGACCTCATTTCATTGATTCGTTGGTCAAGCATTGCTGGCATAAAAGACAAAAAGGAATCCGCTCATCGTGAACAGCGGGTATGAACCCAAATTTTAAATATTCCTCTGAATATTGACGAGTTTTTTTCTTGCTTGCACCACTCATTTTACTATGGGCTATAATAAAAATAAGATCAATTAAAAACTAATATTAAAATATGTGTTAAAATATATTCAATGTGACATAGAGTAAACGTATACTAAAAATTCATATTTATTTAAATGTATATAACACATTTACTACACTACCACCGCAAATCAAAAGGTATCTATATTTTTTCCACTTGACAAAATTTTCTGGAAAGTTATGCTTCTAAAATTAAAATTGTCATGCATGCACTATTATAGCACCAATAATATTTATAAAATATTAGTGCTTTCTAGCCCCGATGCAAGAAGTACTTAATAAAGAATTTAATATTGATAAAAATAAAATCAAATACTTACCAATTATATCTATACAATATATATATGTATATTTATTAAATCAACGAGCTTTTACAACAGTTTTGACTGACACTTATTTCAAATTAACACCAACTGAATGATGTGAAACACTACAGGAGTTGCGATGGGCCAATTAGGTGAGAATAACTGCATTGTTTAGCGAGTTTTTAAAATGTCTGGGGTTCCCCGCTGCAGACAGCATGCTCCGCGGTGAACCCAGGATGAAGTTTACTTGACGACGCCAATCACCCAGTTGATATTTTGGTCTCGTCAAACGAAATTATACTTAATAATTATTTACCACAATTATTTAAGAATTGCATTTTTTGTTAAATTTGGCACCGATATCTAGCATTGCATTTAAATGGCCCCGGGGTGAAAGAGTTAAAGTCGTGTCCAGTCCATTTTCAAATTGCCCCCCTTAACTATCAAATTGCCCCCCTGTGGGGCGTGGACCCCACGTTGGGAAACACTGCTCCAGAATGACAATAGTCCTTACACCACAGGGGCTGTGACCAGCCTGAAAGAGCTTTTTAACAGTGATAGTGCTTAAATATTTTTATTGACGAGGTCTTGAACACTATAAAGGAGTCGTAATGTTTTCTCACTTGAAGACCCATAATGTCTGTCAAATATTTGCTCTCTTTGATTTATGCTTCTCAGCTCTACTAGCAAGAGTCTTTATCAGTTTATCCACGCCTTCCTTCGTGTATTCATTTAACTACTTTATTTTTACGAGGATTAACTATGTGCCAACAGCTGTGCTCGATGCTGGGCATCCACTGGGTGAACGGACAGCAACCGTCTCTCTCTGGAGGACTCTACAGTCCACTGGCATCCCAGGGAGTGATTAGAAAAAACCACACGCAGACTGTGAGGTTATGATGGTGGTGAGTGTTCAGAAGAAGCATTTCTTGGTGCTGAGAAAGTGTGTGAAGGGGGCCTGGCCCTGGTCACGGGATTAGAGCAGAGCTGGGATGCGAACGGAGAGATGGAGTGAACCCCGTGGCCTGTCAGAACCGTCCAGATAAAGAAATGCCATGTGCCAGGCGTACCGGTCAGTTTTGTTGCAGTGACAAAGGACGTCTGAATCTCAGTGGCTTATGCCGTGAAGTTTCATTAATGACTTATGTCACAGGTCAACTATCCGTAGTTTGCCCGCAGCTCTGCTTGGGCTATGACTCTGCTACTCATTCTGGGACTGAGTCCCTCTGTGGGACATGCTGCTCTGGTTGCAGAAAGAAAGGCCAAGGGCATTGGTGGAAACTCGCCGTGACTCTGAAAGCTCCTGCTTGGATGTAGCCTTGTTGTGTCTTCTTATGTTCCTTTGAGGACAGTGAGCTCTTAACAGTCTCCAAATTCAAAAGAAGGCTCCACTGAGGCCCGAGAAGTAGAGACCAAGGCCAAAGGCCAAAGCCAACAGGATGGAGATGTATGTTCTCAATGCTGAGGACACAGTAAGGTACATGGCAGGGGCAGGAACATAACCCTCTTACCAGGAAGGGGGTGGGGACGGATAATTGCAAAGACAATATAACCTACTATATTAAGGTTCTGTGATAAGATGCAAAGACAAAATACCTGGAGGGCTGTGTTGGTGAGGTGGAGGGAGTTGGTGAGGACTTACTGAGAGACCAGACTGGAGCCGGAGGGGGCGCCCAGCCCTGTAAGGGAATCTGACCTTTGTACTGTGAGCAATGGGAAAATACGGACCTCGAGCCAGCCCACCTCTTTCTTTCATCATGGAAAGAACACTTTTCTGTTTTTCTGGTTTCTGAAGTAATATATGTTCACCAAAGACAATGTGAAAATGACAGCTGAACAAAAAGGGACACATACAATTAAATTCATCCTTAACTTGGCTACTCAGAGAGAACCATCGCTGATTGACATTTCTGTGACTATAGTTCTAGAATCTTAGATGCTTTCTAATGCCCATAAGGTATATTTAAAACCACAGCTGGATCATCGTCTGCTTAACGGTTACGAGAATTTTCCAGTGTATGAAACAGTCTCCCCTTTATTGGAGGGTGGACGTGCCATGATTTCACCCATGCCCAGCTCTTAAACATATGGGTTTTTGTAACTTTTCCATCTTATAAAAATTCTGCAATGAAGTTTCTTATATTTATCAGTGTGATGTCACTTCACTGGTGTGGCATGTTTACCCTAAAGGGTATGACAAATTTAAAAGACAGTGACACTTTTTCCTCAAGAAAAGCTGAAGCAAGTCACACACAGCCCCAGAGAAGGATTTGCCCACTCTGTTGATAGTTATTTTATATGTCCAATTTAAACACTGGAAAATATTGCCTTATTTTTATTTCACATTTATTTGATACTTCAGGACGGACCTGTATTTCCACAATTTCAGGTGCTTTCACCAGGAAGACTTGCTTGATTAAAAATCTGGCCTTTTTGGACCTTCTGCTGAGAGGCACTCTTGTTTCCTCCTCAGTGAATTGTAATTACTTTGTCCCTTATAACTCATCACGAGATTCCCACCCCCCCCCTGCTTCCTACAAGAAGCCTTCTCTGATTGCCCCCAACCCTGATCATTGCCTTCCTGTGGGAGCTGTCAGTGAGGACATGGACAGTTGATTCTATACCATAAGATGATATGACTCACGTGACCCTTGTCTCCCCAAATGGAGAGGGCTCCCTCCTGTGACTGAATGTTGTGCCCTCCCATAGCATCTCACTCTGTGCCCTGCATGGGCCACTTGTGAGTAGATGCTAAGAGAAGGCATAACGGCACCACTGGTGGGTAATTTTTGCCTTGAACAATGACCCCATTGTGGAGACTTGCACATGGCCATATTAACAAAGGACTGTGGGCCACAATTCACTGTGAATGCCACTCACGATCTCTTTTTAGATTGTAATCTAACACCACTTTTTCAACTTTCATAATATAGATTAGCAACACCAGGCATTCTGATTTGATGGAAGCCCAGTTGTTTTCCTCTTGGTCAAAGAACTACTCTCCATCTGATAGGTGGTATAGTTTCCAGTTAATTTTATTAGAAGTCTGAGGGTTCTTCCCCCCTCCTGTTACAAGTTGCGCTGTCTCATCAGGCTAGCCTGAGAGTGTATAGTCTACCCTCACGTTCCCTTCTCACATTCCTGGGAGGCCACAAAGCCTCACGCCATGAAAGGACCATTAATAGAGCATTCCACTGAGCATTCCACGTTGTCAGTGGGGAGCACAGGGCATGGACAACCCTCTGTGACATGGTCTTGCCTCCCGGGGTTGTGGATTAAGTGCTCCTCAGTCTCTCCGGGGCCTCAGGCCAACTGGGTTTATTATGATTTATGTCTATATTGGCATCCTTCTAAAAGCGGCTCAGTTTGAGCGGTGGCCTGTCGTTCATGTGCACCCTGGTCCTGAAGGTGTAGAGGCTACGGCCTGTTAAGCATTTGTGCCTCTGAACCCAGAAATAATTTAGGATTGTTCTCCCCCAGGTCTGCAGAGCACCCCCACCAGAATGGTTATGTGAGATGAGACCTGTCTTCATTGCCTGCACGCACCAATATGAACCAAGGTGCTTGAATTCAGAATACGGTCTAGCGTACATTCTCACTGCTCTCTCCCATTTTACAAGTGTCATCCATGCCTTCAAACAAATAATGCCCATCTTGTTCCAGAAATAGTGGAGATTTTGGTTTTTAATCATCGGCTTACAAATAAAGGCAAGGCACACCTGAACAGGTGTTCATTCCGTGAATTACTTAATTAAAACAGCTCCCCGAAGGCTGTTGAAATACCAGAGGGAGAGACTGAAGCATAGAAATGTAATTTTGACTAACTCTTTTATTAAAATGGAAGGAAATGCAATCTGGCCCAGCCTAACTCAGGAGGCTGCATTAAAAACCCAGCGGCAACAATGAAGCCCTTTAATAAAGCCATGTTTCCAGAGTGCAGTATAAAGACCATCTGCATTAGAGTGACTTGGGGAACTTGGGAAAAATTCAGGTCCTTAACTCTACCTCAGACCTACTGACCCCCTCTAAGGGTGGAGCCCGGATGTGCCTCTTAACACCCACCAGTCCTGATTATTTCTATGTACACCAAAGCTGGAGAACCAACATAGGGTTTAATGATATTCTGGGGGGAGTCTGAATGTGGTAGTGTCTTCTTAAGACGCTATGTGTCAGAATATTGTTTAGCGTCTGCCTTGTCCATCATACTGTTAGATCTGTGAAGACAGGGGCCAGGGAGTTCATTCCCACATCCCCAGGGCCCAGCACCGGTCCTGGCCACTCCATACATACACTGTAGCTTGGGACTCAAGGCCCATCAACCTTTACTTTAATGAGACCTGCAGGCAAGCAGGATGTATAAGAATATTTTATACAATACTTGCCTCTTAAGAGTAGCAACCTACTACCTCTATTTTGCCCTCTCCACTCCGAATGGGACATTCTTTGGTGTCTTTATGCTACTATATATCTTTTAAGATCAGGATCTATTAAGTTCCAGGTATGGTTTAAAGAGAAGTGAATATTACCCCCATCTTATAGTTAGGAGAATGAGGCTAAGAGAATGTGACTTGTGTGAGGACCCGCAGCTGATAAAGGACAGACCTGGGGTTTAACTCTTTTAGATCTCTCAGACACTAATGCTACATGAGTCCTTATTCTTCTACTGACTCCTGGGTCCTGGCTTTTGTTTCACTGGGCTGCCTGAGCATTACTCTGAGTTTTATCAGAGGGTCACCAATAGCATCACCCTGAGGACATCTGCCCTGTGGGTCCCTGAGTTCTGAGTTGTTCCTGAACACACACCATGCAGAATGGTTTGGTGGGATTCACTGGGTCTTAACAGGCTGGAGAAACAGCCTAATTATTGTGAGACTGTCCCCCCTTGCATCCACTGAACGCTTCTAAAACACCACATGTTTTCTTTATGTTACCGTCTCCAAAATAAGTCATATTTCACAAAATGGAGGACATCAGAGTAGACCTAACAAAACAATGTTCATTGGGAAGAAATAAACATTTCTCCTGGAGGCAGATCGGTGCTTTTCAAATATCAGAGTCTTGGGGAAGATCATGTTTGGTTGGGCCAGAGCAAAGTAGGCAAATCATCCATCCCTTCATTCATTTATCCATCCATCCATTAATTTATTTACCCTCTATGCCCATTTTGAACTCATAAAAAGAAAGAGGTAATTCAAATATAGCAGACGAATGCCATGACAAACGAAAGCAAGATGCTGTGGACACACATAGAGAACAAGCCAGTCAGGTCTGGGCATGGAGGAAGGCTTCCTGGAGGAAGAGGTATCTAGGCTAGGACTTGATGATTTCATAAGCGCTGCCAGCTGGGGACTGGACAAGGAGAGACACATAAACAGGGGAAGGGGTTTCTCAGAAGGAGAAGCTACATGTAAAGAGTATACTGCAGATTCAGGCGATCTCGGCCTCATAACTTCCCCACCCTAGCTCTGCTCTTGGGGGAAATGCAAACCCAGATGGAGATGAAATACAGACTTTAGTCCAGACATTCAGAGGCTTGGCATTCTTATTATTTTTATTTCTTGCCACTATCGTTATCACCATCATTAGCCAATAGAATCACGGGCTATACTAATGTAACTATGTATTGAGAACAGAGTATGGAGAATCCTGTTCCCCATCTCTCAGATTAGATACCTCTGGGGTTCACTTCTGATGGCCTTACATAAAAGGGACCCTGATAGACTGTAGTGCAGGGGTCCCCACACTATGGCCCGTGGGCTACATGCGGCCCCCTGAGGCCATTTATCCTGCCCCCGCCGCACTTCTGGAAGGGGCACCTCTTTCATTGGTGGTCAGTGAGAGGAGCACATTGACCATCTCATTAGCTAAAAGCAGGCCCATAGTTCCCATTGAAATACTGGTCAGATTGTTGATTTAAATTTACTTGTTCTTTATTTTAAATATTGTTCCTGTTTTGTTTTTTTACTTTAAAATAAGATATATGCAGTGTGCATAGGGATTTGTTCATAGTTTTTTTTATAGTCCAGCCCTCCAATGGTCTGAGGGACAGTGAACTGGCCCCCTGTGTAAAAAGTTTGGGGACCCCTGCTGTAGTGTGTTCAGGAGTAGGAAGAAGGACATTTCTCATATGAGAAACAGGGAAAGCTTCTCTGACATCCAGCTCTCGGTTATCTCCCTTGAAACTGTCCCAGCATCCTCTAAATCAGGGGTCCCCAAACTTTTTACACAGAGGGCCAGTTCACTGTCCCTCAGATTGGTGGAGGGCCGGACTATAAAAAAATCTATGAACAAATCCCTATGCACACTGCACAGATCTTATTTTAAAGTAAAAAAACAAAACGGGAACAAATACAATATTTAAAATAAAGAACAAGTAAATTTAAATCAACAAACTGACCAGTATTTCAATGGGAACTATGCTCCTCTCACTGACCACCAATGAAAGAGGCGCCCCTTCCGGAAGTGCAGTGGGGGCCGGATAAATGGCCTCAGGGGGCCGCATGCAGCCCGCAGGCCGTAGTTTGGGGACCCCTGCTCTAAATTGTAAGTTTCACTGAAGTAAAAACCAAGTTTGTCTTACTCCTGCCTCCCCAGTGTCTAGCACTGTGCCTGGTACACCACAATATACAGTAGATATTTGTGGAATAGATGTGTGACTGAGACAGAGGCAATCCCATGCCAATTACAGGGCTTTTCCAGGCTCTGTAATATTCCCACAATTTCCAGAGGTCAGGGTCTCATTGTACTTCCTCTCAACTAGAAATATGGCCCTTTCAAACGCTCAAAGCACTTCACAGCGTTAGGGTTGGTTTCCATGGTGTCGCTGTAAGACAAACCCTTTAAGAAGCTGTACCTGCAGATGAGAGGCAGTCCCTAAGGTTCTTCAGGAGAGCTTGGAGGGTTCAGTTTTCAGTCTTTTATACATCACAAACCAAAACATATCACTGGAACCGAAGATGAGAAAGTGACACCACCATTTTCAGTTCCAGAGGCCCGGGAATTGGCCCGCCTACCTAATCAACTGCTAAGTGTCCCGAGATTACACAAGAGGACCGTGGGTCTAAGTGGAGAATTTAATCATGGGGCTGATAGGTTCAAAGCACCCCAAGCAGTTTTCTGAAGTCCTTGAGCATCAGAGCTTTCTTCTAAGGGACTTGAGAGATCATTTGTTCCAACATCTTCATTTCTTATATGGGTCAAAAGTAAAGTGTCTTTTTTTCCCATGAAAGGCTCCTATAGAGTGGCAGAGCAGGTACCTGGACTCAAAGACCTGATTTTCCCACCATGCTTTGCTACTTCTCTGCGATTCTTTCTTTTCCATCTGCATTAAGCTAAGTATTCATCTTCTTCTCTCAAGATGGACGATGGGCGAAAACACGAAGCGGTATTCCTTCAATTTCCCGCACCTAGTATCACGTCCTTTCTAGTCGCCTCCTTCCATAGACAACCTCTAATAGATATTTCCCCTGTGTCATCTTCCCTTTGGGTTTATAGTTCAGCCAAAATGGCCTGTTTCACGTGTTAATGATCATTTACATCCTTGGCGTCCTGGCAGCCTACCGAGAAATAACAGACGCAGGAAAATGAAGTGGAGGATGGCGCGTAAGATCCGCCCCTCTGGAGATAAGAAGATCCGCCCCTCCGGAGATAAGACGACCCCCCAGCTTCCCTGTCTCCTTGTTAATTTTTCTAAGATTAATGCACTTAATTACATAACATACAATGCTCGTCTCCAGCAGCTGCTCATTCCTGAGGCTTTTTGGCGCCAGTCGCCTGGCTGTGAGCTTTTGAAAACAGAATGATTTATGCCCTTTCTAATCTTAATTCTTCAGATTCAGCGTTTGAAAGCTTATTCCTAACTATATTTGGATTGCAAGCTGAGTGGTTTGAACACGAGCAGCAAAGCTTCTCCACGCCGGAGTTTATTTCCATTGGCCTAGTAAACAATCTAGAATCAGATGTATGATTCTTTTGAGGAAGTCATCTGTCTCCAGGAACGTCCTAAAAAAATACAGTCAGGACAGGAACACATAGGGTTCCGGGAGTCATCCGCTACTGAATCATGGGTTAGTTTACCAGAAATAATGGGTTAGTTTTACCTCAAAAAAATATCCAGGCCCTGGCCGGTTGGCTCAGTGGTAGAGCATAGGCCTGGCGTGCAGAAGTCCCGGGTTCGATTCCCGGCCAGGGCACACAGGAGAAGAGCCCATTTGCTTCTCCACCCCTCCCCCTCTCCTTCCTCTCTGTCCCTCTCTTCCCCTCCCGAGCCAAGGCTCCATTGGAGCAAAGATGGCCTGGGCACTGGGGATGGCTCCTTGGCCTCTGCCCCAGGCGCTAGAGTGGCTCTGGTCGCAACAGAGCGACGCCCTGGAGGGGCAGAGCATTGCCCCCTGGTGGGCAGAGCGTCGCCCCTGGTGGGCGTGCCGGGTGGATCCCGGTCGGGCGCATGTGGGAGTCTGTCTGACTGTCTCTCCCCGTTTCTAGCTTCAGAAAAATACAAAAAAAAAAAAAAAAAAAATCCAAAAATACAGTCATTTCCCGGGGGATTCATTAAAAGACCCCAAGTAGATGCCTGAAACCACAGACAGCACTGACCCCTATATAAACTTTGTTTTTCCTGCACATACATACCTATTATAAGGTTTATTTATTTATTTTTACAGAGACAGTGAGTCAGAGAGAGGGATAGACAGGGACAGACAGACAGACAGACAGGAACGAAGAGAGATGAGAAGCAACAATCATTAGTTTTTTGTTGCGCGTTGCAACACCTTAGTTGTTCATTGATTGCTTTCTCATATGTTCCTTGACCGTGGGCCTTCAGCAAGAGTAACCCCTTGCTGGAGCCAGTGAACTTGGGTTCAAGCTGGTGGGCTTTTGCTCAAACCAGATGAGCCCGTGCTCAAGCTGGCGACCTCGAGGTCTTGAACCTGGGTTCTCTGCATCCCAGTCCGATGCTCTATCCACTGCGCCACTACCTGGTTAGGTTATTATAAGATTTAATTTATACATTAGGTATGGTAAGAGATGAACAATAATCATAAAAACAATTATAAAACATACTTTAATAAAAATAATATGAGACATTGTTAAGTAAAATAAGGGCTACTTGAACACAAGCTCGGAGTTATCACTACAGCTGATCTGATAACCTAGGTGGCTACTAAACACCTGGACAAAGGGATGACCGTGTCCCGGAAGCCACAGAGCAGGAGGGTACGAGAGTTCATCGCACCACTCAGCACAGTATGCAACTCTGTAATTTTCTATTTAACATTTTCAGACCATGGTTGACTACGAGTAACTGAAACCGTGGAAAGCAAAACTGCGGATAAGAGGGTTTTCCTCTGTCCAAATATTACCTAAAGCACGAACATTGGTTTTCTGGGCATGGGGCCTAGGGTTCCTAAAGTTTGGTTTTCTATCTTATGTGATTCCAGATATTCCAACTGGATGGGAACACATTGGTCACTATTATATTCGCTACTGGAAAGAAGGTGTTTCTACTCAGGTGGAGAGATCTTTGACTCCCGTGCCTCCAGCGATGAGGTGGAAGGGGCTGCCCTGTGGGTTGAGTGCTGTTACGTGTTCTGAAAGATGAGATGTAAAAATCAATCTTGCTGTAATAATGCCACAGAAGGGCCTGCTCCTCATGTTTGCTTTGGAACAGAGCTCTGTTTTAGTTTGAAACCTATTCAGCACCGATGCTTGAAAACATTCCATCCTCAAATCTACTTACGAATCACAAATCATGCTGGTAAATAGTCATGGTTCATGCTCTTTGCTTCGTAGGAAAGTGTGAAGAGTAGATAAAAAATACCCCGTGGGGTCGGAGCTTGGGGTGTGTTGAAAGGTGAGATTGAATATCAGCAGAGTTAAGCTGGAAATAAGTGTGGGTTTCTATTTGTGGAGCTTGGTTGCAAAGCGACTCAAGCGCTTTCAAAGATGAATGACGCTGGGAAAAGATGAAGCCAAACTTTCTGGCCCCGGCCCAAGCATACTCAGCCCGGGACCCCGGAGACTAGACAGCAGTGGTGGCCCATGTGCTACCTTGCCTTGCGCTTGGTAAAATACTTTAGAATTTGCCAGTTACTCGCGCACATGTTTTGCTACCTGATACTGTGAGATGGATTATTATCTCCATTTTCAAGATTAAGAGACTGATGGTCATTAATTTTAAATGATTTGCCCAGGTTTACAAGGCTAATCACTCAAAAAATGGGACATGGATCCCAGACCCATTGACTTCCGGTCCAGGATTCCTGTTGGTACATCTTCCTGTTCAGGATTCAGATTAAGATACCTCTTCCTTTGACAGATTTTTTTTTGTTGTTGTTGTTGTTGTTGTTTTTGTCTACTGAAGTCTAGATTAGGTAAACACCAGTAGGCTTTGAAACATATTCTCTGACAGCCCAGCTCTCTTCACACTGACTCGTAATAAACGATTTCCTTGATGTTATTTTCCACTGGACCCTGAGCCGCAGCAGAGGAGTGACTTAGTTACTGTGGTAATGTCAACACAGGGGACCTGGTGTGTAGCAAGTGTTCTGCGGGTCTTTGCAAAGTGAACTGAATTCTGACCCTTTCTTTGCCAAAACCAGGGGGATACTAGGAGCCTGACTTTCAGATTGACAGGCTCCAAGTCTGTTTAGAATGGGTATTTTAAAAAAAACAACAAAACAGCCTGACCTGTGGTGGCGCAGTGGATAAAGCGTCAACCTGGAAACGCTGAGGTTGCTGGTTCAGAACCCTGGGCTTGCCTGGTCAAGGCACATATGGGAGTTAATGCTTCCTGCCCCCCCCCCCCAAAAAAAAAAAAACCCCCAGCAAGTTCCTGGTATTGCTCCTTTTAAAAAATTTTATTTATTGATTTTACAGAGTTGGGGAGACAAGAAGTATCAACTCATAGTTGCTTCACGTTAGTTGTTCATGGATTGCTTGTTGTATGTGCCTTGACCAGACAAGCCCAGGGTATTGAACTAGTGGCCTCAGTGTTCTAATCGACGTGCTATACACCGTGCCCACCAAAGGGTCAGGCCTGGTGCTGCCTCTTGAAAATCTCATTGCAGAAGCCCCAGAGAGGACTCAAACAAGGTAACACAGACTGTCGTTCCACTCTGGACATGACTCTGTTTCAGTCCCCGTGGAAGGACATTTCTGCTCAGTTGCTAATTCAAGTGGGTGAAGGAATAAAGCACCCTACAAGTTCTCTGGATGCACAGAGCCTTTCCTGGTACGCCCTCCCCAGCGCCCGCAGCCCGCAGGAGAGGAGTGTGTGTTTGACCCTCTAGAGGAGCCGTCTCAGTCCCCGAAACCAGCCATCCTCTGCCAGGCAAATCATTAGGATGATGAGGTTGGCAGAAGGGCCAGATGATGTCTCATCATCACAAATGTAAGAGGAGCAAACATTAAGTGAAGCTAAATAATAAAAAGGTCCATTTAAAGCCCATAATCAGTGTAATTCAAAATTGGAAGTGGGACTTAGGACCTCACACCCTCCTTTGGAAATTTGCAAATTCTACCCCATTTCTGGGAGATTCTCCAACGTGGCCAGCACTGCCGGAGCTGGCGGGCCTCCCAGGTGCAATGCAGAGTCCATCTGCTCGGTCACTCCGGCCGCTGTGGGCTTGGAGAATGAGTGGTGGGCTTGGGACAGGTTCCAGTTAAATTTGAATTTCCTAAATCTACTGAAAATGTGGTTGTGAGTTGTGAATTCAATGAGCCCTAAGAGCCAGAGATTCCCACTGTGGCCCCCTACAACTTTTCCAGTCCATACACAACAGTGGGTTAGAGGGATGGACAGATATATTTTGCTGTAGACTGATAAATCTAGCTCAGCATGATGCCTGGCTCAGCGTATGTATTTACTAACTCTTTGTTTAATAATAATAGCAGTAAGTTTTTAGTATTTCTAGGCAAGAGGTGATATGCTAAGTACTTTTATTTCTTTTCCTTCTTTTTCTCCCATCCTTCCCTTTCTTTCTCCCTTCTTTTTCACACATATTCATGGGGCTCCTTGTACATATCAGGTACTGTTCTAAGGGCTCAGGCTATAGTCGTGAACAAGTGACCTGCCACCCCTTAAATTTCATTTGGAGGAATACTAGTAGTAATCAAAGAAACAAGTTAATAATACAACTTCAGACAGAAATATCTACCATGAAAAAATAAAATAAAACAGAGTAATAGGATAGTGACCCACAGATAATGAACTATTTTCATTTACACATACTGGGAAAACTTATCTGGGGGAGAGACAATTAACCTGACAATTTTTTTTTTCAATGAGTAAGAAAGAACTTGCCCTGTGTCAAGTCAGTGGGCGAAGTTTTCTAAGCAGACAAGCATTCCAAGGTAAATGTCCCAAATGAATCAGACTTATTCGTGGAACAAAAAGAAGCCAGCTCTCTGGGGCAAGATGCACAAGGGGAGAGAGTGGTATAGACAGGACGCTGGGAGGACAGGACTCTGGGGAGGCAAGCAGATGGCGGACCACGCAGAGATGTTGTACGCCATGGTGGGTAAGACTACTCCCCATGCGTTATCTTCTTTAACTGACACAGTCGCCCCATGGTGTAAGTGCCATTTTATCCCCACTTGCAGAGGAGCACAGTGAAACTTAGAGAGATGACAGCACGGTCAGGACCATGTCACTGGCAAGTGGTAGAAGCCATATTTGAACCCTGGCAACCTGGCTTCAGAACTCAGTCTACATGATCCAGACAAAAATCCCGACATCATCAATACAACCCCCTCCACTTTCACAACCCTCCCCCCACTCATCCGTCAACCCACGTTCCCATCCCCACACAGGACATGGTGTTCCAGCGTGGATGTGGGAGTCAGGCGCACAACCCAGCTGCAAACCTCGGCTCTGCCTGGACCGGCTGTGTGATCTGGCAGAGTCATCTGATTTTTTTTAGGGCTTCAGTTTTCTCATCTGCACAGTCAGACTAATAATAGTAGCACTTTCCCCCCACTTCTTAGGGTGGTGTGAGAATAAAGTGAAACCATACCTGCCCATGTAAGTGTTCCACGAATCACCAAGTACAAAGCAACTTAAGCCACACCCACCACATATACTCACCACCACAACCCATCTGTCCTTCCTCTCTCACTGTTACCTGGGTGGCTGAGCCCCACTACCATCTTCCAGACCTTCCAAATCACAGCCTTCAGATGCAGTTCAGAAAGTTGTGCTTAAACATACTCCTCTGTTTCCGATGTGAACCAGAGTCTAAGACTATAAACCAAGATATAGGCCATAAGCCAAGAGAGAAGACAATCCTTGGTAGAGCCCAGTGTCAGCCCTGGAAATTGCAACTGTATTAGCAAACGTATAGTGTTTGGGGTTAAATGGGATTTGGGGTCTCTTTCATGCTGTTCTGATGGTGTGGCAGCCAGACTTCCGGTGGAGCGTGAATCCTACCCTGCCTCTTGTCCCTCTTCCGTGGTCTCTTGTTTTTTTGTTTTTGTTTTTTAAGGGAAAAAGAGTGATATTTTAACGCATTTTTATTGACATTCCCCCTCTCTGACTTGAACTGATTATATGAGCACTGCAGCAAGGGAGAGGGTTTATCACAGCACCTCTGCAAATTCCAGGTTACAGGTAAATTGGTTAATGAAAGAATATGGGCCAACAAGTAAGACTTCAGCTCCCCATAAGCTCCCCTTTTCTCAATGTTAGTGACTTTTATACAGAGAGGGATCATGAAGACTGTGGACACACTGGCTGGACTGGATCAACACAGTGATTTCTGTATTCCCATGGGAATTCTATGCAAAGCATCATAGCAAACAGGCATTTAACGTACGAGAATGCAAGTATGTAAGATCTATTTTTCTTTGCTGTGTACACTGCTATATCAACTCCCCCCCCCCCCGCCATCTACCATGATGCTGGCACATAGTAGGTGATCAGAAAGTTTTTGTTAATGGGAATGAACTGAAGGGAATGAGAGGCTAAGCCAGGGCAACGTCCGGCATGACTCGACATGCACTCAGAGAGCGATGGGGGCTCCAGGGAGAGCCCCGACTCAGGTGCCTGAGTGCTTCCGAGAGTTTAAGCAGAGGAGAGGCAGCTGACGAGTCCTGCCAAGGACAGGTCCCGACTCGACTTACCAACCACGCTGCGTGTAGCGCAGGGCAGGCGTGGAGAGAGGAGCAGGATGCGGGTGAGGCCTTTTCACACAGGGGCCTTACCCACTAATATTCGTGGGACAATTAATTCTTGATCTCCCCCACTTCCCTCGAAAGGAATGGATAGAAAAGACAGTTAAAACTCCTTTCCCCTATGCTGGGTTATTTTTAAACTCTTCAGAAAATCTCAAGGAAGTGATTTAATGAGGGGCCCACGAATTTCCAGCCATTCTCTCCATGACAGATGATGATACACGAGCAAAGCTTGGCTTCCTTTCCAACATAAGGATGTGTTCTCCGCAAATTAAAAGCTTCTCAGCAGTCATCCATTAGCAGTGGCGTGAATGCCACGCCACACACATGCACGCACGCGTGCACATCACACTGCAGCAATGCAAGGGAAATTGATGCCTTCAAGACCCAAACCGCGGACAGGATGCAAACAGGAAGCCTGACCAAAGCAGCTAGCTGCAGGGACAGCAGACAGTCTTGCTCACCTGTCAGCTTTAAAGCACAGTTGTTGCCTGAAGTTCTGAGTCCTCATCTAAAAGCATTTGGAGAAAGTACTGTTGTGCTGTGTTAGTGATGATGCTGGCCGTGGGCACAGGAGGGCCATGCCTGTCACAACCTTGCTTGCTTTGAATTAGAGAAAACATTTTAAAGATTAAGATTTGCAAAACAGCCTGACCAGGCAGTGGCACAGTGGATAGAGCATCGGACTGGGACACGGAGGACCCAGGTTTGAAACCCCGAGGTCGCCAGCTTGAGTGCAGGTTCATCTGGTTGGAGCAAGGCTCCCCAGCTTGAGCCCAAGGTTTATGGCTTGAGCAAGGGGTCACTTGGTCTGGTGTAGCCCCCCAGTCAAGGCACTTATGAGAAAGCAATCAATGAACAGCTGCAGGGGTCCCCAAACTTTTTACACAAGGGGCCAGTTCACTGACCCTCAGACCGTTGGAGGGCCGCCACATACAGTGCTCCTCTCACCGACCACCAATGAAAGAGGTGCCCCTTCCGGAAGTGCGGCGGGGGCCGGATAAATGGCGTCAGAAAGCCGCATGCGGCCCGCGGGCCCATAGTTTGGGAACGCCTGATAGGGTGCCTCAACGAAGAACTGATGCTTCTCATCTCTCTCCCTTCCTGTCTGTCTGTCCCTTTCTCTGTATCTCTCTGTCTCTGTCACACACACACACACACACACACACATACACACACACACACACACACACACACACACACACACACACGATTTGCAAAACCAACTTTAATGGGAACCACTGTGCGTTCCTTCCTCTGCCTGCCATGGATTGCCACCCCTGTGTAATAGCCGATGTCAGGAGCAAAGAAACCAAGCTAGAAAGAGGTTAAAGAACCTGGTTGAACCCACACAGTTAATGTATGCAACAGCAAAATGTCTCCAGGTTTACAGCAGCTCCGGTTATTGTTAAGCGACTGCATGTGACACATTGAAAGATAGGTTCTTACAGAATAGGACGCTGAGTGTGTGGAAGCTTCCATGGATGAACAAAAACCTATTTTCCTCATCCTGATCTTTCATTTCTCACCGCATGTGCTATTTATCAGAAAATGGGCTCGCCCGTCACTGGTAGGTGATGGTTATGGATAAGACAAGAAGACGAAAACGGAAAGGAGAAAAAAAGTCAGGCACCCGGAAGAGCTCCCGGTCACGTATCTTCATCGTGGTTGTGGTGGATTGTCTGATCCGTTCCGACTCCCGACCTTGGCTTTGCGTCAGCTTCCTTCTGAGACCCGCTGACTGTGTTACAAATATGGGTATGACATGTAGCAGATGAAGAATTTTCAGAACACATGTTCAGTGAAGAGGGAGGTCCGGGCTTAAGTGAAATCAACACAGGTTCTTGGCCTGGCTCGGATCAAAGCCCCTGAGGAGTGAAATCCTCCGGAAGCTCATGTAAATACACCTGGAAATAACCCGACATCCCCTCATCAACCTCCAGGCCTTCAGAGGTCCCTCGTCATGGGGCCTTCCTCAGGAGCTCCTGCGATCTGTCGGGGTTTTAGCCTCTTCTGGCACTCTGAAGTGATTTTTGTTATCATCCTCTCCTATGATCTCTCTGCCCTGAAATTACCTGGTGGATAATCCTGGCACCTGGTCCCATACAGGACTGCTCACGATGGTTGCTGAGCTTCCGGTGGTAGAATGTCGCCCTGCCGCGTTAGCCCCGATGGTGGGGACAGGGTATGCCAAGTGACACCCGGTAGAACAGATGGCCCCATTTTTTGCCTGGCTCCTAGTTAAAGTCAGGTTCTTCTCCTCTGATGTCATGTATGTCAAAAGCCACTCCTCTTAAGCAAGGGTATTGACTTCCACGAACTATTCCTGGACTCAGATTTGCCTTGGAAGAAAAATTTAGATATTGAAAAAAACCTTTCATGTATTTATTTTATAAATTAAAAGTGCACATGGCAAAAATAACTTCTAAAAATATAGAGAAAGGGGCAAAGGAAAAGATAAAAAAATCTCTTCTATCTCTTTCCTGAGGGACATTAATGTAGTTTCTTTCATATCCATCCAGAAATGATCACCTATGTCTATATCCATATATCCTTTCTCTAATGCCCAGAATTGGAACAACACTCTACACACTATTCTACAATCAGCTTTTAATTTTTGTTAATAATTTCTCTCGGAGATAGCTTCAGATTAGCAATATAATCTTATATTCTTGTGTTTTGGGGTCAATATACTCTTCCATCACATAAATGTACCCAGATTAATTTCATTGGGCTACTAAAGATGGACAGCCAGGTGAATTCCAGCAATCAGCGTTAGCTTTGCTATTACAAACACTGAGGTATCTGCATCCCGTTCTTGGCCTACATCTTTCTACATCTAACAGTTTTTAAAAGACTTTGCTCGCCTGACCAGGCGGTGGCGCAGTGGATAGAGCGTTGGACTGGGATGCAGAGGACTCAGGTTTGAGACCCCGAGGTCACCAGATTGAGTGCAGGCTCATCTGGTTTGAGCAAAAAACCCTTCAGCTTGAACCCAAGGTCGCTGGCTCCAGCCAGGGGTTACTCGGTCTGCTGAAGGCCCGCGGTCAAGGCACATATGAGAAAGCAATCAATGAACAACTAAGGTGTTGTAACACACAACGAAAAACTAATTATTGATGCTTCTCATCTCTCCGTTCCTGTCTGTCTGTCCCTGTCTATCCCTCGCTCTCTTTGAAAAAAAAAAAAAAAAAGACTTTGCTCTTCTCCACACTCCTGGTAACTCTTTAGTGCCTTATCCTACTTTATTTTCTTTGTAAGCACTTGGTGTTACCTAAGCTAACCCATTTGTTTCTACATTCTTTCTGTCCCCTAAGTCAGAAAATGATGTGTCACAAGGCTAGGCAGTATTGTCTTAGTCACCTCTGTATTACCCACAACTGGAACAGGGCATGGCCTAGAGCAGATGCTCAATAAATATATACTGAATTAAAAACAAAATAAACCTCTGCGTGGATGACAGAAGAAACTTGGTGGAACGTAATTGAAAAGTACAATGCAAACTGGCTGAAGCGGAAAGGACCTGATCTTACAAAACTGGCAGTCTGGCCATATGACAGGCTCCAGGCACTTTTGATCAGTGCCTTAATCATGTCACCAAGGACTCAAATTCTTTCCATTTTTTTTTTATACTGTCACCACCAGCCTCGGCTTCACTTTCTGAGTGGCTTGATTCACAGGCGGCTGCAGGATGCCCAGGCGTCCCCTCCAGACCTAATGACACCCAGAGGAAGAAGGCAGACTGTCCCTTTCTGTGTTTCTTTCCTAGGGATATTAAATCTTTTTATTTTTTATTTATTTATTTTATTTTTTTACGGTAACAGAGAGAGAGTCAGAGAGGGGGATAGATAGGGACAGACAGGAACAGAGAGAGACGAGAAGCATCAATCATTAGTTTTTTTGTTGCGACACCTTAGTTGTTCATTGATTGCTTCCTCATATGTGCCTTGACTGTGGTTCTGCAGCAGACGGAGTAACCCCTTGCTCGAGCCCGTGACCTTGGTTCCAAGCTGGTGAGCTTTGCTCAAACCAGATGAGCCCGCGCTCAAGCTGGCGACCTCGGGTCTCGAACCTGGGTCTTCCGCATCCCAGTCCGATGCTCTATCCACTGTGCCACCGCCTGGTCAGGCAGATAATAAATCTTTTAGTAGAAGTCCCCAGCGGACTGTCTTCTAGAATCTTATTAGCCAGATGGATCCCGTGACACATTTCAGTCAACCACGAGGAAGGGACATGGGATCACCTGTCCTGGCTGAGCCTGCCCACTTGGAGTAGAACCAAGTTAGTGAAGCCGGCTCTCAGTGGCCACTCCCATCGAGCTCCTGGGTCAAACTAACAGTCCTGGTATTCTGGGCTTCTGAACCCAGCCAGGGCATAGGAGCCGTGAGTTCCATGATATCAATGAGCCCAAAGTAGGAGGTCAAGGTCGGAACTACTGGGAATGTTAGAAGCTACACCGCTCTGGAATCATTTAAAATATTTTCTGTGTTGTAGGCAAAGAAATGTATTTTCAGACAACATTTCTTCAGGGGCTAACTTTAACTTTCTAAATCTGGGTTTAGACTTCCACGCGACCAAAATTGGTGGCTTGTGCTAGGGTGACGTCTGCATTTTCATCTGAACAGAGGCCCATAGATGTCAGAGCCTCACCCAGAAAACCAAGGTCCTGTTGGCTCGAAACATATCGTACGACCGAACCACGCTGGTTGATTCTATTCCTTCACTACCTGCCCGGACCACTCCACCTGCTCTTGTGGTCTTTTCTCTTGCCTATCGGTTGGTTTTCCACGTAGCAGCCAAGTGAGCTCTTAAAAACAAAATAAGTCGTCATTCCTTGGCTCAAACCTCCACTCAGCTTTTCGCCTCACTAAGAGTAAAATGCCCTCTCCTTACCCTACGCCCTTGACCTCTCCACCATGACGCTGTATGCCCCCCCCCCCCTCATGCTCTGCACCCAGCCCCGTGGGATGCAGTAATTTCCTCTTCTACATGCTGCGCTGTGACCGTCGGAGGCTCTCCGCACTGGACTCCCAGTTGGTCACAAGGGCTTCCTTCGGATCACTCAGGGCCTCCCCTGCACCATCTCATTCTCTGCAGGGCATTCCTGGGCACTGCACTGAAGTAACTCCACCCCATTCTAATGCACATTCCACTTTAAGTTGTTCCTTGTATCGCTACATAATGTCTTACGTATTTATTTGTTTCTAATGAATTTTCAGTCTCTCTCAACCAGAACGTATTCTCTTGCTGAGTCGGGTGTTATTGGGCTCTTTATCCCCAGCACCTAGAAGAGTGACTGGCTTAATTAATATCGGAGTGTTTAATTAATATTTATTAACAACAACGGCAAAAGTCTGTTCTTTTAGCCCTTCTCACTCTGTACTTCCGCCCTATACATCACATAAGAAGGTCGGGGAAGAAATGACTTCATAGCAGGCACAATTGGGTTGAAGAACACAGGAGTTGGTGGGCACAGGCTTAAGAATCTTCTGTCAAATATATAAAAGCACAGTCATGTGGAAGAGAGGGCTCTGGGGTCAGGTCACTTCAACAGGACCAGTAGGTAGGAATTAGGGGACACGGACAGACTCACACAACTTACAAAAGTGAATCCCCAAATTGCCAGATCAATTTCTTCCTCTTGTAAAAAGAATGATTCTTTCTTGCAGAGAGATGCTAGGTCAGTCCATATAGTGGAGGGTTGGGGGAGAGAGGGCAGAGGAAAGAACAGGGCAGGCGAACTGCTGAGTGGGGCAGAGGAGGGGTTACTGAGGGCGAGGGTGGTGATGGGACAGCTCAGGCCGAGAGAGAGAAGGATGGAAGAAGAAAGATCTTATTATGTGTTGTTGTGACTCGTTCAGTTGAGTCCCTTTTAGTGCTCTCGAGTAGACAATGAAATTTTTCTCATTAGTTTTGGAAACTGACAATACTTTTTCCAGTATAAAGTCCCTCTGAGACTGAAGCCCCTAGGTTCTTGGATGATAATGGTCACATTAAAAAAAAATTACAACGTTAAAACAAGTGACTAAAAATGGGAAAAACTGCCCGATAAAGAATTTAGAGCTCATCATGTGAAATTTAAGCAGAGCCTTAAAGAATTAGCTGGAGACTCAAATATCGATTACCTTCTGAAGTCTCCAATTGCCACCAGAGCGTGGCTCTAGTGGACTGTCAGGTAGAAAGAGCATCTAGTGGACTGTTTGTGTTTTATCACAGATGGCCTCTTAGGTGAAACCTGGCCAGTTTGGCTTTGGTGATGGGTACGGGATTGAGACATTGATTGTTTTCCCATCCAGAATTTTTGCTGAACTCACCTTTGCAGGCTGAAGAAATGGCAGTGACTGAGGGATAGACAGAAACGTCCCAGTCTGATGTATGAACGTGTCGTCCTAGGTCTTCACCAACTCCCCATGGTCAGGAGTGCTCCCCCTGAAGGCGAAGGGGCAGGAGAGCAGCCGTGGGTGCTGTCAATCACTCAGACTTGGATTTGCATCCAAGCACTAGGAACGTACAAGTCATGTTCTTTGGACACACTGTTTCATCACTTTTGGGCTTCTGTTTCTTTGTTTATGAAACAGGGGCAGTAACTGTCCCTTCGGCAGCGAGCTGAGGGTTTCCACGGGACTCTACAACTATTCCCCACCCAAGAGGGCCGCTTCACTCTCAGCCTGTCCCGTGGTTCCTTTGAGGGCAGGGGCCCATGAGGGTCCAGCTTTATATCTGTGAAGACCCCCTTGATTCTAATTCAGAGCTTCGTTAGGCAATGAATAAACATTAGATTAAATTTAACCCTGGATCCATCCAGCACACACAAGGCAAGAGTCATGCGTTGCGGTGGTGAGACCTGGGTGAGAAACCCAGTTCTCTCACCACGTTGAGGTGTGGCCTCAGGCAAAGCGTTTCCACCTCACACATCCTCAGGTTCCTCACCTGTAGCGTGTGGGTGGCCCTTCCTGCCTCACAGGGCTGTTGGGAGGGAAACTCCGAGAAGCCCCTGAGCTGCTGCAGGACAGTCACACAGGATTAGGATGAGCTTTCTGGCCGGTTTCCGTCTCCCACTCACGAAACTCTCCCTCTGGGTTCACAGCGTCCCTGTTCCTCCTGTTCACGTTGAGAGCTCACCACAGTCGAGGGCTGGAGGGAAGATGAGAAACGAAGGTCCGTGCAGATGTCGTGAGAGTTAGTTCTTCTTTCTCTCCTAAATTCTGACAGTGGGGAACCCCACGGCTGGAGCTTTCTGCTCTGCTGTCAGACTGACTAGAGCGTGTGTCTCCGTGGTCGCCATTAGAGAAAGCCTCGCCTGATCGTCTGTTTAGTGATGGAGTCCACGCTGTTCTGCATGCTGCAGTCCTCCTAAAACACGGTCAGCAGCGGAGCACCAGGGCATCCGCCGCTTTGTGAGGCACTGGGTGCCACTGAGCATCTTCTGTGCAAGTGCTGACTGCAGCCTCCGGTTCTCTGGTACCTTGTTTGATAGTCCAGAGCCTTCTGTCTAACTGTCCCTAGGGGCAGAGCACACTGACCCCGTCCTATGTCCCCCATCTCCAAGATCATATCCTGAGTAGATCTCAATATTAAAAAGAGAGAGAGAGAACAGCCTAGGAGAAGCCAGGGAAGGCCACAGGGCAAGCTTCATGGGAGGAGCGGTGATGGATGAGGCTTAGAAGGAGGAGACAGTTTGTCCAGCTCAGTGGTTCTCAAACATTTTAACCCCTGGACTCCTGTGCACTTGGCACTTGTAAGAATTATTGAGGACCCTAAAAAGTATTTTTTTAATGGTGATTATATCTATCAATAGTTGCCCAATTAGAAATTAGAAGTTAAATTTTTGTAAATTTACAATATTATAAAATAGCAATGGTAAGCTATTAACATTAGAGCAATAACATCAAGGCATATCATGTAGCCTTTGATATGGGGTGGTACAATCCAATTATGCCTCAGATAAGTGACTTTGTATCAGAGACTTCCTTATTTTGTATATTGGATTAAAGGTTTTGATTTCTACACTATAAAATGAGGGCAGAACAGGAGCTTGCTCTTTCTCAGTTCCTGGGATTATTAGCAGTAGAGGAAAGAGCAGAGAGGAGAGCAGAGAGAGGCCATGTGGAGGAGAAGCAGCAGCCAAGATGGCGGAGTGCTGAGGGAGAAGCCAGTTTGTGCAGAGTTTGTGCAGGGAGAAGAAAGAAGATGGGGAACAGAGGTAAATAAGTCTGGTGAGCTAGAAACCTTTGATTCTAGGAAACTCAGATAAGTCAGTAGCTTTGTGAGCACTGAATGTGAGTGGGTTTTGGAGCCCAGTGTGTGTTTTTACTTGCCCGCTGGGTGCAAGCTAGGATTAAAGATGATGGCCAACCAGTTTTTGGCTCCGTTGTTTCTTTACTGACTGTCCGAATCCAATGCGAACCTGCATGTGAATGGCCACAATGACAGCTCCTGGCTTTACATGCTTTCTCGTCTGGAGCGTTTGATTTCAGGAAGCTTTCTTTCTGGTATGGTGCATGGTGAAAGGCGACCCCTTTCCAACCTCCATCTTCCAGACAGACTTGGATGCCCCAAAGCGTGGGAAGGTGGCAGCGTCACAAGTTTCCTTCTAATTCTTTTGATTTTCATGATGGTAAAACGAGGGTGCATATTTAAGGCCCCTAGCCCCGTAGTTTTCATTTGACCCCACAGACATTATCTCTTGTGAACTAACTTATTTTTGTGCCATTCTGTCTTTCTTGCTGTGTTTTGAATGTAGGACAATATTCAGCATTATTTTTAATCATGTAACACGTGGGGGGACAATGATATTGGTTAAAATGGGAGCCTAAGAAAGGTATTCTCTTGGAGGGGACCACATGGAAAAAGGATGTTCTGCTTCCAAAACTCCACTAGGTGGCACTTTACTAAAGGAGTACTGTTATTGCGCTCATTAGAGAGATAATTGCTCATGCTATTATTCTTAAAGGGATAGTAGGAAACTTTTTGAAATGTAAATGTTCATATTCCCATGGATGACTATAGCAAGAATGTAAAAAGAAAATCTCGTGATATTTTCTTAAAAGACAAAATATCCAGATCAATGCCTGCCAAATCCAGCTTAACGGAAGGAGAGGATAGAGATTTGGGACAAGATTTCTCACCTGGGCTCTGACACTAATTTATTATGTGACCTTATACAAGACACTGTTCCTGTTCAGACCAATATCTTCTTTGAAATGAGGAAGGAAAGTAAACGAGACAGTCTTCGAGTGTCTTTTTACTTCTAATACTTCTAATTCTATTTCACTCGTTAACATGTTTAAATTATACATTTTCTAATACCCTCATCACTGAAGTTGTAATAAAGACAAAATTGAATAAATTTAACACAATTTGGTTTGTTTCTAAAACGCTTTATATGAAACATTACTGCGATATTACACCCTTCTCATTTTTCTTATTGCGAAGGACCTCTGAGAAGCATTCTTTCTCTTCCTGAGTCTCAGAATCTTTAATTTCATGCCAGACCACTGCAGTGGCTGACAACCTCTGTTCTACCCTTTCAAGTGGTGGTGGAATGAGTTTCTTTGAAACCGAGAGAAACTCATCTGAGAGAGCAAGAGAGGTCTTCACGGGTAATTATCAGCATTAGACAGGTGAAGAGTGCCCAGCTCTCCAGGCCAGTTCTGCCACGGAAACCTCTCTCAAATCTCCATTTCCTAGATTGCTTTTTACCTGCACTATTAAAGATTCCACTGAACAGAGGCTTATAACACTTTACAACGCCACAGAGTTTCCCCCGTCTTTCCGTCTCAAAGGCTTAATGAGACGGGAGGGAGGAAGAGAGCCCCTAGAGCCCAGGCTCCGCTGGGCATTGCGCGTCCGGGCTCAGGGGAAGGCAGTTAACTCTTGAAGCACATTCCTGCTCTGCTGCGGACATTGAACGAGGGTGCACTGAGTCTGCGGTTAGAAATGGGCTCTCCATCTTGGGGTTGGGGCAGAGGCTGGCCCCTGGACCCCGTAGGAATGCTGAGATGCAGGCTCCAGGAGGGGTCTTAGCTGCACAGTGAAACACAGATGGCCTTTGAAAAAAATAAAAAATAAAGAAATCTGCTTCTCCTTCGCCTCCACTGCCCTCCTCAACCCAAACTCACAAAACCCAGGGCTGCTGAAGTCTGAAAGAACTTTGCTGGTTGCCTGGCTCCATGTTTCTCAAAGGTTGTTCCAAGAAATAAGAGCCATGGAGAGAGAAAAAAATATATCTTTCACCAATGATGGTTTAGAAAGGCTGCAAAGAAAGCCCCCCTCAAATACTCACGATGCACATTTGCATTTTAAATTTCTAGGAATTTCTACCATACAAAAACCCATTTGTGTAATCCATTGTTTTGCAAGCCCATGGGATGTTTTGGGGGACAGAGCTCTCATTTGATCATCTTATTTTCTAGATCATGAAGAATCAGAGTTTAGTCGGGCATGTAGTCACATAATGGTAGGGGCACAACTGCATTGTGATAACCCAGCTCCTCCTACCCGTCCTAACGGCAGGTCTAGACCATTTATTTTCCAAATGTAATGAATCAGACACATTTTATACAAATGTGATGTTGCTTATTGTTAGTTTACTAATGAGCAAAGTAAAACTTGGGGAGGGTTAAGTGGCCTTCTCCAAGGCCATATAACTACGTTCAAGCAGAACTAGAGATGAGGTGAATTTGCTTAATGTCTGCCCAGGGATGTGACCCATGATATGTCATCTGTCCACTTTAACCCAAACCTTTGAAATAAGAATGAAGAAGATTACATCTGAGTCATTCTGTACATGTGTGATTATCAGCCGTTAACAAATTCAGTCGCGTCGGATCATTGCTTTGGCCTTAGCAGAGGAATGTGGTAGCAGGCCAGGTAAGGTTTGACGACACCCTTCCAACAAGGAAGAGCCAATAAAAATAAAGGGTCGGTATGAAAATCGCCAAATACACAAATACATAATTTTGAACATAAATTCGCCTCCTGTAAAGTCTGGCTTAGGTTGATTTAATGCGAAATCATGTTATTAAGAGACTTTTTTTCCCCCATCAAATTTCAGCTCTGGGTAGCAGTGACAAAGAGCCCAATCATTAAAGATTATAATAGTTACAAAAAGAGATAACATTTACTAAGTGTTCATGCAGTGCCGGGCACTGTGCTAACGACTCACACACATCTAGCCTCCACAGAAACGAGGTAGGTATGCCCATTTTACGGATGAGCACACTGAAGCTCAGAGAAGTTAAGAGACTGACCAAAATCACACTATAGCAAGTGGTGGAATGAGACTTTAAGGCCACGTAGCATCCTTAAACATGTCACAATATTAAGAAAACACCACATTGAAAATCAAATCTGCAAATATGATATCAGACACGTCTTCCTCCCCTGAACGCCCTCTTGCCCAGCGGGGAGCATGAAGTCCCCACTCTGCCACTCTATTCCATCAGTGAGGTCACTGCTGGCCACGCCCTCGAAAGGCTCTGCTGCCTTCTATGCACAGGGCTCTTAACCACTTCTAATTTCACCTGCAATGGAATTACATGATTTGGGCAATGGACTAGGCTGAAGGTAACCCTCCATGCTCTGGAAAGAGAAAAAAATTTGTCCAAGAAAATAATGATGTGGATAAAACGATCTTAAGTGTAGTCTGCATCACAAAACTGGTCTGAAGTAAACTATATAGCTTTCCCCAAAATGTACTCATTTCCAAGGGCCCTGTCCATCTACACATGCTCTGTAATGACCTCTATCTGCTGTCCCCTACAACCAAGGTGAGAGTAGTGGCCTCCTTGCCTTTTGGAGAACAAACAACCTTCATGTTTCTTTTTCTGGTTTTGGTTTTTCTTTTTTTCCAAGTTGAGAGAAGGGGAGATAGGCAAACTCCTGTATGTGTGCTGACCGGGATCACCCGACAATCCCCATCTGGGGCAATGCTCGCAACCAAGCTATCTTTAGCGCCTGAGGCGGAGGCTCCATGGAGCCATCCTCAGCGCCTGGGACTGATACACTTGAACCAATTGGCTATGACCGTGGGAGGGGAGGAGAGAGAGAGAGAGAAGGGGGAGGGGTGGAGAAGCAGATGGTTGCTTCTCCTGTGTGCCCTGACCAGGAATTGAACCCAGGACATCCACACTCCAGAGGGATGCTCTACCACTAAGCCAACCAGCTAAGGGCAAACAACCTTCATTTGAATAACTGGTTCCATGGCTCAGGAAAGGCTGAAGCTGAGCTCCCTGGGGCTTGCTTCCTCCTGATGACTTCTGACCCCAGCTCTTGCAGCCACCGTGGTATTCCCTTATTCTCTTATTTCCAGGAAAAAAAAACTACTCCCATCTTGTGAGCTAGATCACCTTACCGAACATTTGAAAGGTCAGTGGGAGAGGTGTCATTGTATCCTGCAAAGTCTTCTGTTGCCTCTCTTTTCTGGCCTTCCCTCTTAGGAACAAATTCCCCTTCCTGTCCCTAGCAGGCAACTCTGCCATCTCTGAAAGCTCCGTGCAAGCTGACATGCCTCCCCGACAGCCACTTGCTGACCTTTCAGTGACCTTTCATGGCATTCATCCAAGAGATGTGGTCTGTCCTTTAAGAGAGGTCCTGCATTATACCGTCGAGAATAAATTCTTCTCTACTCGTTATGGCCCTCTGTGCTTGAAAATAGCAAAATTGTGTCTCCTTTCAGATTTTGTACTTTTGATTTCTCATCAAGGCAGTCAACCTGTCTTCCTGGTTATTTAATATGATACTTTACAAAAAGAAATGGTTCTATCTTTTTAAAATACTATACTCCTAATTCATCTATTATTTTGTGTGTCCTCCTTTCTCCTATACAAGAAAAGTAGGAAGGACACAGCTTAATTGTCCATAAAGATGAACAAAATTGAGGCTCACACTGTATTGTGTGTTCACTCCCCTCCCCTCAATGAATGCTTGAATGAATGAATGAATGAGCAGAGCAGGGCAGTGTGGAACTGTGTTCTCTTCTGCCTGTGGCCAGCTCCTGTATGTGTGGCCAGCTCCCACACAACCCCTTGTGTGTGTATTAAGGGGACACAGGGCCTGATCTGACAGGCTCCGCCATCGGACACTTACAAGTGAGCAGGAAGTGGTCTGGGAGGTAGTTTTGGAGCAGGGTAACTGAGCCCAGACTCTATCTTTGCCAAACATTCTTATCTCTAACCTTCCGGAATCTCCTTAAGGCTGCCCAACACGTTCCGACCCCGATACATCATGATGATCCTTTAAGCCACAAGGTCAGCAGGATTAAAACGAGCATAGCCCCTGGTCCTGCTGTGGTCCCCGTGGTTTCCAGGCTCTGCTTTTACAATTCTCCCCCCAAAAAACTGCAAGGACTCTCAGGATTAGTAGCTGAATTTATTCTGTTTGTATATCATACATGAAGAAAGCCAGTCTGGCTCTTTCCTCCTAAAAGGGAAACCTTTTACAACTGCAGGTTAGAGTGCTTGTCCCTTTCTCCCCACACTTCAGAGCCCACACAAGCCTATCTCCTCTCTGAGAACAAGCCTATCTCCTCTCTGAGAACACCTTGCACTATGCTGGCTGACTGTTAGTTTCTGTTTACATTCTCTCTATCTCTTATTTTGTCACTTGTTCACATAAAGTCACATATTGTTCATAAATACTGTTGCATCATTCGTTAGCTATCTTATGGATGTGCGTATTGTCTCCCTATGGGGTCCTTGTGGACAAGAACATGTGAACTTCCTTTACAAGACCCACAGTGTATAGCAGGAGTCCCCAAACTACGGCCCGTGGGCCACATGCGGCCCCCTGAGACCATTTATCCGGCCCCCGCTGCACTTCCAGAAGGGGCACCTCTTTCATTGGTGGTCAGTGAGAGGAGCATAGTTCCCATTGAAATACTGGTCAGTTTGTTGATTTAAATTTGCTTGTTCTTTATTTTAAATATTGTATTTGTTCCTATTTTGTTTTTTTTACTTTAAAATAAGATATGTGCAATGTGCATAGGAATTTGTTCAAAGTTTTTTTATGGTCCGGCCCTCCGACGGTCTGAGGGACAGTGAACTGGCCCCCTGTGTAAAAAGTTTGGGGACCCCTGGTGTATAGCATGGTCCTAGGCATTCCTTAAGATGCAATTTGGCTGGCAGGGGATTTGTTAGGGATCAACACACATGGAAGGCAGTTGGGAGAAGGACTGGGCAGATGAAGGCCTCCAACTGGGGTGCAGATCCAATGAAACCTCAGCCAGCCCCACGGAGTTGCTCCATGAAGCACCCAAAAGGCGGCCTTTCTAGCTCCAGCCCCTGCCTTGGTCGATCTTTGTATGTGAGCCCCCTGCCCCAGAAGGATGCACCTTTCAGTAGCTTTCTGCCACTGGAGAAGGGCCTGGAGAAGCTGTCCACTGAGGCTGTCTGCCGAGAACTGGGGCAGCCAGTCCTTCCAGGAAGGGGAATCTGGGTGGCATATCTCCTGTCCACCCTCAAGTCAGTGACACCACTCAGCAAAAGCCTGTGGACTACAGGCCCCTATACTAAACCGGACAAGCTCAGGGGAGTCCTGCATGGCAGACCTTACAAACTCAGAGACCTAAAGGAACCACTCAGCAGGGTCTGAATGAAAACTTCCTTACCCACAGTGGGTCACGGCAGGCGTGGTGACCTAGGCTGGGGTCTTCCTTGACAAAGGGCAGTCTTTACTAGTTAACTGACCCTGTCTGCTGTCTCTGTGTATCTAAGATTAAATGCCTTTGGAATCTCAGAGTCATCCCCTTTTCCCAAGCCCCCCAGGGCACAACCTCAGGCACCAGAGACCACAGGACCCCTCATTGTTGACTTGTTCCCCGAACACCATCTCTACAGGCTGCAGAAGCTAACTGTTCACCATCCTGTACTCACCAATGGAAAAGGAGTCCTTGTCTTGCTGGTTGTTGGGCAGATAAAATGTATTATGCTCACTTTGTTAAAGATGACGCTGCCCATGTGGAGGCTGTTACCCAGGTGATATTAATGTGTATTGGGGGCTGGCTGTGGGCAGGCAGAATCCCTGTAGCCTGGGGCTTGGTTTTGGGATTAAGCCTTTCCCATCCATTTTGATGGGGGGTGGTACAATCCCATCATGCCTCAGAGAAGTGACTTTGTATTAGAGATCTCCTATTTTGTATATTGGATTAAAGGTTTTGATTTCTACACTATAAAATGGGGGCAGAACGGGAGCTCTCTCTCTTGGTTCCTGAGATTATCATTAGAGGAGAGAGCAGAGCAGAGAGCAGAAGGAGGCCACGTGGAGGAGGCCAGGAGAAGCAGCCAAGATGGCGGAGTGTTGAGTGAGAAGCCAGTTAGTGCAGAGTTTGTGCAGGGAGAAGGAAGGAGATGGGGAACAGAGGTGAATAAGTCTGGTGAGCTAGAAACCTTTGATACTAGGAAACTCGGATAAGTCAGTGGCTTTGTGAGCACTGAATGTGAGTGGGTTTTGGAGCCCGGTGTGTGTTTTTTGCTTGCCTGCCAGGTGCAAGCTAGGATTAAAGACTATGGCCCACCAGTTTTTTGGCTCCGTTGTTTCTTTACCAACTGTCTGAATCCAATGCAAACCTGCATGGGCCAGAAGGCTGCTTTGATAGTGGCAGCCCTGACTCCTGGCTTTACACTGGTTTATTGTTTATCCTACCCCAGAGGTTTCCCTGCCTCGCTTTGTCCCGCCTCCCTCATCTACCACCAATGATTTCCTGTAGCCCTCCTCACGCCTCATCCTTTGATTGTAACATATAAAATAAACTGCAAAATGACCATTCTCGGAAGCCTTTCTTCAAATGCTAAAAATAAATAAATAAATAAATAAATAAATAAATAAATAAAAAAGAGTTTGCTTCCCGGCAATTGTCAGTTTGGCTTAAATAAACTCAAATATTCTCCACACGTTTGAATGTTTCTTATGTTGACCAACCTTATGAATTTAAAGTTTCATAAATCCCTATGGAACTGAACCCCATCAGCCAGACCGCTGGTTAAGCTGAAAGGCCACTCTATGAACAGCTCTACCTAATAAAGAAAAAACAGTGGTGATACCTTAGTTTGGGGATGACACCAGGCAGATAATGCATCCCCCCCCCCCCAAATTTAAAAGGATCCTGGGAACATAGGAAAACTTAGTTTCCAAAAGTCATCTACTCTGTTTTAAAGAAACTTCCAATGTGATAAATACAGAAAGGTTCCCCACTGGACCACATCTTTTCAAAATATTTTCCCAACAACCCTTTAAATCTCTACTGTTTTAATGTACATGACAACATGCCATTACCTACCTGACTCATATAAAACCCTACAACATAACAATAACCGCTCCTTATTGAAAGCCTTCCAAGTACTTACTAGGCATTTTATGTAACGATTTCTTAATGCCTGTAAGATGATAAGACTTGTCTTATGCCAAGCACTTTTTTTGGATTATCTCATTTAATCATAACATCATAACAGAAATTCTTACTTCTGTTTTACAAATAGGGAAGTTGAAGTTTAACAAGGGAAAAACGCTCCATGTCACAAGCTAATAAATTGCAGAACCAGAATTTAACCAAAGCAGTCTAATCCTAGGGAGGTTTTTAAATTGTCTTTACAATAAGGACACTCCTTTCTCCACTAAACAGACTTGCCTATTTTTCAAAATTGGCTTTCATAAGTCCCTTAGGGTTTCAGGGCCTCAGGGTCTAGCCCCTGAGGCTTTCAAAGGGTGGAGGACTATTCTGCATAATTATTGTAAGGTAAGGAGTTAGTGTTCCCCAGGAAGGGAGTGAGAGGGGGCGGGGTGACTGGTCCCTGTGTGGAGGCGGAGTCAGGAAACAGCCCTTCTCCTCCTGTCCTCAGCAGCTCAGCTGAAGGTCCTAAAGGAGTCATCCGTGTAATAGTATATAAACTTCCTCCTCAGCCCTATAAAAGCTTTAATAAAACAGACATTGCTCATGAAGATACTTGTGAGAGTCAGTTCTTAGAGGAACCTGAGGAGGTGCTGAGATCTGCTGGGTGCTGGGTGATAGTGGAGACAGCCACCGAGACAAAGGCGTCCCGGAACCAGAGGACAACTGATAACTGGGTTTCTCTCTCCTTTAAAGCAACCCACGAAACTGTGTTGCTATTTCCATCTTATGGCTAAAGAAACAGTGACTACGACACATGAACTTGCCAAATGTCATCAGAGATAATGACAAACCAGGGTGGCATGACAAACAAGGTCCCAGAGCCTAAACGTTTTTTCCTTTGATCTTAAACAGCCATCAGAAAATGTCAGGGAAAATATCAAAACAAACAAAAAGCTGTTAATATTTTTGAGTCCTCTCTTAGGTCCTTCATTTTAATCTCTTTGCCTGGAGCAGAAGCAGCCAAATGAAAAGTGAAAGCTGCAAATGAGAATCCTTCCGAGTGACCCTGTGTGTAATGAGGAGGACCCTGAGCCCCCATTCTTCCTGGTGAGTGACAGTCATCACTGCATAGGCAGGTTACAGCGCTGGGAGGGGAGAAAAGGAGCCACGGGCTTTTCAGCCTCAGAGAGCTGGAGAAAAGTCACGCATTCTAACCCCTCGACAGCGAGGATCTTGTTCCCACCCATGAAATCTCTGCCATGCAGTCATGAAAATTTACATCCAGAGAGATTCATGTATTGCTTTAGGGTGCAAGCACCTAGCTCCCCAAAGAGCAGCAATGTTTATAGCTGTGTATAAATGTTCAACTCACTGAAGCGGAGAACTGTTCTGTGGGATAGACAAGAGTATCCTCCTTCTTAGGAAACACACATGGAAGTCAATAATGCATGCAATTTACTTTCCAGCTCTTAAGAGAAAGAGTACTGATGTGCGTAGAGAGAAGGCAAATGGAACAAAATATTATGGGAATGGGGGTGGTGAGTCTGAATTGTGGGCTCTTCACTATCCATGCAATGTCTCTGTAAGTTCAAAACTATAATATTTTCAGGCCCTGGCCGGTTGGCTCAGTGGTAGAGCGTCGGCCTGACGTGCAGAGGACCGGGTTTGATTCCCGGCTAGGGCACACAGGAGAAGCACCCATCTGCTTCTCCACCCCTCCCCCTCTCCTTCCTCTCTGTCTCTCTCTTCCCCTCCCGCAGCTGAGGCTCCATTGGAGCAAAGATGGCCTGGGCGCTGGGGATGGCTCCTTGGCCACTGCCCCAGGCGCTAGAGTGGCTCTGGTCGCAACAGAGCGACGCTCCGGAGGGGCAGAGCATCGCCCCCTGGTGGGCAGAGCGTCGCCCCTTGGTGGGCGTGCCGGGTGGATCCCGGTCGGGCGCATGCGGGAGTCTGTCTGACTGTCTCTCCATTTCCAGCTTCAGAAAAATACAAAAAACAAAACAAAACAAAACAATTTTCAAATAAAATGTTTTACAAAATGGCCCAAGACCCTGTCTCCTAAATCTTACCCCCACTGAGATTCTTTAACTTTTGCTTTCCACAACTGCCACCCTCATGTGAGGCCCCCCTGAGATGTGGGAATTCAGCTATAAATCCTTTGTATTAGGTGGTAGCTCAAGCAAATGCTCTGGGGCACACTTCTCATGATTAACGTTTAAATATCTCAAACAGAGATTTTTTGTTGTTGTTACAAAATACTGAAAAACGAGCAAAATCAAATGCAATAAAAAGTCTACACACATACGAAATACAAAGAGGAGGCTGACATACCTGACATTCAATCCTTACACTGGCGCTCGCCCCGGGCAGCACAGTTGGACTCCCTGCTCTTCAGCTTTCAGACTGTAATATGGAAGTAAGTACATTAATTTAAGTAGTAAAAAACTGAGAAGCCATATGAAAACATTTCATTAAAAAGATGTATAAAGAAAAAACTAACCCTAGCAGGGTAATATAACCCAAAAGAGTGGCACTAATCTGGCTGGAGAGAAAAATAAAATAGAACAGGGGTCGGGAACCTTTTTGGCCGAGAGAGCCATGAACACCACATATTTTAAAATGTAATTCCATGAGAGCCATACAATGGCCCATGTATGCTACGCATTATCCAATAAAAATTTGATGTTGTCCCAGAGGACAGCTGTAACTGACTCCAGCCACCCGCAACCATGAACATGAGTGGTAGGAAATGAATGGATTGTAATACATGAGAATGTTTTATATTTTTAATGTTGTTAGTTTTTTTTTTTATTAAAGATTTGTCTGTGAGCTAGATGCAGCCATCAAAAGAGCCACATCTGGCTCGGGAGCCATAGGTTCCTGACCCCTGAAATAGAACGTACATAATCAATCTCAAACCTTCCCCAAATTTTGTGTTTGAAACAGAAGGCATTTCAGATTGTTGGGAGAAAGTTTTAGTCATTATATTCTGCTGAGAAAAACAAGATGCTGAGGGGAAATGGATTTTAAGAGTAATTGAGTCCCTCTGATACATTTTTTAATTTCAGTTTTATACATTTAACTGAGAATTTTAATAGTATTCATTTTATATTTTTCTATCTTTTTATCAATATTCTCTATTTGGTGACTCATTGCTGTCATATTTTCCTTTAATTCTTTACTCATGGTTTTCTTTAGCCCTTTGGATACAGTTGTTACAATAGCTACTTTGAAATCTTAGTCTGCTAAAGTAAACATCTGGATCCCCTCAGAGATTATTTTCTACAAATGCATTTTGTGACTGGTCAAACTTGCTTATTACGTCACACTTTTCATAACGTCTTTTGTTGAAGACTTGGCATTTTAGAGAATATATTGTGGCATTCTAGACTCTGAGTTCCCCTCTCCCAAAGGAGGTTGTTTTATTAGTTGTTTTGTGAAATGGCCTCTGTCAAATCTGTTCACCCTGCATTTTGGGACCACTGTTGTCTCTCCACTTAGCTTATTTTTCTTACTTCATCTTTTAGCTTTGAGGAATGGCGTTCTTAACTTTGACCCGGCTCAGCAGAGCCTAGTGGTCAGCCAAAGATTGCTTAGATGGTGTGCTTAGATTCTGAGATTCTTCACAATTTTGCTGATGGCCCTGTGTGTAGATTGCAGAATAGCTTCAAAACCCAGTGTTGGGCAGCTAAAATATATATATTATGCTCACTTTGTTAAAGATGGCGCTGCCCACGTGGAGGCCGTCACCCAGGTGATATTAATGTGTGTTGGGGGCGGGCTGTGGGCAGGCAGAATCCTTGTAGCCTGGGGCTTGGTTTTGGGATTAAGCCTTTCCCACCCTTTTTGATGTGGGGTGGTATAATCCCATCCTGTCCCAGATAAATGACTTTGTATTAGAGACTTCCCTATTTTGTATATTGGATTAAAGGTTACGATTTCTACACTATAAAGTGGGGGCAGAACAGGAGCTTGTGCTCTTGGTTCCTGAGATTAACATTAGAGGAGAGAGCAGAGAGCAGAGCAGAGAAAGGCTACGTGGAGGAGGCCAGAAGAAGCAGCCAAGATGGCGGAGTGTTGAGTGAGAAGCCAGCTTGTGCAGAGTTTGTGCAGGGAGAAGGAAGGAGATGGGGAACAGAGGTGAATAAGTCTGGTGAGCTAGAAACCTTTGATTCTAGGAAACTCGGATAAGTCAGTAGCTTTGTGAGCACTGAATGTGAGTGGGTTTTGGAGCCCAGTGTGTGTTTTTACTTGCCTGCCATGTGCAAGCTAGAATTAAAGACAATGGCCCACCAGTTTTTGGCTCCACTGTTTCTTTACCGACTGTCTGAATCCAATGCGAACCTGCACGGGCCGGACTGCTGTGATGGTGGCCCTGGCCACTGGCTTTACACCCAGGTACTTATCAACTATGTCCCACATTTTCACTTCTGCTTGTGTAAGGTCTGATAGTCAGTTAGGGGTGGAAAGATAGCTAGGGTCTTCCTTGGCTTCCTGAGAAGGCACATAGCCTTCTAGACCACTGGGAACATCTGGGTTATCAAAATGCATCCCGACTGCCTTGCTCCTTGCATTTTCCTACCACATCTGCCTAATCTGTTGTTTGACCTGGTCAGTATGACAGCCTCAGGTAGATGTGATGTTTTTCCTCATAGATGGGCTCTGAGATCACTGTTGTTTTTGACAAAGCCCTTGGGCATGTGGCTTTTCTCTTCTCTGCTCCAAATCAAGCCAGCCCTCTATGATAGCAGAGCTATCTCTTCTTGCATTCTTCCCAGCTGTGATAGAGTGACCCTCCCATGCCGGGGAGCTAGAAGGAGGGGGGTGGGGGAGGATGAGATCAACCTGAAAAGTCTCACTGACTCTCACTGTCCTTACAGAAGTTTAGTAGTTTTTCTTAAATAAACACTTCTCAATTTCTTGCATGCCCTTGATCAAGTGAGGAAACCCTACAATGACTGTGTTAACAATTCTGTCCAGTTTTCTCAAAGCTGTCTGGGCGAGGATTTGCTGAACCTCTCTGAGAGTTTGTGGTTCCTTGTGTAAGCACGCGTATTTTGTAAAGCAAATTCTCTTGTACATTTTAAACACTATTCATAAATGTAATCAAGTCCCACAGCTGAATCTCAAATACATCATGAAGTTCTGCCAGCATCCCACAGCAGCCCACAACCAAATCTCTATCTCTTACTCCCTCTGAAAATTCAGGAAAAATATATGATTTTAATAATATCAAGATTAAAAGACATACAACATCCTTTCTTCAATTACTGGTAAGGGAAGAGAGGAGGAAGAAGTCTAAGACTTATTCTATTCCTCATGTGGCATTGTAAAGCCAGTATCCAGGGCCACCATCACAGCAGCCTGGCCCATGCAGGTTCACATTGGATTCAGACAGTCGGTAAAGAAACAATGGAGCCAAAAACTGATGGGCTATCATCTTTAATCCTAGCTTGCACATGGCAGGCAAGTAAAAACACACACTGGGCTCCAAAACCCACTCACATTCAGTGCTCACAAAGCTACTGACTTATCCGAGTTTCCTAGAATCAAAGGTTTCTAGCTCACCAGACTTATTCACCTCTGTTCCCCATCTCCTTCCTTCTCCCTGCACAAACTCTGCACAAGCTGGCTTCTCACTCAACACTCCGCCATCTTGGCTGCCTCTCCTGGCCTCCTCCACATGGCCTTTCTCTGCTCTGCTCTGCTCTGCTCTCTGCTCTCTGCTCTCTCCTCTAATGCTAATCTCAGGATCCGACAGAGCAAGCTCCTGTTCTGCCCCCATTTTATAGTATAGATTCGGAACCTTTAATCCTGTATACAAAATAGGGAAGTCTCTAATACAAAGTCACTTATCTGGGACATAATGGGATTGTACCACCCCACATCAAAAAGGGTGGGAAAGGCTTAATCCCAAAACCAAGCCCCAGGCTACAAGGATTCTGCCTGCCCACAGCCCGCCCCCAACACACATTAATATCACCTGGGTGACGGCCTCCACGTGGGCAGTGCCATCTTTAACAAAGTGAGCATAATACATTTTATCTGCCCAACAGGCATCATTCCTGATGTAAGGAATTGAGAGACTAGAAGGAATAGGGTGGAAGAGTGGCCATGAACCCACAAGCCATCATTCAACTCCCTCATCCTACAGATGAGTAAACCAAGTCCAGGAATAATAGCCACGGGCTTCAATTTTCGATTGCTACTTTTAAAAGACTCGCTTATGCGTATGGAGCCATGATTTTTTATTTTTTAGCAGTGGCAGAGAGAGTTGGAGGAGTTGGAACGCTGTGGGGAAGACTGATTTTGCCTGTTTGGCAGGATAAAAGTCCTCCCGGTAATTCCTTTCACTTCTTTTTTCTAAGGAGAAGAATATGCTTTGTTGTGACAGCAAAGGACTCTTTTTACAGAAAAAGAGAAATCAATTTCTACAGATGCCAGCTCTGCATTTTCTAGCTAGGTGGTTAGAAATATGACATTGAAATGTATTGGTCATGGATTTTTATTAGGACTCACTTGGGGACGTGCGCTGCGGGCGACGACGTGACGAACTCATGTTACATTGCTTCTACACTCACAGTTCAGAAATCAGACATCTGTTTGGGTCACTGATATCATTGCTCAGAGCACCACCAGGCCCTAGCATCTAGCATGAGAATCTGGGCTGAAATAAGACAACTGCTTTCAGAAATGGCTGGACATACCCACACAGACACATTAAAAGAGGTGGCATTTCCTATGGGTTGTCTAAAGTCTTTGTCTTCTCCCCATATCTAATAGCAGTATTTGTGCTTAATGCCTGCCCCACTGCGTTAGATGCTCTGTTTGGATTTTGCTATACTCAGTTTTGCACTTTCTGTACCAAACACCCCACCCTGGGGTGCAGATACTCAACCCCTGTGATCATGGACATGGCTTGCATATCAGCTACCTGGAAAAGAATTTTTTTTTTTAAGCCAAACTAACAAGATACTTTTAAAGAGAGTAGGGAGAGGATTAGGGCAGTGATATTTTGAGATTCTCAGATGTCAGGATTTGAAATCCTTTGATGTTGCTGGGTAACATGGGCCTCCCAGTCAGAGCTATTTTCATGTAGGGAGAGTTCTTGTTGCCTTGACCTAACACTGACCACAAGTTATGGAGTTAGAATAGACTGCCGTCCTGAAGAAAAAGAGAGAGGTAGCAGAATGGAGAAAAAAGAAGAGGGTAGACAGAAATAGGAAAGAGAAATAAGGGACCTCCGAGGAAGAGGTAATAGAAAGGGGGAAAAAAAAGGAAGAGAAAGGGAAAATGGGGGGAAAGTAAGAAGAAAACCAGAAAAGATGACAACAAACAAGACAGAATGTAACACCTGGACGTCCATTCCTACATAAGAGAGATCTGTTCACCTCTTTGGGTGTCTGTTGACTTAATGCACTGGACTAGGTGCTCGCTCAGGTCCTGGGTGGCTTGTCACTCAGTGAGGGTAATGCCATCCCATTACAGACCAGTTTCCACCACGCGCCCAGCTGTACGATCCCATTTGGATCTATCCCTCTCCTCATTCGCTCCCCCACTCCAGCCAGCATGACGGGCCTTTCTGCTGTTCCTCCGACAGGTGAGTCCGTCCTCAGCCCCTGACCCCACCGTGGCCTTTCCCCTCGCCATTCCCTTTCCCGGAAGTGCCTCCCCCAGATCTTCAGGTGGCGGTGCTTTCACGTCTCTGAGGGCTGCCGAACCGCTGTCCCCTTGGAGACTCCTCCCCCAGCCTTCCTACGGAATAGGGGACCTCCCCTGCATCCTCTCCTCCCTCCCTCTCTCTCCCCTTACTCAGTTCTGCCTACTTGCTGTGTGGTATAAATATACATGTTTTTATCTCCCTATGAGGCAAGGAGTTGGTCTTGTTCTCTGATGTCTCCTTAGCACCAAGGACAGTATCTGCTGCCTGGTAGGCGTGCAATAATGAATATTCATGAAATAGACCTCACACCTGGCTGTGCCCGTAGACCAACTGGGTTTTAATATTCCCCTTTTACAGATCAGGACACTGCAATGTAAAACAGGGAATCAGCTTCAAACGTCCCGTGGTTTGGTAGTTATTTTTACCTTGGTCCGTGTCACTCTGAACTCGCCTAGCATTTATAGCAGACTGTGGCACGTGCCTCCCCCGCCGATCCCCGGACTCTATAACATCCTGCTCTGATTAATAAATTGCAATCAATTGCAATGCTTAATTATCTCCTTAGGAGGTCTGAAAAGAATGTCATAGAGAGAACACACTTATCTCTCAGCATGGGAGAGCAGCTATGGCTGGGTAACCAGAAAAAAAATGCTTCAAGGAGAAAATAATAATAAGAGAGCAAATATAAAGTTGTTCCACGTCGGTATCGCTGAAATGTGCCTGCTACTTCCAAATACCAAGTTGAAGAAAAGTCGTTCGGTTTGCTGTCCGGAGCACTTGAAGAAGCACTTCTCTAAGTGTGGTCGGCAGACCCCTGGATTTGGCTCTGACCAAGGTGTGTGATGGCAATGCAAATGCCCAGGAAAGCTCTAGACTGGTGGAAGCAGAGGTCGGAAGGGGTAGTTTAGAAATCTGCACCCTCACTAAGTTCCCCACGGTGTTTTCTGACATACCCTAGAGTTTGGAATAAAATTGGCTGAAAGGTCATACGGTCTTAGTTTGCTTTTAAAAGAGTAGCATGCTTTGAAATAGGCATTCTTTCCTTTGTCAACAGACATTCGGTGAGTGCCTACTAACTGAGAGGCGTGGTGCTGGGTGCTTGGATGCGGAGATGAGGAAGATGTGAGCTTGGTGCTAAAGGATCTCTGTCTTTTCAACTCACTGGAGGTCAGAGAGCAAAGACAGTGTGGGGACACAGAGGGATCCCATTCCAGGGTCTGGGCTCTGTGTGGGGGAAAGCTGCTGTCAGGAGATTTGAAGTGTCATCACGTGGAAGGAGCAAAAACCATGTTCGAGGGGATCCAGAGGACAGAAGACACACCAATGGGCGACTGTTTCAGGAAAGTTCATTTGACCCAGCATGTCCTATCAATCACCTAGAGCTGCGTACAAACAACCCAAAAAGCTCAGAGCCCTCACGTCAGGCAATGGGGCCTTGGCCGTGCTTTGCCAGTCAGCTGGGGAAGCCCTGCCTCAGGCTGCAGGTCTGTGGGTGGACGGGGGCTGCTCTAGTCCCTCGGTCTCTCACCCTCTTGCTGGGACCAGTGGGTGAGCTGCACATGTCCTTCTCCTGATCGTGGCAGAGGTACAGGAGGACCAGCGCAGCTGTGCCAGCCAGTTGACGCCACTGGCCATGTTTTATCTGCTATATACCATTCGGTCAGATCAAGCCACATGGTCAAAACATAAGTCATGTTCTATGAGAAGAACTGAAAAGTTATAAATGTAGGAATTGAGAAAGAATTCATTCTAGCACATGTGTAGTAGGGTTGAAAAGGCAACAAAAAACAAATAAACATTTCTATTTAATAGAACACATCTTGGTGCTGTGAAAACACATATTCTCTATAATATTTATCATGGCCCTGGCCGGGTGGCTCAGTGGATCAAGCACTGTCCCAGCGTGCTGAGGTTGCTCCAGTCAGGGCACATATGAGAAGCAATCAGAGTGCATAAGTAAAAAAACGGAACAACTAAGTGGAACAAATTGCTGTTCTCCCTCTATACCCCCCCCCCCCCCAAGTCAATGGAAAAAATTTAAAATTTATTTGTTATAGAACATTAATTCCAGCAGACACGACTAGGTGTTTCATGGTACAGGAGGGCTGGGGTGGGATTCTATAGCAGAATAAATATGGGAAATATGGAGTTACGTTTAAATCATTTCTGTTCTGTTAACTGAGGCACTGTGTCAGGAATGTGCTGAAGGACAGTACATACAGTCGGCAGCTTTAGCAACACTCAGGGAGCCTAACGCTCTCCTGCTAGGAACTTCTGGTTGAACCAGTGCTGAAACACCCTGTGTGGGCCGATGGGAACAAGGCTTTCTTGATTTTTTTTTTTTGCTTAGAAGGGTTTGCTTAGAAAGATTAAGGCAGTAAGGGCAGAACAATGACCAGTTAGAAAGTTAAATGAAAATTCCGATTGGTTACAGGAAGCATACTTAGTGAAGCAACTATTTAAAAAATCATGCCCTAGGAAAACCCAAATCAAAAACCAACTTAGAAATCGAGACTATGAACACCTTCCATCCTTCCAGGCTGCAAGTCGCTATATTGTCAAAGCCGAACCTGGTTGATGAGTCAGAGGGTTATGCCTTTGAGTTAAAATTGCATTTAAGAAAATGTGATGAGACTGGCTAGGTTGGTCACTCTGCCCCACCCCCTCCCAAGGTGCCAGTCGGAAGATCGCAGAACTGGAGTTGATTTTCAGGGTTAGGGGACAAGCACTCTGAGAGGGTGGATTAACAGCCTGTGTTCTCGGCTCTATAATCAGTGCCCATATTCCCTCTCAGTCCTTTCAACTTCTTTAGGGAACTCTAATCTTAAGTAACATGGAGTCAAAACTCTCTGGGCTCTGCTGACAAATAGCTGATGCATCGATTAGATGGGTGAAACTGATAGAAGGCAAGCTATTGTATTCTTGGGAGTGGAATGAGGAGTGCAGTAAGTGAGAACAGAGAGGAAGGAGTTAGGGAAAGAGACCCCAAACGTCTTGCAGAGGAGGACCGATCTTTTGTATCTGGGGAGGGGGTGGGAGGGGAGCAGGCTTCAGGGAAATTTATTTAAATGGGTTTGTGAATCAAGACTGAATAGTAAATCTGAGATGAGAGACAGTGATGAGAGGCACAAAATTCAAAGAAGTACCAGAAGTATTCGTCTCTGACAGTTTCAATACACCTATAATTTCTTTGATCTCTGCATGACTATTACAACTTTTTTAGAGCAAAATGTTGACTCGCCCTGTCAAGAAAATAAATTATAAAGATATCTCTTATAGCACATGTGTCAGATTTTTTTTTTCTTCTTTTCCAAGTGAGGTGAGGGGATATAAAGAGACAGACTCCTGCATGCGTCCTGACCAGGATCCACCCAGCAACCCCCTGTCTGGGGCAGAGGCCCATCTAGGGCCATGATCACAACTGAGCTATTTTTAGCTCCCGAAGTGGAGGCTTTATGGAGCCATCCTCAGTGCCCCAGGCTGATGTGCTCAAACAAATTGAGCCATGGCTGCGGTGTTAAGCCAATAGCCATGACCACCATCACAGCTGCCTGGCCCATGCAGGTTCACATTTGATTTGGACAGATGGTAATGAAACAAAGGAGCCAAGAACTGGTGAGCCATCATCTTTATCCTAGCTTGCACCCAGTGGGCAAGAAATACACACAGTGGGAAACACTTCCCTTTCCATTCAGGGCTCCCAAAGCCACTGACTTATCTGAGTTTCCTAGAATCAAAGTTTTCTACTTCACCAGCCTTATTCACCTCTGTTCCCCATCTCCTTCTCTCCGTACAAACTCTGCACAAACTGGCTTCTCCTTCAGCACTCCGCCATTGTGGCTGTTTCTCCTCTCCTTCACGTGGCCTTTCTCTGATCTCTTCCAGCATGGGCTCCTCTGCCCCATTTTATAGTGTAGAAATCAAAACCTTTAATCCAATATATAAACAAGGAAGTCTCTGATACAAAGTCACTTATCTGAAGCATAATGGGATTCCTCATGAGAGTGCACCACCCCACATCATGCAACAGTCAAGGGTGTGGGGAAAAGCTTAGTCTTAAAACTAAGCCTTAGCCTATAAGGACCCTGTCTGCTTACAGCTTGTCCCCCAAACCCAATGCAAACTATAAGTGAGAAAACATATATATCATATTTACAAACTTATTTGACCAACATGTGGGAAGGGAAGAGAGAGAGAGATAAAGAAGGGGGGGGGAGGGGTGGAGAAGCAGATGGGTGCTTCTCCTGTGTGCCCTGACCAGGAGTCAAACCCAGGACATCCATAGGCCAGGCCAACATTCTATCACTGATCCAACCAGCCAGGGCCAGTTGTGTCAGATTTGAATGACTAGAGAGTCTATGTAGATATAAATGGGTGAAGTTGGATGGGGATAAAATGGGGACACGGGGATAGTGGTGAGTGAACCAGAGGGCACATGCCCCATCTAAGATATCAGAGGAGGGGGTAATTCTTCAGGCAGTCATTGCTTTGTCAGAATAAAGACCCAGAGTTCCAGATGTTCTGGTTTATAAGGGCTATCCATGCACATTTTGCATGTTAATTAATACCCGTTGGGACATACTGTGTGGGTATAATCCAACCCACCACTGCAGAGCTTGTGAACTCTGCCTCATAGGACGGCCGTGAGGTGAAACCGGGAATGCCAGCCCTGGAGTCTGATACCTGGCCTCGGAGCCCAGTGACTGGGAAGGTCACTCAGTAACTGACTTGCAATTTCCTTATCAATAAGATGGGGATTGATAATACCCACACCTCCTAGATTTAAGTGGTTTAAGAGTCAAAGTCACTGTAACAAAGAGTTAGCTGTCTACTAACCTTTGGCTGTCCTTTGGGAGACAGTCATGTCTGGGTAGTGGCTTCCCAGCTGTGACATCTTCTAGTTCCTGCTGACAGCCAGAGATGGCATGGTGAGTAGTTCTCAATACTGGACTGAGAAGGGGAGTAATATGGATCACTTCTGGACAAAGGCTTTCAGGAAGCAGGGATGCCTTCCTCCGTCTGTCAGAGGCGATGGGGAGGGTGACACTGAACACAAGATAAAGGGAGACGGGGTCTCAGAATCAGCACGTGGAGGGAAGCCTGCTGCCAACTGGGAACATCCACCTGTGCTGTCAGATGAGTGATATGAACTTGTATTTTGTTGGGGCCATTGCACACTTGGAGATCAATTTGTCACTGCAGCCTGGCCCTGCCTACTAATACAATTCCTGACCCACGGCAGGTGCGATATGAACTTGAGTTCCTTTCCCTGAATCATGCTTGTCATTATGCTCAGTGACCTTCGGTTCTATGCCTACTGAGGGCACAACACCCTCCAAAGAGTCCCGTCTTTGCCAGGACAGTGGCCTTCTTCAGCCCAGCTCCGCGAGGTGATGGTATCACCTACATCTTACAGATGCAGAATCAGCAGCTCCGAGAGCTGCAGCTGTGCCTTCAGGGTGACTCCCCTAGTGCGTGCTAGAGCCCCCACACACTAGGTCTCTCTAATTCCACACCTGGGCTCTTGTAGACCGCTCTGTCTTCCTGCTCCGGCCTCGGAGGTGAATGGAGCATAATGGCAGGAGATTCCACACGGCCCTCAATACCATGCTAGCAGCGGTGGTCCCTTTTGTTTCCTTCCCAATCAGTAGAGCATCGATAGCTTTAGAAAACATAATTTAGGAAAATTTGTGTGACTCCCTGCTGGCATCTGAAAAGTGTCTTTGCTTATCCAAACTGGATGAAGGATGTGATTTCCTGAAGAAACTTCACACTGAATTATTCTATGGTAATAGTATTAGACTGGACTTGCTCAGTTTCATTCAAGATAAGTGAAGAGGCCTTTTAATGTACAAGAGGCAGCATGTTCTAATCTCAAGGTTATCTCTGTATCCCTGAGGCCTACATAGTCCCTACCACACAATAGGTACCTAATTATGTTTTGGATGGATGAATGGATAGGTGAATAGATGACTAGAAGGAAGGAAGGGAGGAAGGAAGGAAGGAAGGAAGGAAGGAAGGAAGGAAGGAAGGAAGGAAGGAAGGAAAGAAAAAGTATAGGGAGGGATCTGAAGGAGAAAGGAATCAGAAAGATACTAGGAAAGGGAGCAGAGAAGGGAAAGAGGAAGGAATGGGAAGAAGAGGTATTATATCACTAGTTTGTATGTGTGTTCTATTTCTGGTTGAAGCCCCAGTACTTGCAGTAACCTAGCATATGTTTAGAACTAACCGCCACCTAGGGTACCTTTTCTTAAGGTGACCAATTGTCCTCCTTTAGGGAGGACAGTCCTTCTTTTGTAAGTTCTGTCCTCCCCCCAAAAATGTCCTCCTACATGTCCTCCATTTTGATACTGGAAGACTAATCTGTAAATGTCCGTATTCAGTCGATGCAGAGTCGATCCATTGCGTGTGATGTGGCGTCTTCGTATCTAAATGAGTACTATTTTCTTACAATTATTATTAAAAATTAACAGGCATGTAAGCATAATTACAATATAAAATATTACAAATGTTTTTATTATGCATTGATCATATTATAGTATATTATTGTTGCAATGAATGTTTCTTTTATTTACAATATTGTTTTCTTCGATTTATTTTTGTCCTCCTTTTCATTGTAAAAAAGTTGGTCACCTTACTTTTCTGAGCCCTGTCTTTGAAGAGGAAGAATGTGAGCATCAGAGGTTGGACAGACTGTACAAAATTTCTCACCTAGTTAACTGGAAAAGCAGCATTAGAACCTTGTTCTCTTGACTCCCAATCACACCACCTCCCTCCCCCTCAATGATAAATGCAGTTGAGATGGAAGCACAAAGGCTCTTTGCCAGAGAAATTGGCAAAAATAAGTACATTTGTGTATATATGTAGCTTCATTATTCTGGGTCAGTGACTTAATGCTAACCAAATTGGCTAAATTTCAGGGAAGTTCAGCGAAGTCCTAATACACATTGAATTTTGGCAAATTTGACTTCAGGGGCTCAACAAAGATAGGGAGAAGCAAAAAGGATGGGAGGAGAATAGATAATACAGGTGACCCACCAGTCACGCCCCTAAAACATAGGGCTCGTGGCACCTGCCACAGGCCTGCGATCTGCTCTTCTCCCTGGGTAGTGTAAGTTCCCTGGTGTTTCCTAGGGAGCGAGCCTCTCACTCTGCTGAGTGTTTAGTGTTTAAAGATACATAGTTTTCATACAACATTGCCCCTGAACGCAAGCCAACTCACCACTTCCTCTGGTGCTCAACCGCAGAAAGAGCAATCTATTCCAAAATGGGAACAAACGTCGTCTGTGTTGGATGTGCTGAAAGTATTATGATCTCCAATAGCGCCTCCGAGGGTGTGTTGCCGGGTGATGTTTGAGTCTCTGAGGCATTTGCTTTGGAGGCTGACTTGAGATCCCTGCTGAGACCTGAGGTTCCTGTCCTGATTTCTACAACACACATTCCGTGTCCTATTTGCTTTCTTCTCTGACTTAATCATGGTCAAACATCCTGTTAACTGCAATTGGTGACACTGTAACCTTGACTCAAACTATATTGCTTGGTGAATACTTGACTGGATATTGGACAAGATTCCTATAATATTGGGTACTCACAATACAAAACTGGCATTTTTAATGGCAATATTTAAGAGTTCTCTATAATTATGATGACCGACAAGTATTGCCTCAAAGACGGGAATCCTGTAGACTTCAAAAAGCAGAGGATAAGATGTCAAAGGTCCTGACTCTGAATCTCAGCCTGCCACTCATTGATGGGTAGCACTAGGAAGGTCTGGGATTTGATTTGTTCCCTTAAAATATGAGTTGTATTGGCCCTGGCCGGCTGACTCAGTGGTAGAGCATCGGCCTGGCGTGCAGGAGTCCTGGTTCAATTCCCGGCCAGGGCACACAGGAGAAGTGCCCATCTGCTTCTCCACCCCTCCCCCTCTCCTTCCTCTCTGTCTCTCTCTTCCCCTCCCGTAGCCAAGGCTCCATTGGAACAAAGTTGGCCCGGGTGCTGAGGATGGCTCCATGGCCTCTGCCTCAGGCACTAGAATGGCTCTGGTTGCCACAGAGCAACGCTCCAGATGGGCAGAGCATGCCGGGTGGATCCCGGTCAGGCACATGTGGGAGTCTGTCTGACTGCCTCCCCATTTCCAACTTCAGAAAAAAAAAATGTGCTGTGTTAATAATAATCTCAAAAGCTGCTTCCAGGTTTTACATTGTTTCACTGTATTAAGTATGTTTCACTTTCTTGTATTCATAAGGAGAAAAGAGCTCTCTAGAACCTTTTTGCCCACCTGCTACTTGGGAGATCAGAAAACAAGCACCAAATTCTGACTATAATGTGACTCATCTCCAGATCAGAAGTTTGAATCTGTCTCACTTTGTCCTTCAGCATTTTACTTTTTTTCCCTGCTAGAAGTACAATCACTCATTGGATTCAGCTTCATTTTTTTATACCCACATTCAAAATAGATATAAGAACCTCTCAGCCTGTGTCTCATTGTCCCTTACTGCAGCTTAATTCTAGTGAATCTGTGACTCGCTCACTGGCCAGGGCATTCTCTGGGACCCTGGCTTTCAGGTTCCAAATGTTGTTTACTTCAGTGCCATCAAGCACTTGCTACCTGAGAGATCCTGCCCACTTCTATCCTGTTCTTCTAAAAATCTTAATACCTCTTTAAAATCAGAAAGAGAAAAAACCTAAAACAAAACACCACTCTATGATGTTGAGCTTATCTTTTCTTCCCACCAATGCCAAAGAGCAATGGAAAACTCTCGTCCCAGCCCTGGCCTGTAGTCCGCCAGCCAGCTGGGAACTACCAGTGTCGCGTGGAAGAAACCTACTCAAGACACAAACTTATGTTCAAGAGGAAGAGGGGGAGGCCTGCCAAGAGAGGCAAAGAAGACCTCCTGAATTTCCTTCTCCCTCAGCTTTTATTGATCAGAAGCAGAACAGAGGTAACAGGATTACAAGGGAGGGAGACCAGGTGATAAGGGGAAAGAATGACTAATGGCCATTTTGCTGACATGGAGAAAGGGCTAATTTGCGTCAGTACATTCTTTTTCTTTTGCTAATTAATAAGCACAAAAGAAGGGGCAATCTAGAACTCTCTAGGCTAATTTCCTAAGTCTTATTCATGTGCATTCCTTTGTGTCTGCACAAAGGTCACTCATTCACACAGCTTCTTGGTGTTTGCATCCAAGAGATATTCACTCAGGGCTTTTAACTAAAGTTCCCCAATCCAAGTCATAGAGCAGGGGTCCCCAAACTTTTTACACAGGGGGCCAGTTCACTGTTCCTCAGACCATTGGAGGGCCGGACTATAAAAACAACTATGAACAAATCCCTATGCACACTGCACATATCTTATTTTAAAGTAAAAAAAGAAACAGGAACAAATACAATATTTAAAATAAAGAACAAGTAAATTTAAATCAACAAACTGACTAGTATTTCAATGGGAACCATGCTCCTCTCACTGACTACCAATGAAAGAAATGCCCCTTCCAGAAGTGCGGCGGGGGCGGATAAATGGCCTCAGGGGGCCGCATGTGGCCCGCGGGCCGTAGTTTGGGGACCCCTGTCATAGAGGGTGCACGGTTAAATGGATGATTCCCTACACTGGCTGGTTGTCTCAGTGGTAGAGCATCAGCCCGGCATGCAAACATTTCAGGTTCAATTGATTCCTGGTCAAAGCACACAGGAGAGGTGCCCATCTGCTTCTCCACTCCTCCCCCACTTGCTTTTCTCTCTCTCTCTTCCCCTCCTGCAGCCATTGCTTGATTGGAGCGAGTTGGCACGGGCGCTGGGGATGGCTCCATGGCCTGTGCCTCAGGCGCTAAAGAAGAGCTCCATTGCTCAGCAATGGAGTAACACCCCAGATGGGCAGAGCATCGCCCCCTAGTGGGCTTTCCAGGTGGATCCCGGTTGGGGTACATATGGGAGTTTGTCTCTCTGCCTCCTCTCCTTTCACTGAATACAAAAAAGAAAGAAAGAAAGAAAGAAAGAAAGAAAGAAAGAAAGAAAGAAAGAAAGAAAGAAAACCCTCTTATCCCAGCCAAAGGACAATCTAGCCCCAGAATACTCTACTGCCTTTTGCTTTAAGCATCAGGAAGAAATGGACGAAGATGAGAGGACCCCAGCACTAATGAGAGGGGAAGAGAAATAAAAGGTATTATCAGAGTTGAAAGTCTTGAAAAGGAGGACAGGACTGCAGATGAATGGGATGACTTTCCTTTTTCTGTCAGTTCTCTAAAGCAATGAATCATCACCGACTGAAAGACACTGGAGGCTCATGAAGGGGAACAAAGCAGAAAGACAACTGATTCTTATGAGCAGATAGATTCACAGACCTTTGAATCTGGTCTGAGCCATTCAGATAGTGGCTCCTTCCCCTCAGGGCCAAGACAAGGATGCTTCTCCTGCCTGCCGTGGCCGAGAGTAGTCACGTTTGTCTTTCTCGCTAATTGTGAGGACTTCAGGGCTCAGACCAGGCACTCAGGACACGATCCTCTTTATTAAACATTCCTTTGGATCACCTCTACTTTCACCGCCCTCATTTCCAAGACCTCCCCTGGCTTTTCTCTTGCAGGCGCACAGACGGGACAGAAGAGAAGGTGAAGTTTCAGGTCCTCTATTAGGAGTACGGCGAAGTGGAACGTGTGAGTGGACAAGTTAACACAGACGAGGGTAACGGCGACCGGGGCGGCTGAGGAAACGAAACAGCCTAACTCCAAATTCGAATATAAGCGAGATGTAAGCAATCCCGAATTAGCTCAGGAGCATAATAAGAACTCTGAGAAGGGGGTGACGACTGTGGGATGGAGCTTCATGTGGCATTCAGCTGTCAGAGTCAAGTTTAGAAGAGAACATCCTACGTAACAGTAGCTGAGTTTGCAGCGTGGGAAGCTGGGACAGCTCTTACATTTGCCTTGTCCCTTTCCTTCCAGGCCAGAGCCCAAGGAGGGTGCAAATCTCCTTCATCCAGCAGGGGGAGCCAACTCGCCTGAAGAGACGGGCCCTGCTCTTGTGCTATTGGCTTATGGAGGGGAAAATATGGTGTCTTCCGAGAACAGTGTACTCACTTGCTATATTTAAAAGCCCTATATTTAAAATGCTCCACATTCACTGATTTATCAGAAAGCACCTAAGCTGTTTGTTTTGTAACAATCAAAGGCAAGAGATCTTCTAGGGATGAAGGAGGGGGTACGATGATAAAGGAATGAGAGTGGGTAATGAGGAAATATTTAATGATGTTAGTTAAAAGTGAGACTCGGAAATGTTTCCGGAGGACAGAGCAGATTCAGAGGGTGTGCATGCTTTCAGCTGGTCTGAATTTAGCCTCTCCTGAGCAGGCGTGGAGCACTGTGCCCAGGATTACTGGGCCAGACACCTGACTAAGCACTTTTTATAGCTTGTCTCACTCAAGCCTCACAACAACACGAAGGGCTATCATTGGACACCTTTTCAAAGACACAGACATGATCCACAATGAAGTTATATAAAACTGTCAATAAGTGCTGGAGCCAGCACGAAACCCCGGACAGCCTGAGTTCAGGGTCCACATTTCCAGGGAGCGCCTGGTGAGAGCTATCTCTTACTGTGGCAGATACTATGGTGGGTGCTTTAAGATGATCTTAAACAGCTTCCCCGCTCCAAAAATACTAAAAGTTAGGGAAGTTAAGAGGCTCGCCACACAGCTAATAAGTAGTTGGGACAATTCCGTTTATTTTAAAGCCATATTTCTATCTTAGGAATTGGGGGGGGGGTATAGAAAAAGAATAGATCTTGACTTCCCCTCTAGAAACATATAGTCTGATAAAGGATCCCCGCCCCCCCCCCCAAATGGACAGAAAACAGCAAAAATTGAATTAAAATTCTGGTTTAGGGTATGGGATTTAGCAGTTGACTGCTATGAGTCACGAGGACTATAGAACAACGTCAGGACCAACGTGGCTCCAAAGCTCTTAGAGGAGTAAGATTTGCTCAGGAATTTGCAGAAAGACGTGTCAGTCTCTCATTTGAATCATCTCCCCATCTCTCTGTTTCTTCTCTATAGATCTGGAAATAAACCTCTTGTCTATTTTCAGCTGAGTGATGCCAGGGAGACTGGCCTGGTGTCCAAGAAGTGGAGATCTCAGCAATCGGTCCTGGAGCGCTTCCTGAGTCTGGATCCAGGGCCCGGGCGGGCTGCGGCTGCTGCGGAGGGGGACCAGGCGGCCCGTGCACGGGAGGGGGCGGAGCTCCCGAGGAAGGTCTCAGGAGGGGCTTTAGAAACTGGAGATCAAGGCTGCCAATTAGTACCCTTCCTCCTGACGGTTGCAGAAACACAGATTCGGCGCAGTTGTGTGTAGAATGATGGGCCAGGGTGATCATAATAAGAGAGAAGGAAAGGCATGTCTAGGATGTATTTTCACACGTTTTTGAGTTTCATCGAGAAAATATGAAGAGCTACCTTGTGGTGAGGGTATACTTATGTGTCAGGTACACGGCACATAAAAATCACTCTCTATCTGAACTAACTAGAGTGGGTTCTGTGGTCTGTAAAAGTCCCCCCCATGTGACAAATGGGGAAACTGAGGCTGCTCTGTGGAAGCTCTACTGCAGATGTCACCCACAACTTGGACCAGTGACCATAGAGATAGAGACCCCAGCTTCCCCAGAAGAGCTCCCACTACTGTGTTTGCTAGAAGATCCAATCTCAGTGTTTCTGCCCTAAAACGAAGGTTGTATGGATGGGTACTGATTTTGCCAATTTAGCAGATCCCTCCCTTTTATGGTCAGAGCCTCCCACTTTCCTGTTACAGAACTGTCATTCTGCCCTCTGAGTGATTCTGATGGGACTGAATCCAAAGGCTGGCATGTGACACAGACCATCCAGAGTACTAGTGTTGTCCATGTGAGGCGTCCCAGGGTTGGGTTTAGGGGTTTGTTTGTCTTGGTGAGAGGGAGAGCAAGAGCGAGGAGGAGGGGGAGGAGGAGGAAGAGGAAGAGGAGGAGGAGGAGGAGGAGGAGGAGGAGGAGGAAGGGAGGGAGGGGTGGGGGAGGGGCAAAGGAGAGAGAGGAGATTTCCATTGTACCCCATGTTCTCACAAACATGGAAGCTTAAAACTTCAAGATACCATCTTGACACCATATGGGAGAAGCCTGTCTAAGACTGAAATTAAAAAGAAGAAAACAGATAATGGGTGGGTGGGGAGGGGTACCCAGATGGGAGAAATATCTGGAGAAAGAGATGGAGAGATGAGTGTTGAGAGACTGATAGACAAAAAAAAGGCAGAAAGAGACAAAAGGAAGATGGAGACAAGACCAGAAAGAGAGGAGTTCCCTTAGGCACTTACACACAGACACATAGGTGCAGATGACAGACAGACAGACAAACACACACACACACACACACACACACACACACAACACACACACAGCCTGGGATCAAAACACACACAGACACATCCAGACCCACACACAGACAAAGCTATATGCAGAGAGAGTCAGGAGGCTTATACTTGATGGTATCATTTGAATTCCTGCAACCATCTGTAACCTAACACAGTAATCTATTCACTGGACTCTGGTTCTAAGAGCCAATATTTCTCAAGCCCATGTGAGTTGGAGTTCTGAAGAACACAGACTATGAATCTGGTGTTTCTGGCTCCTTCCTGATCACTCCATCAGTGTTGTGACCTTGTTCCAGCTCAGATTCCTCACTTTTGTCATCTTTAAAAAGGCAGCAATGATATCTGTGTACCTATCTCCAACGTTGTGAAAACAGATATGACAAGGCTATGAAAAGGACTGAGAAGTAAATAAAAAAATCCCTATAGATGCCTGGATGTCATCATGGAACATCTAGCCTGAAAAACTTGTCATGGCAGCAGTTTTGGTTGCTATTAATGCTGCAGTTTCCAGCGTGGAGAGGGCTGAAGAAAAAGCCAGTCAACATAGGAAATAGTTTTTTTTTTTTTTTGAGGTGACAGAAAGCAGCTGTTAAAAGGTGTCATAGGTTCAAGGAACTGATGGATCTAATGGGAGGGTATCACTGCGAACAGAGATGGTGGTTACATATAGGGACGCAGAAAATTAGCACGACCACCTGTCGTACAGTGGTTCTCACACATTCATTTTCTTCAGGAGGAAAAGAAAGTGCTGGAAGAACCTGCACTCATCTTTCAAATCCACACTTTTTTTTTTAAACCGATTTTGCAGAGTTCAATCTTTGGTTAAAAGGAAGAAAAGCGTTTCTCTGGCTTTAGGCTCACGCCTCTCAGAGGGAAGATGCTTTGTTTGTGATTTGTTGGCTTCCTTTCGCAACGAAACTGCTGTAATTGTCTTGTGTGGTAAAGAAATACTAAATCCATGGTAGTAGTTATGATCAATTAAAAACAAGCCGAAATCTTCTGGATGAAATAATCTCAAAAGTATTAGTCCAAAGAGAATATCTAATATACTGAATGCAAGACAGTGACAAAGATGCTTCATGTCCTTTATCTCCTGTAGTGTTCCAATGCGGGGTATTGAATCCCATCTCGTAGAGAAGGAAACTGAGATGTGGAGAACTGAAGTGAGAGGCTCTCCAACCTGGCTGTGCATTAGCTCATCTAAAGAGCTTGTTTAAGAAACAGATTGTTTGGCTAACGCTAGGTGCTTCTGATGTGTGAATCAGGCTTGGGAAACATTGTTCAGAAACTTGGCAAAGATTATACTGCGAGTTGGTGGCACCAGTACTTAATCTATGTCTGTCTGAATCCAAATTCTATGTTCTTTTTGTTTTATTATCTTTGTTGATGATCTTTCAAGGTCACTTATACAAGCAAACAAAACCCTCACCACAGACATCCTTTGTATTTCTCCCTGTACTGAAAACATCCCATCAAGAGATAGAAGAACATCACAGATCCCATTGCATGTCTACTTTAGATTTAACACAGGGCTAATTAAGTGCTCACTGTCCTCTGCCAGGTTTGCGGAGTGACATTGGACTGGTTATCTGCTTGCTGGTGAAATTAAGAGGACAAAACTCGTTCACTAGAGTGTGGAAGGTCAGCTCGCCTTAATAAAGGGTTTGTGGCTATGTGGAATTGGAAAAAAATGATGTATTCTGAAGCTATTTTCATCCCATTAACTTAAGTCAAGAAGAATAAAGGCAAGTGCCGTTTCAAAATTAGCCTCTGAATCTGATGTGCACTGAAGGGGCAGGAGCGACTTCTCTACCACCTCCTGTGTGCTCTCCCACCCCAGCTGGGGAACTTAGAGCTGGGATACTCACCAATGTTGAGAGTATACCTGTATCACTTTTCATGTATTTCTACAAGAGGATACATATTTTCTGAGCTCAGGGTCTGCAAATCTACTGATCCTTAGGGAAGGAAAGTATCCAGCCAGCTCCTCCCACCATCTGTCCTCTTTAGGATGGATACCAAATACATATGGGATCCCGATGCCTCCTAACATTTAATTCAGAGCTAGTAACAAACTAATTTTAATTCAATGTAATCAGGTTTCTCCAACTGGTCTGTGTTATGATTTGGGACACTGTCTTCCAGACTTGGCTTTCTGAGAGCACCCAGATAACTAGGAAAAGGGAATTTGACCTAGAGACAGCATGGTGATAATTTAAGCCCTTTTCAAAAGAGTAGGGACTGTTTTTGCTGAGGTCTCTGCAATAGGCATTGTATCACTCCATTTTCTGCCAGTTAACCAAGTCTCAAACTCTACACGTGACATAAACTTAGGGTTTTCTGCCTTTATGTGTGTACTTTAATAAAAAGTTCCCTTTAAAAAAAGCAATCAACACTCCATAAAATATTGTAGGTGAATACATATGTGCTAAAACGTTTTCTTAATGAACAAGATAATGGTACACCACGAATTGAGAGGAGCGGTTACCTCTGAGGAGCAGCGGGAGGCTTGCACGTGATCTGGGAGGAAGGGAGGACGTCGTTGGAACTGGTGGTGTTCTAGGCCAGGAGTCGGCGGGCTTTTTCTGTCAAGAGACAAGCAGTGAACATTTTTGCTTTTGCAGGCCATGAAGTCATTGTTGCAACTATTCATCTGCACCCTCGTTGCATGAAAGCAGCCGCCGGTGATATATAAATAAATGGGGTTTGACTGATTTCAATAAAACCTGATTTAGGGAAATGAGTAGAGGAATGGTTGGCCCACAGGCCATAGGTTGTTGATCCATGTTTTAATTCTTCACAGAAAATCAGATGACCTCATGCATCGTCGTTCACAGCCGTTCTTTGCTTTTTCGTGCTTTATAATTTATATCTGCCTTACGTATGTGGTCTTGTACATTTCAGAAAACGACCCCCACCAAACTCACTGGGAGGTAGTATGAGGAAAACCAATGTGACAATACCTTTAAGATGGAGTTAACATTTTTTCAATTGAATGCATAGTGCAAATACATTAGTGTGATTAGTTCTTGGCTAATTGCCCTTGACAAATTACCTAACCTCTCTGTTTCTTCACCTATAGAATGAAGACAAAAATTATGTCTGTTTTTCATAGCTGTTTATGATAACTAAGTGAAATAACGCACGCGGAGTGCACAGCACACTGTCAAGTTCCCAGTGACACTCGGTGCTCCCACTACGGCCACGATTATGGCTGTTGCTCCTGCTACTTTTACTACCATGGCATTACTACCTTCACTGCTAGGTTCCTGTTTGGTAGAAAAAAAAGATAGACAAGGTAAACGCTAAAGCTACTTCCAGCTCCATGTCACAGACAGACAGGACCCAAGTTAAGATGGACACTTGTCTGCCCAAGGGATGTGACTTGATTTAATGAGTAAACAAAAACAATGATGCTCAGGATACCTATGTGACCGAGTACGGCTAATGCCCCTGAGGACAGTTTGCTTCCTCATGTGATTCAAACACACCCATAGCTTCATTCATTTAAGCTGGACATGGAGAAAGTGTTTGCTGAATAATGTGTGAGGGTGGCCTCAAAACCAGCAGCTTACAAATCCCACATGAGGAGGGCTTTTCTGTAGAAAAGATACTGAAAAGAGGTCAGGAAGAGAGGGAGAAAATAAAAGCACAGGCATAAAGGAGGTCATGCAGCCCAGATTGCAGTATAGCTGTGATGTATAATCATTGCGTGTATTGGCTCACCTGGTTAACCTCCGTTCTGCAACTCCTAACTAGGTCACTGATGGAGTTACTTTATATTGGAGCCTCTGCTTCCTAGTCTGTAAAAGGAGGCGAGGATGAAAGATACCTCGTAATGTTGAGCCCCTGTCCTGCCTGTGTGTGGTCAATGTTCAACAAAGGGGCTTTAGTATCACTTGTTACCCTTGTTGGAGTGTTGCTCTGAATCACGGAGGACAGAGGCACGCTTAATCTGTGATACTTCGGAAAAAACCCCCAAAACCCTCTTTCCCCACAGGGAATCAAGAACGCAAGGAGCGCCAGGCATTTGTCCGTGCTTTGTGCCTGATCAGCCTAACAATTCAGTGCATGTTGTTTCACTTCATCCCCGCAAGCCCCTCCCTCCAGGTGGACACCGGTATCCCCTCCTTACAAGACATAATATTATGGAGAGAGAGGATGGATAACTTATTCCAGGTCACGCTGCTGGAGCTTAATCAAGGTCTCTCTGACTCTAAACCCAGTCATTTTTTTTTCCAGCTTATCGTATTGTCTTTTTCATTTTCAACAAATCACTATCAGAGGTACATTACTGCACCTGTAATTTAGGAATTGGCCTCTGACATAGTATATACACTCTTACGCCAAGAGTCTGAGGTTACCACATACCCCTCCTGGCCTAGAAGTTAGCTTTTGACAGTAAGAGATCTGCCTATTTTCAGTTCCCTGATGTGCACAGACGTGAGCCAGAGGAAAGTTTTCTATGTGTGTATTCAGGGTTGACTTCCTCTAGAGCGCTGTGGAGAGCCCCTGGGCACGTGTGCTTGCAGAGAAAGACCCTCTCCCAAGGGACGTTACATAGACATATACACATACATTACACATACATACATGTACCTAGATGAGTTTTAGACTTTATTTTTTTGCCTGACCAGGTGGTGACACAATAGATAGAGCATCGGACTGGGATGCAGAGGACCCAGGTTCAAAACTCTAAGGTCGCTGGCTTGAGCGAGGGGTCACTGGCTTAAGCATGAGATCATAGACATGATCCCATGGTCGCTGGCTTGAGCCCGAAGATCTCTGGCTTGAAGCCCAAGGTCACTCACTGGCTTGAGCAAGGGGTCACTCACTCTGCTGTAGCCCCCCGGTCAAGGCACATATGAGAAAGCAATCCATGAACAACTAAGGTGCTGCAATGAAGAATTGATGCTTCTCATCTCTCTCCCTTTGTGTCTGTCTGTTTCTATCTGTCCCTCTCTCTGTCTCTGTCAAAAAAAAAAAAAAAGGACTTTAATTATTTTTTAAATACATGTAAAGTTTGATCTTTCACCAAGCTATTGTCTGTATAAGTAGATGGGACAACTCCAGACCCAGGCAAGATGGGACTCTGCTCAGCTCTGGGACAGAGGGCCTGAATTGTCTGTAACAGAGGGGATAACTTTCAGTTAAAAAACACTTTATATCATTTCACGTTATGTCTATTTAGACAGCCAAGTCCAGAGCTGAAACCCCAAGAGAAGAGAACGCTATTTCTTATATATTTGGAGCTGACTCTGATAAGCTCCTGGGTATCATTTAAATGCATGCACAGGTTTTCAAAAGATAGTGAAAATAGCATTGTACATGCAGGGGTTCTCAATTTCATTTTCATATTTTTAAGGAGCTCCTTTAGTATTTAACTGTCGTCTGCATCTTTATAGGGAAGTCTTTTTCTCTCTTTGCATAATTCCGAGTTTGTGTATATACAACAGAGAATAAAGTCTAATTTCTTATACATGAAAATCATTTCTGACATATGCCAACGGTTAACTTGAAAACAAACAAAATATAGATGTTTAAAACTTAACTTTCGGATTCTGCTCCCCTCTGGTATGAATGGTGCTTAGGAGTGATTACAATCCTCCTCTTGTTTTCCAGGCTAAGTCTTAGGTATTGATGTCTGCTTCCTGCCTTCCCCGCATGGATTAGAAATCAGCCTCCCCGAATATTGACTATTGAACTTGACTTGTGTTTCCTTCAATTACTGAGAGTTGTGTTTTGGAGCTGGCTCTTCTGAGACATCTAAGTTCTTTCCACTGGGCAATAATGTATCTTTGTTCACCAACAAACTCTTAGATGAGTTCTTTTTATCGGAAAAGGGCTCTGTCTCTACCATCTTCGCATCCACTCTTAAGGCAGAACCCAATTAGTGGCCATTAGTGCGCTCCTGGAGTTGTGTTCTGTTCCACCGGCGCTTTCTGGACAAGTGCACACAGACTGGTGGTGAACACCACCCTGCAGTTTAGAAGGCTTGACAATACTCATCCACTCAATGTCAGTCATCTGGCCTGTGGCCTCGAGGATGAAGGTACTCGGTGGCAGCACCTAAATTCACACATGTCATTTTCACTGAGACAGACTTTTTTTTTTTTTTTTTTGTATTTTTCCGAAGCTGGAAACGGGAAGAGACAGTCAGACAGACTCCCGCATGCGCCCGACCGGGATCCACCCGGCACGCCCACCAGGGGGCGACACTCTGCCCACCAGGGGGCGATGCTCTGCCCCTCCGGGGCATCGCTCTGTTGCGACCAGAGCCACTCTAGCGCCTGGGGCAGAGGCCAAGGAGCCATCCCCAGTGCCTGGGCCATCTTTGCTCCAATGGAGCCTCGCTGCGGGAGGGGAAGAGAGAGACAGAGAGGAAGGAGAGGGGGAGGGGTGGAGAAGCAGATGGGCGCTTCTCTTGTGTACCCTGGCTGGGAATCAAACCCGGGACCCCTTGCACGCCAGGCCGACGCTCTACCACTGAGCCAACCGGCCAGGGCCTCAGATTTCATTTTTATAGCAACATGAGCCTCTCATTCTTTCCATGTGACCTTGGCATTCAGCACCCAGCTTCTCTGGTCATTTGGAACAGTTGGCCAAAGCCAGGTAAACCGTGACATCATGCCACTGCTTTGCATCAGACGAAGCTGATGTTTCAGAGAGTAATTTCTCTTCAGTCTGAATCCCATTTCTGTGACCACAGGGGAACTTTGCATGGATCTTGCACAATGTACTTATTTTTTGGGTTTAATCTGGAATTTTTCCTCCCAGAGACCAAGACTTTTGTTTCCCCATTAAATCTTTTGCAGAGAGATGAGATAGGAATTACAACCCCCCCCCCCCCCCCAAGGAAGTATTAACCCGTTGTCTTTTCTCTTTGCACATATTGCAAGAGCTCTTGTCTGGCCTATTTTGCTGAACCAACAGGGTTTCAAATTTTTGGTTCTTTACCAGCAACTTCTGATTTCTCTCCTTAATATCGACTTTTGGGTGGCTGTTTTCAAGGTCTAATAAACACACGTCTCTCCTGTCACAGAAGATGCAGCTCTGCGTTTGGATGGTGTTGCTTTGACTTTGCAATATGTATCAAGTAACTTGTCTTCCCTTTTTTCTCTCGGTGCAGTAAACACCAATTCAGTGTGCAGGCAACTCGTCTCCTGCTCGAGGCCAATGATTTCTTCTGGTTGGTTGTTCATTATTTTCTGCTGTCATTTCATGTAGGTCCTCTTTTAGTTTATCGATTTCAATCTTAAGGGTCTTCCATTTCTGCTTATACATCTTGCTTTTCTTTCATGATACAAGTCTCCACCACCTTAGCATCCCGTAACGCATGCTCTGACAATTTATATCTTACCCAAACAGTCCGCCACGGGATTGACTGCCTCAATAATATCTTTGTCCTTGAGGTCTTCAGAGAAGAGAGAGGAATGGGTTGCCTTCTGAGCCATTTCCGGAAGACATAGTTGAGTCTTCTGAAGAGCTCTTTGGCATTCCATTTGATTAGATTCAAAGAATTTACCTTCTTCCTGAGCAAACCTATCCAGTTCTTTTCTGCAGTTCACCCAATTCTCTGCAATGCTGTTCCAAAGTCAACGCTTTCTGCCAACCCTCTTGCCAAGAAAGGCCTCGTCTGATTGACTGCAGCCCTATCACCGAGCTCCTGATTGCCATCTTCTTCTACTCTGTTGGGTGCTGCAGCTCTTCTATTGTTCCTCGATAGCGGAAATCTCAACTTCTGACCCCACATCCTGGCGCCCGGTGCGGAAGGTTGGAGAGAGTCACTGTGCAGAGTGTCACCTTTAGACACACCCTAGTCACAGTTGCCTAGAGCAGTGGGGTCGAACCCAGAGCCCTGAGCCCTCAGTTGGGCCAAGCGAGCACCCAAACTGCCTGCCCAGCAGAACGTACAGGACAACCATATTTTTATATAAATCCATCATGGAAACACTTTTAATACCTCCCAAGAACTGTAACTACCTATTCTCAACAGAAAAATTAAGTCCGATAACTACGCATAAGGAGACTAAAAGAACAGAAACAGAGGAAAGTATAAATATTTTGTCAATTGTAGGACCTTAAGGTCCTGGCACAGGAGCCCCAATTTGGGAAGGGCAGACATATCATAGCACTGATTGTCCCCAGCTACTTCCCCCTATTCCCAGGACAGAGTTAGCCTCTGTGTGACCAAATTCGAGAGAAAATCGCACTGCTCTACACGCGCAGAATCAATAGTCTGTGGTGATATCTGTTCACCAGCATGTGTGAGCTGTTTTGGTCACGTGACTGCGGGTTGACGCCTTTCAACTACACCTTTGCTCAGATGCACTTCTGACCCACATGCAGTTGCATAACTGGAGTTTGTAACTCCTAACTATAAAAGTTGGGAGAAACTAATTTGTCTACAAAGTTATCAAACCCACCAAATTCCTAAGTGATCTTCATGTTCATCAATCTATTATATTTCCCCTTATCCACTGACTCAGTACAGTCATCTAGTTATATGTCAGTGAAAAAATTAAGAAATTAATTAAAACATGAATGTGTGTAACAGAGAGAACTATACTGAGAAAGTCCTCTGTGCCAAGGGCTGCTCTAGGCATTCGCTATACATTATCTCATTTCATTCTTTTATTTATTTATTTATTTATTTATTTATTTATTTTTTTCTGAAGCTGGAAACGGGGAGAGATAGTCAGACAGACTCCCGCATGCGCCCGATGGGAATCCACCCGGCACGCCCACCAGGGGCTACGCTCTGCCCACCAGGGGGCGATGCTCTGCCCCTCCGAGACCAGAGCCACTCTAGCGCCTGGGGCAGAGGCCAAGGAGCCATCCCCAGCGCCTGGTCCATCTTTGCTCCAATGGAGCCTTGGCTGCGGGAGGGGAAGAGAGAGACAGAGAGGAAGGAGGGTGGGGGGTGGAGAAGCAAATGGGCGCTTCTCCTATGTGCCCTGGCCGGGAATCGAACCCGGGTCCCCTGCACGCCAGGCCGAGGCTCTACCACTGAGCCAACCAGCCAGGGCTCATTTCATTCTTAATGTAATCCTTAAAGCAGTATTAGTATTCCTACTTTATAGGCAAAGAATATGGATACGCAGACACAGAGTGACCTGTTAAATGTCTTAAAGTCTCAGAGACTAGATTCTAGAGCACGTGCATTTTCACAACTCTATGCTTCCTCTCCCTTATAAAGTTTACATTTTAATCCACCTACCAGCCTTCGAAGTAAGTTCTATATCATTTCCACATTACAGATGCAAACATTAAGGCTCAGAAATGTTAAGTAATTGCCCAAGATAGCAGAATTTGTTTATGCAAAAAAATATAAAATCCTAATTCAGGCATGTCTGAGTCCAACAAATCAGAAGTATTAGCAATGGTAGCTGGTTTTTGGTTTTCATTTTTTTTTTTTTTTTTTTTTTTTTTTTTTTTTAAGTAAGATACTATGTTTAACAGAGCCAAGTGACTACTGACTTGCAAATTCCAAACTGAAAGGCTGGGACTGGCTCAAAGCCGTCATCATCAGACATGAAGAAAGGAGATGGTCGTCTCCAAAGTGTGCTCTGATCAATCCACTCAGCAAACCTTCCTCCTGCTGTCTAAGAAAGGGACTTGGAAGTCATGGACTTACCACTGTGTCCTCACAGCCTGGTGAAGGACCACCACCCTTTCACTGAGCAGCGGAATTTTTTTAACAGAGGAGAAAAACACAGCAGAAGGCATTCTGCTTGCTAACTCATTAGCACCTTTGAGAAAGTCTGGTGTGATGCCTGGGGGGCAGGGGTGGCGATCAGGGCAGTGGGAAGGGCCTGGCGACTCAGGTGGGCTGAGAAATGAGCCAGGCTATTAGACCCACCTGCTGGCCGACTAGGGGGAAAGTGTTTAGAAGTCCTGGGGTGCTGCAAAGATGAACTAAGTCGGTGCAGGTGCTGGATTTGGCATAGATCCTGGCACAGGCTCATAAGCACACCCTGATTGTTCATTAGTAGAGCATCCGCCAGGGCAGAGGGATGGAGGGTGTTCCCAATGTCCCTGAACCATTTCAGCACTCAGCTAAACCTTGGTTTTCATTCCAGGTGTGACCCCATTCTTTGTCACTCCTGAACAGCAGAAAGGGGGGCGGGGGGGGGGCATCAGGAGGCCCCCAGGATCCTCCCGAAGTGCTGCCTGCAGCCTTGCAGCCGCCCAGGTGTCCCAGTCACCACAATTTTTGCAGGTATTTAGCAAATCAAAGTGGGCAGCAGGAGGCTGGCAGCCTGACACTGATAAACACCCCCTGCAACTTAGCGCTTTGCCCTGGGAGTGAGCAAGCGGGATGTGTTCACTGCCAAGCTACCCACTGAGCTGGTGTTTCTCGGGCACCCTCTGAGCCTGCTGGGACGGTGTCTAAGAAACAGAGGGCATTCACCTGGAAATGCTGAGGTCGCCGGTTCGAAACCCTGAGCTTGCCTGGTCAAGGCACATATGGGAGTTGATGCTTCCTGCTCCTCCCCCCTTCTCTCTCTGTCTCTCTCCTCTCTCTCTCTGTCTCTCTCTCTCTGTCTCTCTCTCTCCTTCTCTCTCTCCTTTCTAAAATGAATAAATAAAATTAAAAAAGAAAGAAAGAAAGAAAGAAACAGAGGGCTCTGGGTAGTGGGTGGTTTTTAAGCCCGAAAACAAAACTGGGTGAAGATGGTCAGGGAGGGGATTGGCTAGCAGCAATCCAAACTCTAGGAAGCAGCTCTTGAAAATATGATTACAGACAGGGGAAAAAGAAGAATAGGAATCAGAAGGAGCCCTAGAAATAATGTCATGAGAAGCCTTTCATTTTATGGGTAGAGAGTGATCACGGCAGGGCTTGAGGGGCGAGGATCAGACTGAAGGCTAGAGTCCATGACAAAGAGCACGGAAATGCTGACCTCTGGAGCCTGGCTCCAGTTTTCCTGCAGTCACATGGTCCCGCTCTCCATGTTTCACTACTAAAATTCTCTAAAATATATATTTTTAAGACTTTAGTTATTCATTTGAGAGAGAGAGAGAGAGAGAGAGAGAGAGAGAGAGAGAGAAGGTGAAGCAGGAAGCATTAACTCTCATATGTGCCTTGACCGGGCAAGCCCAGGGTTTCCAACCCACACCCTCAGTGTTCCAGGTCAACACTTTATCCACGGCGCCACCACAGGTCAGGCTTCACTACTAAAATTTTCTTCCGGAGTTCTTTATGAGCAGCAGCATGTAGACTCTGGCAAATTTTGGCATGGCCAATGACGATTTCTGTCATCTTGGACCAATATGTAACCGTTTTGTGCCTCAGTTTCCTTAATTCAAAATGGATTAATATTAGTAATACATACCACAGGATTATTATGACAATTAAATGAGATAATGCATATTAAAGGTTTGAAACATTGTGAAGGTATGTCAATAAAATTCATTTATTATTATTATTGTTTTTGTTGTTGGCTCCAGGTGATTGGCTTTGAATTTCTTGGGGATGGGTTTGGCTGGGACCTCCGTAGTGACCGAGAGCATGGCAGAATCCTCAGCTGTGATAACTGCCATGACAGTCCCCTACTGCAGGGGTCCCCAACCTTTTCTGGGCCATGGACCAGTTTAATGTCAGAAAATATTTTCACGGACCGGCCTTTAGGGTGGGATGGATAAATGCACAGAATAAAATTATGCGACCGGCATAAAACTGTGGTATTTTAAAATATAACTGTCGAACTTATGAGACAAGTGTCAAGAGTGAGTCTTAGACGGATGTAACAGAGGGAACTTGGTAATTTTTTTAAAACTAAAACATTGTTCAGACTTAAATATAAATAAAACGGAAATAATGTAAGTTATTTATTCTTTCTCTGCGGACCAGTACCGGTCCGTGGCCCGGGGGTTGGGGACCACTGCCCTACTGTATTTTTTAGAACACACACTGATGGAGTAGAGCTATATACAGGGCGAGGTAAAAATAAGTTTACAGTTATGAGTACCTGCCACAGTTTATTTCTGTATTGTTAATTATTGTATTATTTTCTATATGAACCACTTTGGCTCCTCCTGCACAAAAAAAGAGCCCTGGACCAGAATTGCAGAATTTGCTTCTGGATTCCACTGTGGATTCATTCCTGGAGTAAAACAGACATTTGGGCTTTTTTTTTTTCTTGACTTGTAAAACAGATAATAATGTTGACTCCATGCGCTATTGTGAGGATCAAATCAGATAATGCATGTGAAGTATTTCGTAAAATCTGTGTTAATATAAGCTTGGATGCTTTTTAAAGCCCAAACTTTTGATGCCTCCCTTTCTCATATCCCTGTTTGTTCTACCACCAACTCCTATTGATTCCGCCTTGAATATATATATATTCTGATATATATATATCAGCCCCAGTCCTCCACCGCCACCGCCTCCCGCCGTCTTAATCCAAGTCATTGTCATTTTTCACACGGACACTTTCAATAGCCTGCTTAATCCACCTCCTTGTGTTCTTTCAGGCTTCCCCTTGTCCAGCCCCGTTTCTGCAGAGCAAATTTGCACTTCCCTGCCTGAAGCTACTCCATGGGTAAAATATAAAACCTTATAAATGACCATAAGGTTTTGTATGACCTGGCTTTTGCCTCCGACATTGGTCTCATCTGGTGACACATTTCTTCTCTTTCAAGCTGGTGTGTTTTCAAATGCTTGGTTAAACTACACCTTCCTGTACAGGAAAAGCTCAGTCTTCTGCCTCCTGTGTCCTCTTCATGACTCACACAGAGCCCTTCACCCCTGACACTTCTGGTCACCAAATATGTGGGCCATTTTCTCCACACCAAGCAATGATCCATGATATACCAGCTGGGTGTCCTCCAACTTAACTCAATGTTGACACTCTCTATCTGGAGACAGCATCAGGTCATCTGGTGTGACTCTCTCAGATGCCTGATTCCACCAAATTACCTATACTTCAAATCATTACCTATACTTATGGTCGCTATGCCTTAGTATAGATAGCAGTCTTGATTAGAAAAAAAATCTCTTTGAAGAGCATTTGGAAACTCACTATGCATAGTTCCTGGAAAAATTCCAATAACTAGGGTACAAATTATTTAACTTAGTTAAATTTCAAGAAACATATAGCCACAGCAGTCTGCTCTTTGGAGCTGCTGGAAGTGACTCCCTCCATCACAACATAGCAGGCACAGCTCCAAGTACCTGCCTCCCTATCCGCTGGGCAGGATGATGGCACAGGAGCTAACTTCAGAATGAAAACGAGAATAAGGCAGACTTCAGGCCATGGCTGCGTCTCAAATGTTGGCAGTCCCCTCGTGTGGAAACCACTGCAGCTGTTATGAATGTTTTGACAATAGATTGAATGTGCGGAAATAAACAGAATCCAATCACAAAGAAATCTGACACAGATGCTTAGGAACTATTTTGGTAAGGTGCATGAATGAGGTTTCTTTTAAAAACATAGAATGAATATTTTGATTTTTAAATAAAATAACTCAGATTTTAAAAACATGGAACAGATTAGGGAATCTCACATGCTCATTATTCTATAGCTACACTTTTAGTTTTAATAGCATTTTGTCCAAGCTTGGCTGAGTCCATAATTGCAGTAATTTGGTTTCAAAAGACAAGGGATTTTTTACTTTTTAAACAAGTGACAATAGCAGCGAACATCCTTATGAAGATAGTTTGTTCTATGTTGTGTGAGGATTGTAATTGATTATGTGATAAATTATTATCTGGCCACTGAAGAGGAGACACTGTGCTATCTCCATGGTATGTATATTAAAATTCAATTTCAACAGTTTCTTCTGGGTGGTGGCCTGTCAGGGTGATGAATGCACGTGCCTGATGTGTTTTCCAAGTTTCTGATTTGCAGCATGAGGGTTGTGTGATCTCCCTGCTCATCGTGGACCACCATCTGCACCTGAAACTCCCACAGGAAGAGGAGGGTGCATCTCCAAATGGTAACTGTTAGTTGGTTGATGTGAAAACCCCCTGGAGGTGGTACCAAGAGGCTTGCAAGATCGACCAAACATTACCCTAATGTGCTGCCTGAAGTCTAAAACCACGTTTTTCTTCTTTTGAGGGTTACAAGGTGGGGTTAGTAGTTAGCACAACCATGTTTTCTGACATCTTATGGCACTTTATATAACCTTGATGTGGCACATTACGTTATATGAATGTATCTGACTTGCCAAAACAAAAGCAAATCAAAAACTGGAGTTCATTCTTTCTGTGCATTCGTTAAAGCAAGTGCCCTCACGGGAGCAGATGAGAGCAGTAACTGCTTTGCTTTTTCTCAGGTTCTGTGGGCTTCTCTCTGTGCAAATCTACACCTCACAGAATGTAAGTCTGCTATTCAAATGGGCAAGGCTTTTTTTTTTTTTAATACAATGGTTTTTTTTTTTGTTTTTTTTTTTTTTATGAAAGGTGGGGAGATAGAGAAACAGACTCCCACATGCAACTCAACTGGGATCCACCCGGCAACCCCATCTAGGGTTGATGCTCACAACCGAGCTATTTTTAGAGCCTGAGGCTGACATACTCAGATCAATTGCGCTATCCTCAGTGCCTGGGGCCATGCTCGAACCATTTGAGCCACTGACTGTGGGTGGAGAAGAGGGAAAAAAAAGGGGGAGAGAGAGCAGAAAAACAGATGGTCACTTCTTCTGTGTGCCCTGACTTGGAATTGAACCTGGGATGTCTATACGTACTGGGCTGATGCTCTGTCCACTGAACCATCGGCCAGAGCCACAGACTGGCTCTTAACCCAATTTTTTCTACTTGGTTTTCAAGTAAGGACTGAGATTGGCCCCACGAATAGAGGAATACCACCTGTGTGGGACTCACTGAGAGATGACCCATTAGCTCTCTTACGGCATGGGAGGGTGGCCGTGAGTTTGGGTTGCCAGATAAAATATAGGACACACAATTAAATCTGGACTGCCGATTAACAAAGAAAACATTTTTTAGAGTAAGTATTTTCTTCTAAATTTGGCAACCCTACCTTACAGACAATGCTTTAAGGAATATTTAAAAGATTTTTTTCCCATAGGTAATTTTTTAAAACATGAATTTGTAGTTTCTTTTTTAACAGTCTCTGTTTTTTAATTTCATTTTCCAATTACGGTTAGATTCAATATTATTTTGTATTAGTTTCAGGTGTACAGCGCAGTGGTTAGACAATCACATACTTTACAAAGTGTCCCCCCTGATGTTTCCAGTACCCACCGGGCACCATCCACAGTTATTACAATATTGATTATATGCCCTACGCTTTACCTATCCTTTATGTCTATTCTGTAACTACCAATCTGTCCCTCTCAACCCCTTCACCTTGTTCACCCTGCACCCCACCTCCCTCCCCTCTGGCAACTATCAGTCCGTTCTCTGTATCTGCAAGTCTGTTTCTCTATTATTTTTTTCCACAGGTAATTTTGACTTTAACTGATTTTCATTTCAAGTATTGATTGTAGAATCTACCTGTCAAGTAAGATGAGACTATATTGCTCTGCTATAAAATCCGCCCCCTCCCCCCCACACAGCTATTGTCTCATTAGACTTGTGGACTCAAAGACTGTCTTAGACATGCCCAGACTCACTCACTCCCTACACGGGAATGAATAGTAATTGATTCATCTTATGAACACATCCTAGCTAGTTTATAAATAAGACTGCATATTATGATATACATTTAAATGTACTGTAGTATACATTTATCATAATACCATATAATACATTTATATAATAATACTCCCTCTTTGATAAATTGTGTCTTAACCTAGTAAAAATGTTTGCTTTCGTTTAAAATCCCTAATGTAAGTGATGGGATGATATAACCTCTTAACTGAGAGATTCAACAGGCTCATCAAAACAGCTTAGCATTTCACCATATAGAGTACCACCTACTGAAACTGTTTAGTGGGATAAAAATATCAGTGCATGAATTTTGGAAAATAATATTTTGAAGAGAATAATCCTCTAGATGATTAAAGTCTCCCGAGGCATCCCCCACACCTGTGCTCACATACAAGCTTTTCTTTCAAACATATACCTAAATTTCCTCTCTCAAAATCACTTTCAGATGGTTTATCCTACCGAGTTTTATGGTTTTGATGATGTCAACCTACTTTTCTTTCATGGTTGGTTTCAATTTCTGGGACCAGCAGCAGTTATACAATGGCAATACGATGCAATAGTTCTGTGACTTACTCACTAAATGTTCTACTTGGTTGGCAACACATGCCAAGGGCATGTGCTCATCCCTGGGGCAGCTTTAACTTCCACTTCTTTGGTATCATTGCCTCCCTCAGTCATTTCAGGTCTTCTTGGCAGAAGGTGGGAATTAATAGAAATATCGGGAGGAATGAATTCTGAGTGGACAGTTCCTTCAATGGTAAAAATGCCCTGAGCATAATCGTCACAACATTGTCAATTACTGGCCTCTCAAAATGCCACATTTTCAAAGAATGGAAGAAACCCATTTCAACCTACGTGTGGTTGCACCGGAGTGGAAAGATCACTGAGAGATTGCTATATATGAGACAGTGTGGCTGAGATGTCCCTACCCTCGTGCCTTTGTTAGTGGATAATTTTATTCTCTGTATTTGTGCTCTCTCTCAAGGTCAGCTCATTAGATGCATTTTCTGCTCAGCCCTCAAGTGTTTTGGACAAGTTTCTCTTTTTCACTGGGGATAGAGAGCAACACATAGGTACAGAGCGACTTCCGTGAAGACATCCAAGGCATGTGGACATAGAGAAACCACTAAGAAATAGAGGAGAACCTGGGGGGAAGCCGTCACAGGGGAAGAGAGGGCTTGTGAGGCGAATACGGAAATTGGGGCGTTTTCCTTCTATCATTTTTGATAGTAGAAAATTATGCCCTTCTTTGCTGAACAGAAACTGAAGGCTTTACAAGGTCCTGGGCATCAAATACCATTTTGTACTTGATACTTCAATGAGGGAGAAACACACTGGTTAAAGTTTCTTTGAAATGCACATTTGACATAGAACTTGAGTCTAAATACGTTCTCAGCATGAATAAATTTATTGGTGCCCAGCTCTGGAAGAATCTGCAAATAGATCAAAAGACAGCCCTAAGGCATCCCAGTTTTCTCCCTATCTGCTACTGGCATATAGAAGATTATTTTGATTGCTTACTTAAATAAGGAAACAGTGGCTAAAAAGAGGCATTCAGGACAGATTCAAATGAGCAGAACTGATGAAGTGGAAATGACTATGCATGAATTAATCATAATGCTTTAATCAGGGTTTTCTAATGCTAGTTAATTGTGTCCACAAAATATCACACCAAATGAGTTTGGTGAGTTGTAAAAGGGAGACTTTGAGAACCCCAACCGGATCCTGTTCGGAACCAGGGTGATGTGGAAAAATTGACCTACTGCCACTGAGTCTGTTGTGTGCCAAGTAGCTGAATCTGCTTGGCTATCAGTCAACTCAATTAAATTAGAGGCTTACATTAAACTTATATTATAAAGATACCATGTTGAATTTCATTTGCTTTACTAAGTAATTCCATTCCCAAGGGACACTAGACATTTCCCATGACTTATTATCTTTCTTTTTTCTCAACATGGTTTCCATTAATTTAATGCCACTGCATAATAATTAGAAATGTTTGACCCCTGTGGCGTTGGGGTATCTATGTGTTCAATGTGATTGTGGTCCCCAACACCACCAGGCCAGGGGGCTCCATGAAGTCTCACCTTCAGAAATACCACTTTGGTCTGAAAGGACCAAAACTTTCAATCACTGACTCTCCTCTTTGGCTTAGCACATAAATGATCTTTATTTTACTCTGTGTGATATAGACAAGGCTATGTCATTTGTTATTGCCAACAAAGCATTCAATAATTGAAACTAATTTTTTTCCCCCTTTTTGTTAGCAACATACTTACTCTACAGCAAAGATTCTCTGGTGAAAATATATGTGTCATTAGCAGTTTTAAGCTGCCAAGGTCTTTAAGACCCCTCCCTCCTGATGCTGACTGGTTTCCGCATCTGAGTGCAGGAGAGCCGGTTTATTCAGAGAAAAGTCAATTCTCATTTTAGCACACGAAGGTTTATCAGCAAACATCTAATCTTTCTGAATCCCTTACAAGCCTTAAGCCTTCAGATCTTTGAGGCTGATATTAATGGGTTTATAGCCGAAGTTTCTAATACATTGCTTTGTCTTTTTTCTCCCCAAAGAGATCCTTTGCTTATATATATACTTCTCTGGTTTGGTGAGTTCGATGACATCAGACCATGAGAGCGAATAGACAAATAAGAAAGTTAATTTATTGTGGGGCCGATGTTCACCAACCACTGAAGAGATTGGTTAAATAAGACATAGATACTCTGCAACTGTTAAAAGAGACACCCTATACACACAAACACAGAATATTATACACATTGTTCTTATATGTGTTTTTATACTAGCAATGAATTAATCAAATTTCATTATGTACAGTATGAACAATATGTACAATATGGCGCCGTTTATGTGAAGAAAAATATTTGGGTAGATAGACATAAGCCTACAGATGAAACTTTGACCATCGGCTACTTTTACATGGAAGCAAAGTGAGATTTTCAGTGTTCCCGCCAACCCTCAGGGCTGTCTGAGTCTTGGTCAATGGGCATGTAATCACATATTAACAGGCTAATAAATTTAATCATGTCAAACTGTAAACACTTGATAGTAGCTTAAATGTTTACCTTCCTCATGAGCATTTGAGTTTCAAATAGTAATGAAAGGAATTAACTGAAATTCTAGGCAAGCACGGGAGAACCGTGTTGTGCAGCCTCTTTGGCCTCTCGAATCACACAGTATACATGGCTGATTTTCAGCTAGTTCTTTACCCTATGCATTGAGTTTGGAATTAAATGGGTGCAAGCTGGCTCTCCAGAAAAAACTGAAGCATTGATGAATAGAATAAAAAAATGTTCTGAATGACTCCATGAAGATAATTTAGAAATCTGTAAATTAAGGATTACTCTAAATTATTCTCTTACTCAGGACCTTCTGGACTATTCAGTTTTTTTTTCTGTAAGAGTAAAATCATTTTGCTGACACCATTTTGAGATTCATAAATATTATCTAGGGACTGGTCATTTTCTTTTTTTTTTTCTTTTTGTGACAGAGACAGAGAGAGAGAGAGAGAGACAGAGAGAGGGACAGATAGGGACAGACAGGCAGAAAGGGAGAGAGATGAGAAGCATCAATTCTTCGTTCAGCACCTTAGTTGTTCATTGATTGCTTTCTCATATGTGCCTTGACTGGGGGGCTACAGCAGAGCAAGTGAGCCCTTGCTCAAACCAGCGAACCCATGCTCAAGCTGGCGACCTTGGGGTTTCAAGGCTAGGGCCCAGTCTGGTTCTTTATCCCTGCACTACCTCCTGGTCAGACTATTTTGTTTTCTTAATAATTGCTAGTGTCTAGCTGATTAGCTGCTATGTATTTTATTTGATTATTATCACTGCCTATCCCAACTTAAAAATAAAAATACCTCTTAAAGCAATCAATCTTTTTACTACATTAGCTCACACTTTGATAGCTATTTATTAATATTGATGGAGCCAAATATATAGATTGAACCTATTGCTTTTCTACCAATTCCAAAAGACAGGTGTTCTTTTATTCCTTTTTTTTTTTTTTTGTTCATAGCCTGGTACATTTAAAAGATGTACCAATGGGCCTGACCTGTGGTGGCGCAGTGGATAAAGCGTCAACCTGGAAACACTGAGGTTGCCGGTTCAAAACCCTGGCTTGCCTGGTCAAGGCACATATGGGAGTTGATGCTTTCTGCTCCTCCCTCTTCTCTCTCTCTCTCTCTCTCTCTATCTCTCCCCCTCCTCTCTAAAAAAAAATGAATAAATAAAAAAAATTAAAAAAAATCATGTTTAAAAAAAAAAAAGATGTACCAATGGTTGTGTAGGAACAGGCAAGTGAGAGCAAGGATGGAACCTGTTACAAGAATGAGCTATTACTGAAGAAGTGAGCGTGAGTGAGCCGTGCATTCTTGTAGTAGGCATCATGTTTGTCATAATTGTAATACAACATTACTGAGCACTTACTATGTCCCTGGCATGAAGGAAGTCCTTTTACATTGTGTTATCTCATTTAACCTTTAAAACAAGATATGAGATAGATTCTATCACTTTCTCCATTTTATCTGATAAGGTAGCTGCTACTTAAAGAAATGATGTCATTTTCGCAAGACCAGAAAACTAGAATAGGATTCTACCCTAGATTTGTGTGACTTCAGAATTCAAATTATTAATGATTATACTTGACCTTAGCCAAAATGCTGAGAAGCAATCAAACTATTAATGATTATTCTATACAAACTCGACAGGCATTAGGCATGGACTTTCAAATGATGTAGAAGGTGGGACTATATATATGCTCCCTGCTGACAAGTACATTGCACTGTTCAACACTATAGAGCTAGGACCAGGAATAAAGTAGCTACTCACTCCAGAGTTGTCGAATGGGTCAATAAATATGTACATGAATGAAAGGCTAATAATTCAAGTGTAAAATATAATTAACTCCCTTTTTGTCACAAAACCAGAGCCCCTCTCACGATGCTCTTAAGTGGTTTTCTTCTTTGGGCATTTGCCTGGAAAGAATTGTATTATGCTTCCTGTTGAATAATTTTAACATTTTTGGAAATACTGTTGATTCATTCTAGAGAAATAGCCCCAAACTAGCAACTAATTGAATTTTCCACCCATGGTTGGAAAGAGTCCAAGTGGAACAGTGCTTGCAAACAGCCCCCAAACAGCATGTCCTCCTCTGCTTCCTCCTCTCACCGGGTCGTAAACACGCCGTGAGAGCCAGTGTTGAAGAGCTCCCAAGATAGCTTTCCAGATGACCTCTCAGTCACAAGGGCCATTTGTTTTGAAAGGCTGGAGTACCCCGGAGAGCAAAGGGAGTGGGGGAAAGTTCCTTCCTGGATTGGTGCATTATTCTGAGCAGCGCTCTCGCAGATTGTTTTGTCTGGGAGAGACGGAGTCTGAGCTCCTGGCTTTGCCTCATTGACAATTGCAGGAACTCATTAATCTTCTAGAACTCCTGCAAAGCTCCCAAACTAAAGAAAATAAGAATCACTTCTACATATTTATCAAGAAAATAAGTGAAAGAAAACCCAGAATGTGTATCGGTCGTACGTGTAGGAACCATGGGCAGTGACTGCCTTGAATTCAGCCCATTTGCTACTAACAGATTCATTCTTCTAATGCACAGTTGGGGGAACACTAAACCATTTCACTTCTTACACACACTGTATCACTCCCACTGCTTAGACTCCTTAGAACTGAATTTTGGGCCCTCTATTTCGCTCTAGCATTATCTTCTACTACTGTCCTACATGAATTCTCTGCTCCAGACAAGTGATTTATTACCCTCCATCCTAAAATGAGCTTCAGGGTATAAAATTAGCACCTAGCATTTATCAAACACATACTATGTGCTAAATATCCTGTTAAACTGCCTTACATAGAGCATCTCATTCAGTTTCCTGAGTCTACAAGGCAAATACCATTTTAGACTGAGAGACATTGAGGTATAGAGGACAGGTAACCTATCCAAGGTCACACAGCTGTTAAAATGCTTAAGTCCAAATTCTAGTTGACTACTAATTGTAGACCTACATTTTCCCCACCCTAAATATCATCAGAGGCCTCTACCCCACACCTACTAGAATACAGAATAAAAGGATCTTTTTTAAAGTGCAAAATTTAGTGTATATATATATATATATATAAATTTTTTTTTTTTTGTATTTTTCCGAAGCTGGAAATGGGGAGGCAGTCAGACAGACTCCCGCATGTGCGGGATCGACCGGGATCCACCTGGCACGCCCACCAGGGGGCGATGCTCTGCCCATCTTGGGGCGTTGCTCTGCCTCAATCAGAGCCATTCTAGCACCTGAGGCAGAGGCCACAGAGCCATTCTCAGCGCCCAGGTAAACTTTGCTCCAGTGGAGCCTTGGCTATGGGAGGGGAAGAGAGAGACAGAGAGGAAGGAGAGGGGGAGGGGTGGAGAAGCAGATGGGTGCTTCTCCTGTGTGCACTGGCCGGGAATCAAACTCGGGACCCCCGCATGCCAGGCTGACGCTCTACCATTGAGCCAACCAGCCAGGACCCAGTTTTGTTGACTATAGACACTGTGGTATACAGCAGACCTCTAGAACTAACTCCTCTTGCATATCTCAAACTTTACATCAATTTACAAGTCTCTACTTCCTCCTTTTCCCAACCCCTGGTAACCACCATTCTATTCTCTGATTCTGTGAGTTTGACTATTTAGATTCTTCATGTAAGTTAAATTGTGCAGTAGCTGTTCTTCTGTGTCTGGCTTATTTCACTTAGCGTAATATCCTCCAGGTTCATCCATGTTGTTGCAAATTTCTAGACATGTTTCAACTCACTGTTATCCTTACCATAAATGAATATGAAGCCAAACACAGAAGATCCTTGTTCTAGACTCACTTAGCAGAACATGTCCCCCTCCCTCAAATAGAAAGAAAAAATATTATCTATATGACTTTGAATAACTGAAAGTACAGAGAAAAACTGAGAAAGTCAATTCTTCTGTGGAATTTTTTGAGCTTTTGGTTGAAGGTAAATCCTCCAAGATGGGAAAAATCAGAAAGTATTTAGCTAAATGTCTGGTCCATTCTCAGAACCCAAAAAAGGTCAGCAATTTTTTTTTATCATTATTACTCAATTCAATACATGTTTTGTCCTCTATTGCAATTGTAGTTAGTATAACTCAGGGGTAGTCAACCTTTTTATACCTACTGCCCACTTTTGTGTCTCTGTTAGTAGTAAAATTTTCTAGCCGCCCACTGGTTCCACAGTAATGGTGATTTTTAAAGTAGGGAAGTAACTCTGTAAAGCAGAGTTACAGCAAGTTAAAGCATATAATAATAATTACTTACCAAGTACTTTATGTTGGATTTTTGCTAAGTTTGGCAGAAGAAATCTTTATAAAACAACTTACTATAGTTAAATCTATCTTTTTATTTATACTTTGGTTGCTCTGTTACCGCCCACCATAAAAGCTGAAACACTCACTAGTGAGCAGTAGGGACCAGGTTGACTACCACTGGCATAACTTTTGTTCATTGATTTAATTTAACAGAATTATTTATTTTTATGAAAAGCTTAAAAAATTGTCCCAAGGTTATGTGCCTACTTGACTAGGATAAAAAAAAATAAGGTCTTTTTCAAAATATATTGGTAGTTATTTCATTGGTCTCAAATGCTAATCTTCTCAAGTAGCAAGATCAGTGACCAATGTCCTATTGGAATATAGGTGTTAATCATGATCATCCAGAGATTCCCTGGCAGTTGTACAATTCAGTGCTTCTAGACTCTTGATGTTACTCCTATAGGTGCATCATTTTTGATAGATTGTATTCAAAGATACCAAGAGGTGCATTTGACATCAGCTCAGCTGTTTCTACAGCCCCCAGCAGAGAATTATTTCTATCCTGCTAGCTATTGGTTACATTTCTATCGCAGTCAAGGTTGTGGTGTCAAGTATGCGGTCTATCCGAACCTTAGGATAACCTGGTAGGTATACTGTTTCTTACTGTGAACATCAGGAAACCTACTTTGAGGGGCTAAGAGGACTTGCCTTCAGCCACATGGGTGTCAGAGCTAGGCCTTGAATTTAGGACTTGTGACTATAGTTGCAGGTCAGTTCTCATTGCTCCAGGCTACTGTGAAACCTAATTTATCTTTTCCTCTTGGGACAATGCCTTTTGCTTATGGTCGTATGTAAAGCCACAGTACAGTGTGCCCTGATGATCAGTTTGAAATGTATTAATGTGCTTTTAAATACTATATATTTACAGACTCAGGCTATTTCTCTTCCACCTACAAGCTAAATAATGAAAATGCAAAAGCCCACAAGGACTTGGTGAAGACTCCAGCATACTTATTGATTATAATTTAGTTTGGATGTACATATTCTCCTGTCATCTAATCAATAACAAGTGATTAAAATAACTGATTGAATGATGAATGTGTCCAAGTTCTCAACCTTTTCATTGACCCATCTAGGTCGAGTGTTTGGCCCAGTCATAGTAATTCCTATACTAAATGTATTTCCTATATTAAAATGCTCACAAAGCTTCTGTCAGAAAATGTACGTAATGCTAGATATATGTTTGGCCAAGAAGCAATTATAAAAATTTTGGAAAGTAGATTAAGGAAATGCTTAAGAGCATGACCCAAAGGGATTGTAGCATTGGCTAACATATGAAAATAGCAGGAGATACATATTAACTACTATTATAGTTATTAGTTTCTATTTAGTGTCTCTAACTGAAGTCCCTTCATTAATGTCTTTGACTGTAAAAAGTATTTAAAGAACCTAGTTAGCTCCTTGTGTTGGTATGAAAGTTAGGGCAATAGTGCAGAAGAAGCATTTCTCACTTCATGACTCGCACAGCGTAAGCACTCAATAACTCTCAGGCATATTGGACCCCGACTGTGCCCTGTGTCGGATCCTCTCGGCCTGCCTTCTGCTCCTGCCACTGCTAGGCAGCTCGCTGCATGTTGGAGCAGCGGAGAGCACCTCATCCATCTCCCTCCAGCTGCACTGTGCCCTGCTCTCTGCCTGAGCCTGGGTCTTCTCTGTGGCTGAGTGGAGGGAGAGATAGATGGAGATCCTTTAGCAGGGGTGCACATACGAATCTGGAAATGTGAGGGGGGAAAAGCACCCCAGTGGGAGCTTGTCTGGTGAATGATTAAAGCTGGTGGATGGATACACTTTTCTTCCATCCCTCAGGGGGGCATTGCAATTGCCTTTGACACAGCTCTTCCGGGGCCTTTGCAAGATTGAGCACCAGTTGCCCATGGCAGCGATCAGCTTGAACACACAGCCTTCTCCCCTACCCTTTTCAATCCTTCTTGTTCCCCGCTGCTGCTTCCTGGGATCACTTTCCAAATAAACTATCTGCATTCAGGCGCTTGTCTCCCATCCTGCTCGCCGAGGGATGCAGAACGTTCTGTGGCGATGAGCCTAAGGGAAGTAAACATAGATTGTCTTCTAGGTTTTATCCTCAAAGAATCCTATTTTTATGGCACCAGGAGAAGACTGTTGAAGTGGAGATTGAAGGTAATATACAGGGATCCACTGAATGCCTCTAGACCCTTGTTAGTAATCTTAAGTGATGTTCTAGCCCAGAGGTTGGCAAACATTTTCTGTAAAAAAAACAAATATTCAATATTTCAGGCTTTGCAGGCATGGTGGCCTCTGCTACAATATTCAAGTCCAGCAGGAAAGCAGTTTTCAAGGTAATAAGGTCAAATAAGTGGATGTGACTGCATCTCTATGTCTTTATTTACATGTGGCAGGTCTAGGATTGCAACATAGATGTGACATCTAACCTTGGACATTTTTTAGGTGGGTATGTTGACTAGTTATTACTTCTACTTTTCTACCCTAAAGATGCTTTTCTTAAAACACTTTCTTTACACTAATCAAACATGTCTTTGAGTGTGTCTCCTCCTTTTCCCTACCCTGTATCCCCATGCTGATTACACTGACTCTAGGACAAGCTGGAAATGAACGTGTGAGGGCTTATGGGTTAACAGTTGTTTGCATTCACTCAGTGTCCACGATGGCGCAGGCTTGTACCAGCCGCTCTCGGCATGAGCTCATTGATTTCTGAGAGAAGCTGAGGTCACAGAGGCCAGGCAGCTTGCCTACATCCTCACAGCAAGTCATTCCCAGAAGGGAGATCTGAACCCAAATCCATCTTTAAAGTGTGCCGCGTTAGGGCTACAGGGTGGTCCGCCACATATCTGTCAACCTAACCATTCCCTTCTATGGCATTGCAAGTTATATCTCAACATATGGGGAGAAAAAAAAAAAAAAACAACAACAACGAATGTGGCTGTCTAAAGAGATTGTGTCTACCATTCCTTGTCAAAATGCTTCACTTGTTTGGGGTAAATGACCAGTTCCACAACTTAAAACATTTCTGAAATATGTGGCTGCTATCATGTAGAACACAGTCTTGGTTTTGCCGTAGTGATTTTTTAAATTCACTTTGCACAGTTCATTGGGATTGCTCCAAGAGCGGAGCAGACCGTAGATGGACGTTTAAATTACTACATCCGTAAGAAACGTATATTTACAGTGCTTGACAGTTGTCATCAAAACCGCAGCTAATTAGAAAGGAAAACAAACTAAAAAAAACAAAAAAATAGAACAAGGCAGAGTTCTGCTTTATAACTTAAGAGGGCTCAGGTCCATATATAACTTGTGCTATACAAGTTCTTTAAAATGGTAAGAGAAGATATATTTCCAGTGAACGACAAGAAGCTGCTTTTGAATGCTGTAGAATATATAGATCATAGTGGGTTGTAGCCACTATCTGGCTCAAAGAAAGAGAGCGACCAAGAGGGAGGGCCACAAATCAGTGCTGACAAGCCATTGTTATTGGCTTCTAGCTGGTGTTGCTTTCAATCCCTGCAGAACAGATGTGCTGTCTGTCAGACCACGGAATGGCGGTCCGTGGTTAATTCAAGATGAACTGTGGGTTTTTAGTCATGAGACACAAAGTCTGAGCCAAATGAAGACTGAAGCTTGGTACTCCTTTGATAGTTAACCTTTGGCCTTTGAAAAGGAAGAAAGGTAAGGTAACAACTAAATGGCATTTGTGGGTAGCCGTGAGCTGACAGTTTTAACAAATTCCAAATCTCAGAATAATAGCAAAATCAGTGGTCAGCAAGGTTCACTCACCTTCTGACCACAACAGAAGAAAGAGGGTTAAACATCATTTTGAAAAAGAAGGTCAGTGTATATAAATGCGGATACAAATCAGGACAGGATAAACTGGTTCAAAGGTGGATAGAAATACGGATTGTTTTGCTTTCAGTGGCAAGATTTTGGTACTGCTCTACCCTCTTAGAAATTACCCAAGAAATAATCTTTACCATTCCTAGATTGCATTTTAAGACTTAGTTCTCTGTTAAGGCATCTAAAATCAACATGAACTCGATTGTTCATTCATGTATTCAACACACACAAGTCTTCAGTTTGCTGCCCTTGTCTTTGGAACAACTTTAAAATTTTTTCTTTAGTGCACATATCTGCTTTGTTATACACACCCAGGCAGCAGGGGTGGGACCCACCACCATCCTCTGATTTCAGGAGTGTCCTGGGTTAGCTTAAGCCAATCAACATAGTCCATCTCCTTGGGCACTAAGGGATACTCGGGAATGGGCACTCCATAGCCAATTAAAAACAAGAAGCTACGGGACTTCTTAAAAACAGGAGTTTTCTCTTTCTTCCTTGGGAACAACTAGAGGATATTCTCTCTCCCGCTGATGGTATGAGATGAAGATGGGATCCCCGGAGGTTTTCCCCCAAATCAGAACATAGGCTGGACTTTTGGTTTTGTGAGTTAGTGATCTCTCTTTTTGGTTTGGGGATTTCTGTCACTTGTTTTTTGGAGTCTTTGTAGAGGGGGAGTACATTATGTAAGGTTCTGGGAAATCTAGACAAGACTATGCTCTGCTTTCAGAAGACATCCCATGGCATAGAAATATGACATCTGAGCTATAGGCTGATGGAGATCTGGCCACTGTCAGGTACTGGGGCACTAGAAGAAACTGACTGGGTTACAGCTATAAAAGGTGTGTTATAAGAGGAAAGACAAGGGAGAACTACTGGGCTAAGTTATGGAAACAGGTAACAAAAACTTGGGTTACCCTCAAATTTCCAAGTTCCAAGATGTTGCTCTAATATGCCCTTTTCCCAGAAAATTTCTATATTCATAGCTCAACAAAAGTGCCATTTTGTTGTTAGTCATTTTTAGATACCCTGGATTAAAAATATTCTCTCCCTCCTTTTATATTCACTTAGTAGTTCATCTGTCCCTGCATGCTGTGAGTTTAAAGGAGCCTGTGATCCTTGTCCTCTTGTCTCATTTCTAGCTATTGAAATAGACACAAGAAGCCAAAAGGAATAATTAGTAAACGAGGCTTAAAATCTCATAAATGACAAGTGTTCCTAGATTATTAAACATGATTTAGAACTAAGGACTTCCCTATCCCTCCACCCCTTCCCCAAATCTACATCCTACATGGAAAAAGATGAGTCTAGAGAGAAGATGCTTGTATAGCCAACCAATCGCAAAACTGTAGCTTCCTTCACAAACTCATTCAAGAAAATGACTTAGTGCATTGCTGTGCAATGGAAATATCATGAGAGCCACCTATACAGTTTTACATTTGTTCTGTAGGCACAAAAAAATTTAAAGGGACAAAATTAATTTTAATAAGATGCTGTATTTACTGTAACCATTACCATTTCAGCATGTAATCAATATAAAATTATTGATGAGCTATTTTCACTGCTTGCATTGTCATACTAAATCTGGTCTGTATTTTATACTTAAAAGACATCTTAATCACTCAGTAGCCATACAAAGCTAGTGGCTATCCTCTTAGACGGCGAAGTTTTAGAGAAATACAGAGGCCACTATTGCCTTTTAAAAATGGATTATTTTGCACTAACTATAGATTCACAAGGAATGTCAAAGAAACAGAGACTAAAGTCCCATGAACCCGGCCCTGGCCGGTTGGCTCAGTGGTAGAGCATAGGCCTGGCGTGCAGAAGTCCCGGGTTCGATTCCCGGCCAGGGCACACAGGAGAAGCTCCCATCTGCTTCTCCACCCCTCCCCCTCTCCTTCCTCTCTGTCTCTCTCTTCCCCTCCCGCAGCCAAGGCTCCATTGGAGCAAAGATGGCCCGGGCGCTGGGGATGGCTCCTTGGCCTCTGCCCCAGGCACTAGAGTGGCTCTGGTCGCGACAGAGCAATGCCCTGGAGGGGCAGAGCATCGCCCCCTGGTGGGCAGAGTGTCGCCCCCTGGTGGGTGTGCCAGGTGGATCCCGGTCGGGCGCGTGCGGGAGTCTGTCTGACTGTCTCTCCCCGTTTCCAGCTTCAGAGAAATAAAAAAAAAAAAAAAAAAAAAGTTCCATGAACCCTTCACTCTGCATTGCCTAATGTCGATATCATTTATAATTGTAGAACAATAGCAAAACCAGGAAATCCTATGGGTCCACCATTAACGTTTAAAGGCAGTGGCCTTCTTCCCACTAACTATTCAGATTTCTCCATGATCATCAATGTATGATAAATTTTTCTTTCTTCTATAGGGGGGATAAATAGTAAGATGGAGAGATAGGCTAAAGGCGTTCATTCCAATACTGTTTTCTTCTAGACCTGGGATAGTCAACCTTTTTATACCTACTGCCCACTTTTGTATCTCTGTTAGTAGTAAAATTTTCTAACTGCCCACTGGTTCCACAGTAATGGTGATTTATAAAGTAGGGAAGTAACTTTACTATATAAAATTTATAAAGCAGAATTACAGCAAGTTAAAGCATATAATAATAATTACTTACCAAGTACTTTATGTCAAATATCTACTAAGTTTGGCAGGAGAAATCTTTATAAAACAACTTACTATAGTTAAGTCTATCTTTTTATTTATACTTTGGTTGCTCCGTTACTGCCCACCATGAAAGCTGGAAAGCCCACTAGTGGGCGGTAGGGACCAGGTTGACTACCACTGGTGGTAGACAGTGGATCAGATGTCACCTTCCACCTATGAGAGGAGAATTTCCCCCTATACCCACTCCTGTATATATTACCCTCTCTCTTGTTTTAGCATTAATTATTTCCAATTCTACTTTTACTGAAGAGGTAATAAGATCCTGGGATATAGGGACATTTATTCTTTTAAATATCTTTCACACAGAAATAGGTTTGCATAGAGTATTTATGGAGGTGGTTTCTTGAAATAATCTAATTTTTATGTGTAAGGCATTCATTATTCCCATTTTCAAGCTACGCAACTGTTGCATGCCTTAAGGGGAAAAGATATAACCTTTGAATAGGTTTGACAAATGGCTTTTCTCAGGCAAGAAAGATTTACAGGGCACACAGTAAATTAACCGGTGGGGAATATTCTATCCACCTAGAGATACAAGCCTTTTTTTCTTAACTCGGTTTTAATTGGAATTAAGTCTTTGAGGACTTGTCATCCCTTCTGTCAATTGCATTTATTGAGTTTACCATCACCAGACTTCAAAAAGAGAAAAGTAAAAATGTAAGCTAGCCTATGTGATTATCTAGCTAATAATTGGTGCATAAATCAAGCCATTGTTTTCTTTACTGTCCAATTTCTTCAGTCTAGATCTGTTGAATCAGCTGCAGGAGCTACTGACTCCAAGTAGATTAAAATCCGAATACCTCAGCTATATGATTAGCTATATTTCTAGATCCAGACAGGGCCAGGAACATGGCAGAGGAAAATAAATGACTGACTGAATGGATAGTGTTCTTGCTCAGTGTCACTTTTGAGTGTATGCAGGATCTAAGGATAGATGGTCTGATGGAAGGATATTGGGTAACTTACTGGGGAGCTATCAAAGCTCACTAGGAAATGTCACCAGCTGTGTAGTGTCACCAGGAAATGCCACCAGCTGCTCAATATTACCTGGCAACAGCCCTCCAGGGGCTTGTGGCCAAAAAAAACCCAAAACCCAAAATAACAACAACAACAAAAATCTCCAACCCTGAGCATACTTAGTGTCAATCACTACTACTTTCTTTTATTCAGGAACACAGTATGTTCAAGCTTAGAGCTCTGGCCATTACTGTCTTCTAGGAGTGCTCAAAGTTGACACAAGGAACAGCAGCATGCCTGCAGATCTTTGCTTACCACTTAGCTAGGTCCATGTCCCACCTAACAACCAGCCCCTTCTTTAGCCCTTGGCAAAACCCAAGACATCACACATGATTGTGTCCTTTTATTTATGCCTCTACTTCCAATTTAATACCAAATCCTATTGCTTTTGACTAGAAAACATCCCTAGAATCCATCCATTTTTTTTCATGCGGCCACAATCCATCTCTGGCTTGACTACTGCAATGACAGCATGTCAGGCAGCCTCCCCGGTACATCAGAAGCTCGTTAATAACTCATTACCAACCAGCAGAGGAACAGCGAAGCAGGAAGAGCTATCTTAACCACACAGTCCTGAAAACCAGGAAGGATTAGTTGACTGGGAGCTACTTAGAAATGTGTGGTTTCTTGGAGGCTCTGCTCATGTAAATATCCCTGATTTTGATTGTTAGAAAAATATTTCCTCATCCCTTCAGCCCAGTGCTCCATGTTTGAAACACATTTTCCAAATATTATCAAAGTATAAATCCAGCCTGACCAGGCAGTGATGCAGTGGATAGAGCGTAGGCCTGGGACGTAGAGAACCCAGATTCCAAACCTGAGTTGCCGGCTTGAGTATAGGCTCACCAGGTTGAGCACGGGGTCGCTGGCTTGAGCGTGGGATCATTAACATGACTCCAAGGTCACTGGCTTGAGCAAGGGGTCACGGACTCAACCGGAGCCCCCCCCCCCCCTTCAGGCAATCAATGAACTAAGGTGCTGCAACTATGAGTTGATGCTTCCCATCTCTCTCCCTTCCTGTCTGTCTCTCTTAAAAAAATAAAATAAAATAAAAAAGTATAAATACAGGCAGAGGCTCCCAGCCTACCCACAGAGCTCTTTTTCTTATCATTTCTGCCCACCATCAGAGGAACGGCTTCCATTAAAGATGGGGCAGGGGGGACTCACCACCTTGGCTGCCCTCATGGAAAAAACCTTAGGCCAAATTCTTCCTTTGAAATGTTCAAGTTGAAAGTAATTCCCACATTCTGAGGGGGAAGTGGAGACAAGATTGCAGTGAGGGGATTGGAGTGGGAGAGGGCAGCCCCCGTCGGGCAGCCCCTTCTGACAGGGCTGATCAGACCCCGTGTACTGTTCAGGAGGGAAAAGGCTCCGGGGAGATGTCTGACGCAGCACTTGAGCTGAGGCTCTCTGGGATCGGAACTGCTTCTATCCATCTACTCTGGCTCTTGGGGTCAACCTCAAAATTCTGCTTCCAGACACAGAAGCGTGAGTAAGGAAATCCCCCGCCCACCCATGTCCTGCCACAAAGCCGGAGGGCCTGGAGCGGCCCTGTTTTGCTGAATAAATGTATTGTCTGCCCTGAGCCAGAGAACAGGAACAAGAAGCAAGGACCATGACCCTGCCCCAATCCAAGGAGCAGGAGAAAGTCATCAAACGGAAACATTTCAGTCCCGGAGGATAATCGTAATTATAAACGTGTAAAGCAATGCCCTTAACTGCTACCTTTTATCTCCAGTCTTAGTAAGGCAGTGTTTTCTTGATTGTTATTTACTTGTTTATTATTATTATTTTTTGTATTTTTCTGAAGCTGGAAACAGGGAGAGACAGTCAGACAGACTCCCGCATGCACCTGACCGGGATCCACCCGGCACGCCCACCAGGGGGCGACGTTCTGCCCACCAGGGGGCGATGCTCTGCCCCTCCCGGGTGTCGCTCGTTGCGACCAGAGCCACTCTAGCGCCTGGGGCAGAGGCCAAGGAGCCATCCCCAGCGCCCGGGCCATCTTTGCTCCAATGGAGCCTTGGCTGTGGGAGGGGAAGAGAGAGACAGAGAGGAAGGAGAGGGGGAGGGGTGGAGAAGTAGATGGGTGCTTCTCCTGTGTGCCCTGGCCGGGAATCGAACCTGGGACCTCCGCACGCCAGGCCGACGCTCTACCACTGAGCCAACCGGCCAGGGCCACTTGTTTTTTTTTTTTAAACATATTTTCTTTCTCCGCCAACCCCTGCTCCTACTCTCTCTCCCTTCTCTTGTCCTCTCCAGTGCACAAACAGAGGGGCAAATGCAAAAGACTACACTCATTCATAAAATATTGGGCAGAGGAATGCTCTCCCTGTGTCCCGCCTCTGAGCTTAGAGGGGTGGCCCGGAATCAAGTATTTGGTGACTCTTAGCTGGCAGATAGGAGAACGGACTGCCAGGCACACGGAAGTGAGCTTGGTGTAGTCAACTCCCGAGGGCTCCGTGCTGTGAGGGTTGGGGAGGTCGCAAGGGAGAGAGATCGTTATTCAGTCTCAGGCCCATGTTCAAATGCTGTGTACACTTTATATCTTATTTAAACCCTAAGAAGCCAAACATAATGTCCTCCAGCTGCATCTATGTTGTCACATATGATGGGATTTCCTTCTCTTTAAAGACTGAATAATAGTCCCTTCTGTGTACTCACCATCCTTTCTTTCTCCATTCATCCAATGATGGACATTGGCTTGTTTCCCTGTCGTGGCTGTTGTGAACACTGCCCAGGGATCTGGAGGACACCATGCTCAGTGGGCTACGCCAGTCACAGAAGAAAAAGTATTGCACAATTCCAATTATGGGAGGGACCTAAAATAGTCAAACTTCATAGAAACAGACAGTGGCACAGTGGTTGCCAGGGGCAGCCAGGATTGGGGAATGAGGAGTTGTTGCTCAACCAGGAAAACAGTTCAGTTATGCTAGCTGATTCAGTTCGTTCTAGAGATTGGCCGTTACGTCATCGCTCTTGTAGTTAACAATACCGGATTGTGCATTTAAAACTTTGATGAGATTTTGTGGCTGTAGATCTCATATGAAGTGTTCTTACTATGATTAAAAAAAAAAAAAGATTCTAATAAGCCTGAAGAGTGGTTTGATATTTTCCTCTTCATTTTATAAATGAGCATACTAAATCAGGGAAAGTGATTTGCCCAGGGTTGTGTGAGCCATACATGGCAGAAGAGGAAATAAAACCCATTTTATGTTTAGTGGACAGAGTTCTTTCTAAATATCAATACTCTCTTTCAAGACCAATTGATTTCTTGTGAGCTGGGAATCATTTTTCTTTACACTGCTTGTGATCACTCAAAATCTAACTTAGTGGTAAGGTAGGGGGGAAATGGGGGGTGGTACACCGAGTTAGGAGTCTGCTCATCTGAGACTTTCTTACCTGAAACGCAGGCTTTTCGGCAGTTATTTCTAAATCCAGCTTGCATGGTTTCAGGGAAGCCTCGTGATTTGGAATAATTTTATAATATTACCATAGCAACTTATGTGATTGCACAGATACTGAGAAGATAAAGCCACAGTAAAATTGTTAGGAGGAATATTTTTTTAAAAAAACACAGATATAGTTAGAATTACATAATAACACAGTTGTGTTTTTGCAGGGGGATGGTGCAGAAAGTGTTAAAAATAAATCTTATATTTTAAATATGAGACACATGGTAAGGAAAATTCAATGCAAGATGACAGGTGTCAAAAATAAAATCCTGAAGAAAATAGGGCGTGTGCAGCAATGTGAGAGAGAGAGGGCTACAGAAGAGTTCGTACGTTCAAGGCAGGCTGAAGTGTATGAACTAGGTAGAGCTGGTGAATACTTCAGAGGAGTAGTGATAAAAATAATCTTTTTTATGATGGTTGGATCATTACCTTCCCCAGACAAATATGCCTAACTCAGGAGTTTCAAAGGTAGGAACTTAAAGACAATATGAACGTCCTGACCTGTGGTGGCACAGTGGATAAAGCATCAACCTGGAATGCTGAGGTCGCCGTTTTGAAACCCCGGGCTTGCCTGGTCAAAGTATATATGGGAGTTGATGCTTCCTGCTCTTCCCCCCACCTTCTCTCTCTCTCTCAGCCCCCACTCACTCTCTCTCCCTCTCCCACCTCTCTAAAATGAATATATATATATATATATATATATATATATATATATATATATATATATATATATACATATAAAAGACAATATGAGCAGAAAGAGTTTTTAGAGGTCATTTATGATGCCTGACTCAACCCCACAAATTCTCCAGTAACTGACAAGCCAAGAATATACAGTGGTGAATACTGGTTGCTTTGATCTCACAGTTTCTATTTCTCCATCAGATGATAACACATGATATGTTTTTGTTTTGAAGCCCACCAATCAGAGCACAGCATCGCTGCCGCCGCCACCACAACCATCACAGCAATAAAGTCAAGTCTGAGCAAGGGCTGAAGTCCAACACTTCAAAATCTGAAGATAGTGCACTCAGATTTTTACTGGAACTCTTGGGAAACAGGCTCTCCCTTTCCACTGGGTTTGCTAAGTGGTAGGACGGAAGCCAAGAGAAGCAGGTATCCACCTTGGCACCCACAGGATTGAGCCCGCCAGAGAATGAAGGCAGAATCCAGAAATATAACTGCAAACACATTGTGAGCCCTTGGCAACGCCTGGCAATCCTACTGTATTTTCCCGGTCAATCTACTCTGTCATTCTCTGAGAGGTCCACCTTAAACCGTATGGTTTCTCTCTTAAGTTTTCAGCATGATCCCCTCACCAACCCTGTGCATCTGATGATTCTGCTTTTTAATTTAGTGAGGAAATAAAGGAATCAAAGAGAGCTTCCTGTTTCCACTGGAGAATCTATCAACTTTCCAGTTTCTGTAGCCGCAATTTCTCTCTGTTCGTTACCACAGAGATCTGTCCCTGACCCTACCTAATATCAACCCCCTCCTATGTGCACTGGGTCCGGGATCTCTGCATCTACAGCTCGAGTTTGCTCCTTCGCCTACCCTTGGCTCTCTGCCATTACCAAAGTTCTCCTCTCTACTATGTTACTGCCACCAGTTCATGAACTCTCTGTGATTTTTCCCAACTTAGAAAACAAACACCATGCCTTCCCTTAACTCTTACATCTTCCTCCATTTCTCTCTTATTTCTCTACTGTCCTTCACGGTGACCTTCCTTCAAAGTATTATCTTTGCTCCCTATCTGCTTTTAACCCTCGTCAATCAGGATGATGATCCCATTGACATCACGTGTGTGCCATGTCGATATCTCAGTAATATCTCGCTCTGCTAGATCACTCCCGCCTCTTCACATTTTGGCTTCAGTTGACTTTCAGAACATCTGTTTTTCCCGTGTCACTGGCTTGTCCCTTCTCATTTTTGTGGCTGCGTCTTCTTCCTCATTCAGAATTGATCTCAGTCCCAGATCCTCTTCTCTATTTATATTTGCTACTGCTGATGGCTGTAAATATCATCTGTCACTCGTGGAGAGGTCCCCTGTTTTTACCTTTTGCCCTTACTTCTCCCCTGAGATGGTCTAATATGCATCTCTGTGACATCTCAAAAGTATACATGCATGGATATCTTCGGCTTAAGTCCCCAAATAACAAAGTGAATATTTATTCCGCTTTCTCTTCCACCACATATTTAGTCCATTATCAAGTCCTGTGGGTTACAAACCAGGCCACCTCTCTCCACCTTTAACCTTGACCTTAGTCCAAGCCACCAGCTTCTCTGTCTTGGGTTATAACCATAGTCCTCTCACTGGTTCCCTACTTCTTGGAGTGTCTTACCCACTTCCAACAACAGTTTATTCAGCAGGTAGGTGAATTATTTTAATACATAAATCAGGTCACAGCAGTTAACTGCTCAAAACTTCCAATGTCTTGCAATAAAATCCTAACTATTTATATTCCAGCTTCAAATCCTGGTCCAGTCTTAGCACCTGTGAGCTCGCTGTTCACCTTACCTGCAGTGTGCCCCTGCCCCCAGTACTCACGTAGCTCCTCTGCCAATCAGCGTCACCTCCCTGACTTCCAATCTGCTAAAGTCCCTCCTCCAACTCCACTATGGCTCCTTGTTCTTTAGGCTTGTTTTCTTCATATCACTGCATATCTGATCTTGCATATTGATTGTCTCTATCACCAGAACTTTATGAAGGCAGAATTATATCTATTTCACCACTAAATACTCAGAACTCACAAGAGTGCCTGACACAGTATGGGTGTCCAATAAATATATTTGAAAAAATCAATGAACTCATGAATGAATGAAAACAGCAAAATTCTTGACACAACTTATGAGCCCTGGAATCCAGCAATGTCAGAATGTACCTCCTTCCCTTCCCCAATGTCTCAGTTATATGTGCCAACACTGTTCATCTCCTTTGTAAACTTCTATTTGAATTCAGTTTCCTATAACTTGTAGGTGAAGGGGTTTTGACCACATCCAGTGCTGTGCTAGGGCTGTCTCTGACAAGCTTATAAGAATGGAATGTGCTTATTTCTTCCCAACCCTACATTTAATAACATTCAAGTCAGGCATGATGGAAATATTTACACCATGGACATTGGCACACTCAACAAATCAGGGTTTTTTGTTTGTTTTATCACCCTCCTTGGAGCTAGATGTAAATGTTTGCCAGCACACCACTGTATGTATTCAGCTATTTTCTGAACAGTTCTAGTAATGGGGTTCTTTCTAATTTCTAAAATACCCTGATCCAATGTGGGACAGCTCTCACTGCTATAAGTACTTCGTTATAGTGTAGCTTCCGAAAACTGCCTTCTGAGACATTTCACTATTTAGTTCTCCTTCTGCTCTTTACAGCCACAGAGAGCTGGTCCAATCACTCTTCTGTATGATTAAAAGCCAATATTTGAAGAAAATGTTTTGTTCACCATCCTCTAACTTGTTCTTTATCTCCATGTATTTCTAAGCTACCTCCTCAAAAATTTCTCCTTTATTCCCCCTCTTATTGTCTAATTTATGTTTTAGATAAAATGTTATCTTTATATATACTGATATATTTCATACAGAGTAGCTACTCAATTGATGTTTGATGTCAATCTATGAAAAATTCTAGAAGACAATCTTGACTATAAAAATTTTAAAATATCAATATTGATATACATACATTTAGAACGTCTACATGTAAACATGTACTCACAAGTCAAAATACATTTCTTCCTTATTTCATGTTAGGATAAATCAGGCAGACATCTCTCATGCTGTTTTTCTCATAGTTTGTTATGTCAAATATTTTCATAACATATAAGGAAACTGAGGCTGTGTTGTTAGAAAACTTGGCCACTAGTGTTAACAAAATAACATTTTCCAACTCAAATACCAGCCTTTTCCCCTGTTAGGTCACTTAGGCTCTAGGTGTGTAACTTTAGTTAGGATCTTTAACTACTCTGGGTCTTATTAGCTCTACTATCAAATTTAGATAATGTTACTCTAACAGCCCAAAGACTAATAATCTTTTATGAACTTTTTCTTATTTTCTTATGAAGATTTATGAGGCTTAACAAAGAATATCATTGATTCTTTTTATTTTGTAATTTTCTGTGTGCTTTTTAAATTGGAAAATGTTTATCAAGGATATTTTATTTGACAGTTAATCTTTTAAACTCTAAGAGAATAGGGATGAAAAGATGAACAAGCCTCTTCTCTCATAGGGCTTATATTTTAGTGATGAGTAGGGAAGAAGCAAACAAGAAGAAAAACAAACTAAATTATGGATAGGGGTAAGCTGTTTATTTTATTTTTTATTTTTTATTTTTTTTTCAGAGAGAGGGAGTCAGAGAGAGGGATAGATAGGGACAGGCAGACAGGAATGGAGAGAGATGAGAAGCGTCAATCATTAGTTTTTCATTGTGACAACTTAGTTGTTCATTGATTGCTTTCTCATATGTGCCTTGACCATGGGGCTACAGCAAACTGAGTAACCCCTTGCTCAAGCCAGCGACCTTGGGTCCAAGCTGGTGAGCTTTGCTCAAACCAGATGAGCCCGTGCACAATCTGGTGACCTCAGGGTCTCGAACCTGGGTCCTTCGCATCCCAGTAGGACGCTCTATCCACTGCGCCACCGCCTGGTCAGGCAGGGGATAAGCTGTTTATAAAAATAAGAAACCGGGTCTATGTGGTATGGATGACGCCAGGGTGGGGTTAGGGCAGATGATGGAGCAGGGAAGACTTCTCTAAAGAGGAGACTCTTGAACTGAGGTCTCAGTGGTGCTAAGGGGACGGCCGTGCACATCCTGGAGGAAAAGAGCACTCCAAGCAGAGCAATCAGCCATGGAGAAGGTCCTGATGCAGGAATGAGGTGGGGGTTTTTTTCTGAAGAAAAGAAAGAAGGTCACTATGGCTCTAAGGTACAACAGGATGTCAGGGAGGAAGTCAGGGGCCAGATCATGGACTTTGTGAACAGGAATAACATCTTATTATAGTCCAAGGGCTGGGTGGTTTTAGGTAGGAGAATACCATGACATTATTTACATTTTAAACCTATCACGCAATCTAGATGAAAGATAGATGGTTAGAAGCAAGCATGGGGACAGGGAGACCAACCGGAAACAGTCCAAGGAAGAAATGTAGCATGGTGCCATCGGCAGAGATGACTATGTTTTGAAGGGTATATTCTGAAAGCTGAAGCAGGAGGACTTGAGGATGGAGTCTGTAGAAGTATTAAGAAAAAGACAGAAATCAAGAATAAGTCCTTGGTTGAGGATTTTTGCAATTAGATAGATGGTGATAACATCTAGCAAGCTGAGAAAGCATCAGATGGAAATGGAGAAAACCGTGGGTCTCTAGTGTCAGAAAAATAGGATAGAAAATCTTTTAAGATAGTGCAGTGGATGCAAAAGGACAATTTGTTAGGCATTAGGAAAACAGATTTTAACCCTGGTTTCTTGATAGATCCCAGGCATTCTCCCTAAACAAGCCCCAGGAAGTCTTATATATAATATATACTTTTTCATTCTTTATGCAAGTGGTCTAGTCTGGTTTGTTTTTTTCCCAGATTTTTTCTTCTCTGACTTATAGCAACACTGATTCTTCACAGCCCAACCATTACAGGCTCTTATTCTCCAACGAGAAGAGAAGCCCTTGTTCCCAGAGTCAGAGCTAGGTCTTCTATTCCTTGTCCTGTCCCTTTAACTTAATTATTTTGCCTTTTCCTGCCTTGGCCTGATAACAGACCAAATAAGAGTACATAGGCATTAATTTTGTAGCTTTTTAAGCTGCTTAACTTCACCTCTTTAAAACACAGACTTGAATAGATGGCTTTATTCAAGTTGGGTCTCACAACTGGACAAGTAGTATATTCAGAGTCTATGTGTATGAGGAATTCCTATGTACTTTATATACTAGACCCCTCTCCATTGAAGGGTCATTTCACGAGGTCACATTTGTCCAAATGAGAGATGCTCTAGAACTGGTATAGGTAGCCATTTAGAAAGACGAAGGAGGGTAAAAATAAACAAAGTAAAAAAGATTAATGTGCCCACCTTTAGGAATAATGTGCTGCATCCCCGAAAAAGAACTGAGCACGGTTGTTTCCAATAATGCTTTCATTAATCAAAACCTAGAAGCCAGTGGATAATGAGGCAGAGAAGCCTGTGGATATTAGCATATTGCTGTACTTTTCCCTTGGCCGGCATGACTGCAAGCTCGGGGTCTACATGGGCCACTCTCTCCGTCCTAACGTAGTATATAGTGTGTGTGTGTGGGGGCGGGCGGGGGGGGGAGGGAGAAATGGTTACAATGATTCCCACAGATGGTTCTGCAGACCCCTCTCCAGCACTGAAACAGGCTCCAAAGATAAGAGAGCTTCTCAGTTAGAACACGTGGAGAACTTTGCACTCTCTACATTTATCTTGGAAATCTGCAGAACGTATCACAAAACCTCACAGTAGAGAGACCTGTTGACTTCTGTTGCATTCAACGTTTCTCAAATGACTCTGCTAAAATTATAACAATTGTCAGTGCACTTTGAGAAAGGTAGAGCTGCCGTCATTTTTTTTTTTTTCCACAGAATCTCTACAGATTCATTGACTTAATTACCAGAATTGTCCAATATGTGTCCACAAGACTCAATAGCATGGCGTTTCTGCTGTCCTTCTCTGGGAACAGTGCCTGGTGTGGAACCTGGGCCAAGCTGGCCTCTGAAACATGAACTCGGTTTGAATTACGTGCAGTCTAACATCCTGCCTGTTGGTGCTGAGGACTGTCCATCTCACTTTCAGTCAAAGTACAAAGGCATTTCCCGAACAGCCTTGTGGATCGGCGAGCCCCATTTGAAGTCTGTCTTCCAGAACAAGCTTTGAATTTATTTAGAGGCTCAGCTTCAAAAAAAATTCCATATATTTTATTCACAGTTGGAAACCCAGAACCACCCTTTACTTACTCAAAACTTAGTGTTTTTTCAGGTTCATGTCACTGTCTCACTGTTAGACACTGTTTGTTTGCTTTGGAAGAAAAGCGACCATTTTCAAGTTTCTAGCTGATTTCCCTGAGGATGCCAAATTTTCTTGGAGCAGTTCTCTTCATTCTGGGAAGAGTCTGCCTGGTCCTTCCAAGGGGCAGGGTAGGTGGAGAGGTCCGCAGTACTTGTGGGAGCCACATAGTGCCGTGTGGGCAGCATCTAAGCTGAACGGGGGAAGAAACTGGTTGACTTCTATGACTTCAAATGAGCCGTTTGAAAGGAAAGGGATGGAAACAGACCACTTTTCTCTCATAGAACTTATTAGAATTTCTCTGATAAGTTCAAACAATCCTTAGAAAGGCTTTCTATCAAACGAATGGCTTCAAATGGGAATTCTTCAGAGGAAAGGAAAATTTAATGCACGGAGGAACAGGGCAGCTGATTCGGGCAGAGAAAAGATGGGCTTGAAGCCCAGCATCCTTGTGCTCAGGGCAAGCTTAGGGACAATGGCTGCACCGGGGAGTGTCACCTAACAGGGTAGGACACTGCAGGAAAGTCAGCAGAGAATCCAGGCACATGACACCATGGGGGCTAGGTTCCCATAGCCACACTGTGTGACAAAAAAAAGGGGGGGGGGAGAGGGGGAGCATCTGCGAGTCAAAATGTGGAATCTTCTAGTAGAAAGATAAGGTTTCCTGATGCCTTCTGTCTGGGCATGGACTGACCCATTTGGCTTCACTAAGCCCCTTGGGAGCAGTAACTTTGAAGCAAGCAAGAGACTGAGGGTGATTAAAAGGCTTTTAACAGTATCATAGCATCTGCAAATAATGATAGTTTTACTTCTTCTTTTCCAACTTGAATGCCTTTTATTTCTTCTTCTTGTCTGATTGCTGTGGCTAGGACTTCCAGGACTATGTTAAATAAGAGTGGTGAAAGGGGGCACCCCTGCCTTGTTCCTGATCTTAAGGGGATTGCTTTTAATTTTTGCCCATTGAGTATGATGTTGGCTGTGGGTTTCTCATAGATGGCTTTTATTATGTTGAGGTATGTTCCCTGTATTCCCACTTTGCTGAGAGTTTTGATCATGAATGGGTGGGTGGCAGCATTGTTCACAATAGTGAAGATCTGGAAACAGCCCAAGTGTCCGTCAGAGAACGAGTGGATTAAAAAGCTTTGGTACATATATACTATGGAATACTACTCAGCCATAAGAAATGATGACATCGGATCATTTACAATAACATGGATGGACCTTGATAACATTATACGGAGTGAAATAAATCAGAAAAAACTAAGAACTATATGAATCCATATATAGATGGGACATAAAAATGAGACTCGGAGACATGAACAAGAATGTGATGGCAATGGGGGTGGGGGGTGGGGGGAGGGGGGGTGGGGGGGAGGGGAGATGGGGCGAGGAAGGAGAGAGGGGGTGGGGGAGGGGAGGGGCACAAAGAAAACCAGATAGAAGGTGACAGAAGACAATTTGACTTTGGGGGAGAGGTATACAGCACAATCAAATGTCAAAATAATCTGGAGATGTTTTCTCTCAACATATGTACCCTGATTTATCAATGTCACTGCATTAAATTTAATAAAAAATAATAAAAAAGGCTTTTAACAAGACACGTGACTTTATTTTGCATTTGTTCATCCCCCACCCCCCAGAATTGTCTTTATAGCTTCAGAATTCTGACCACTTGGCCCTGTACTCATAGACCCTGTCCTCTTTAAATTAATTTAGTTGAACAGTGAAGCATTATATTTTCTATAAAATAATTTTTTTTTCTTCTTTTTTGGGAGGGAGAGGTCCATATGAAAATGTGGGGTAGCACAAGGAGAAGGACACATTTTTACTGTAAAGTTTCCTTATTAGTAACAATGGTGTCCAATCTCCAAAATTCCTCCCTAAATTATTTAATATATATATATATATATTTTTACCAAAGTAATACTCTATCTTTGCCATTCTTTATAATAGCTAGCAACAGTCGGTATATATGTTAGGTATTCAAAAACTACTTGCTGGCTGATAGGAGGGCAATACATATGGCAGTTTCAGGACAATGTTCAAGGAAAAGGCATCTCTTGCCAAGCCAACCAAAGAGGGATGATGCCACAAAACGGAGGACCCTCTACCACACGTAGCTATCCCCTGTGCCAGGCGCTAGCTAGACGAAGTGTTTTCTCATGTATCTACTCAGAAATTTACACAGCCAAGCTGTGAGAAGGTGTTGATCTTATCCCCTTTGTACACACAGGTGAGGTTATAGAGCCACAAAGTAGCAGAACTGGGAATCTGAACTCCATGTAAATTAAGAACTCCATCAACAGACTGGAGATCACAATAATAGTATCTGCCTGCTAAGTCTTTTGAAAGGATTAAAAATAAACTACATATATAAAGTCCCAAGCTCACTGCTTGGGAACATAGTACTTAGTGAAAGGTAGTTGCCACAGTCTTTAATAGCATCCTCGTCACTATTGTTATCATCACATTTTATTTATTTATTTTATTTATTTACTTCTCAATAAGTTTATATTCTTGAGGGGTACAGCATTACATGGCTTCTGTGTCCAATGGCCTTGGCAGGAAGGTTGACTCAGAATTTGGCATGAGCCATACCACTGTTTCCACGAACATGGGTTACCTTTCCCCAGGTGACCCTGGCTTTGCCCACCAGGAGTCACTGTGTTGTTCTTTGCTTTGTTCACATGAACGCATCTCTTGCCTGGAGAGACTTCATTTTTATCTTGAGCATAAACACCTTCAGTTTTAACAAGAACTGTATCTTCCTCTGGTTCTGGAGACCCCACTTGTGGCCTGCAAAAATGCCCTTGGACCACAGCCTTCCAGACGTATTTGTCGTTACAGAAGTCCTGGTCCCAGCGGACCTCCACAGGCTCCAAGATGATGAAAAGAGCTATCATCTTCTATTATTACTTAGAAGGAGTGTTAACAGAGAAGAATGGTTACATGGTTCAACAAAATTTTTCTCCTTTTCGGTAAAGGGCATCATTAACATATTTGTGAAGAAATAATTCTCTAGATAGTTCTGCACCTACATAGCTGGGGAAAATATGTTTGAAACTTTCTTAAACTACCAAGTGGAAGTCCTGGCTTTTAAAACAAAGAAGTCAGAGCCCACCTTCCATCTAAACTCCTGCTGGGGCATCTTTCCTCTTCTTTCTTTTCTTTGTACCTAATAGTGTTCCCTTGCTCACTTTTCTGCTCTTTCTTAGGGACTTTGATACTCCACTGGGCATGATGTATTTTTTAAACTATGTACTTGCCCTTTTTAAATGATATATCATTTCTTCTTTTTATTATCATTGCAAGTTTTACCTTGCTGCTAGACTTCTGGACCCAGGACTGAATTTGCAATTCCACCTCACTCATCAGCGTGGCCCCACAGTTCCTGGTGCAGGACCTTGAAACGAGACAAGTTTTACTCATGAGCTTGCTAATCAATCACCTCTAACTCATCTGCAGAACTACTGAGCGAGGCTGCTCCACTTTCCTCTTTGACTGAGAACAGAAGAAGACATCTGAAAATATCATTTATAGCCACATACTTCCAACATCTCTCATTGTTGCTTTGGAGTGTGACGGATCCATAGGACACCCAAAGGTGTAATAATCTCCCACTTCCTGATCCCCCAGCATGTTCCTCCACTTAAACGTGTGATTCTTTCTCCAATGCTTCCTATGAAAGTAAGAGGCACCATCAGCCACCCTGTTACCAAGACAACAGCCCTGACATACTCCTTGTTTCCTATATTTCTCCCCTCTACCCACCCACATCCAATCTAGTACCAGGCTCCATAGATTCTAGCTCCTGTGCAATTCTTGAATCATTTTCTTCATCTCTCTTTATGATCACCCAAGTCCATGCCATTTTTAGACATTGCCTGAATTTACACAATAGCTTCCTGACTGTTCTTCCCGACTTCAGAATTTACCCTCACTCATGTTTGCCACACATCAGAGCTAGGATAATCTAACATGATAATCTGATCTTGTTATTTGTCTGCTTAAAATTCTTCAGTGGCTCCCTGCTGCCTCAGAAAAAAAGGGACAAATGCCTTAAGAAGTGTTCTATTTGCTCCTGCTGTATAACAATCTACCCAAGGCTAGGATCTCACATAGAGCACAGAGGGGACAGCTTGTTTCTGATCTACAAAGCCTGAGATCTCATCTGGGAATACTTGAAGCCCGGGAGTAACCTGACTGCTGGGGGTTGGTGTCATCTGGAGGAGAATTCACTCACATGTCTGGTGGCTGACATTAGCTATTGGTTGGACATCAGCCAGTGATTGCCCCAAATAGTTATATGTGGGCTCTCTCTGTGGTCTTCTCACATGGACTAGTTTTAGCTTCTTTACTGCACAGGGATTGAGTTCCAAAAGCAGGTACCCTCTGAGAATAAAATGAAGTAGATGGCATTATATAAGCTAGTCTCCGAAATGAAAATATCTTCTCAGGTTCAAGGGAAGTGAGCACAGACAACACCAGTTGATGTAATAAATGAGCAAAGCTCACCTTTTCTGTTTGTTTTGTTTTTTTGACAAAGAGAGAGAGAGAGAGAGTCAGAGAGAGGGACAGACAGGAACAGACAGATGGAAAAGGAGAGAGATGAGAAACATCAATTTTTCACTGCAGCACCTTAGTTGCTCATTGATTACTTTCTCATATGTGCCTTGACCGGGGGGGAGGGGGCTACAGCAGAGTGAGTGACACCTTGCTCAAGCTAGTGACTTTGGGCTCAAGCCAGTGACCTTGGGCTTCAAACCAGCCACCTTTGGGCTCAAGCAGTGACCATGGGATCATGTCTATGATCCTACACTCAAGCTAGTGACTCCACGCTCAAGCTGGTGAGGCTATGCTCAAGCTGGTGACCTTGGGGTTTTGAACCTGGGTCCTGCACATCTCAGTATGATGCTCTACCCACTGTGCCATCACCAGGTCAGGCGAGAAGGTCACCTTTAAAAGAGCATGTGGGATGGGAGATATTGTTGTAGTCATGTTTCAAAAATACACTTGCCACAATTTACATAAGGCCTTCTATGATTTGTTTCCTGCTTAAAGCGCTACGGCACTGCCCTCACCTGTCTTGAGCTCTGCTCTCCAGACATGGTAACCACTTCTTCCTAAATCTACTGTATGTACTTGCCTCTGACCTTATTCACCAGATATCTCTTTCTCTAAGGTACTTCCCCATCACATTCTCCTTCCTTCCCCAACCCTCCTGGCTGACTTTCTCCTAGATGTTTTTCATGACTGCTGCTATCTCCTCCAAATTTGGGTAGGGCCTCTCTTCTCTCATCTCCAGATCACCCATTGTGCCTAGAGCAGGGGTCCCCAAACTACGGCCCGTGGGCCGCATGCGGCCCCCTGAGGCCATTTATCCGGCCTCCGCCGCACTTCTGGAAGGGGCACCTCTTTCATTCGTGGTCAGTGAGAAGAGCATAGTTCCCATTGAAATACTGGTTAGTTTGTTGACTTAAATTTACTTGTTCTGGCCCTGGCCAGTTGGCTCAGCGGTAGAGCGTCGGCCTGGCGTGTGGGGGACCCGGGTTCGATTCCCGGCCAGGGCACATAGGAGAAGCACCCATTTGCTTCTCCACCCCCTCCCTCCTTCCTCTCTGTCTCTCTCTTCCCCTCCCGCAGCCAAGGCTCCATTGGAGCAAAGATGGCTCGGGCTCTGGGGATGGCTCCTTGGCCTCTGCCCCAGGCGCTAGAGTGGCTCTGGTCGCAACAGAGCGACGCCCTGGAGGGGCAGAGCATCGCCCCCTGGTGGGCAGAGTGTTGCCCCCTGGTGGGCGTGCCGGGTGGATCCGGTCGGGCGCATGTGGGAGTCTGTCTGACTGTCTCTCCCCGTTTCCAGCTTCAGAAAAATACAAAACAAAAACAAAAAATAAAAAAAATAAAAAATAAAATAAATAAATTTACTTGTTCTTTATTTTAAATATTCTATTTGTTCCCATTTTATTTTTTTTACTTTAAAATAAGATATGTGCAGTGTGCATAAGGATTTGTTCATAGTTTTTTTATAGTTGGGCCCTCCAGTGGTCTGAGGGACAGTGAACTGGCCCCCTGTGTAAAAAGTTTGGGGGCCCCTGGCCTAGAGCATTGTAAATTGCTTAAGAAACATTTGTTGAACAAATGGATATCTCTCCCAAAGTTGGGACTAATTAATATCTGACCCAGCTGGTATGTTATTTTCTAGCCTAGTACAGTGCTGACCCACAGTCAGTGCTCAAAAATGTTTGTCGAACACCGTATTCCAGTGTGTTTTCTTGATGATCTATAAGGGTTTGTCTTGTTGGTGGTTGTGTTTAAAATTCATGGGGCTAGGCAGAGCTCTTTGAGGATGGCTCTCTGCTGAATCAGTGCTGTATCAACCGTTGCTAAGAGAACTCTGCAGAGCTAAGCCATGCAGCTATTGTGTTAGCATCTCAAAGCATCTTCCAAGTCGATTCTCTCCACCTCTCACTCAAATTGACACAGTCTCCACTCAAAAGCAAAGAAGCAAAATTGGTTCTATAAGAACTTGTCAAGCAAAGAGCATCCTAAAATTGCTGCCAGAAACTCCAGTAGGGCTTGAAAGGGAGAAATTGGAGGTTTTTCTTCTCTCGAGCTGGGTAGCAGAGCTACCTGAACTTCTTAGTCTGCCTATAAACATTGCTATGGTAACTGACAGGTAATTAGCTGTTTATCACACATACACATGGTGTATACCCACACAGTTTCAAGCAACAGCCTGTAAGCATAAGGAAAGGAAATCAATTCGTAGACCATTTTTAAATTGCAGATTTGGAAAGCCTTGTGATTGTGAACCTTCTGGGGAAACGAAATACTGAGGTATGGACAAGCAGCACTAAAAATGATCATATTTTCAACAGTCTGCTATACAGTCTTCCTTTCACTCCTTCCTGAAAAAACAGAATTTGGGTTTAGAAAGCCATCCTAAACTTTGAGTTGAGGAGCTGACAGAAAAGACTACAAAGCGAAGAGCTGCTGATAATAATAGCAACACTAATGGTGAGTTCACCTGTTAAGAAAATATACAAAGAAACCAAGTTTTCTTTCAGCGAGAGGTCAAAGTGATTATTTTCCTTCTATTCTAGCTCCAAAGTGTTAATATGAAAAGGAAACAGACCAGGTGGATACTAAGAGAGGGTAGACTGCTTATTTTGGTTCTAATCTGTATCGTTGGATGAGAAGAATACTGAGACTGGTGTGCATTTTATTCACAGAATTTCGAAACATATTTGTATATAATAACCTTCCACCTATATGTAATTATGTCCTATTTATGCATAATCAAAAGAGGCAGTTAGAAGAAAAACAAGTTCATAATGAGATCTGTGGTAGAGATTAAGAAAGGCCTAATTAATATTTTTAAGGAGAAATGAACACTTTCTCAATGCACAATTTATAATTATGTCATTGAAGTTTCTTAAAGCACAGCTACCTAAAAACAAACAAACAAACAAAAAACCCCACAACAACAAAATTAAAAATATAAAACACTTCGAAGCAATTACCAGTGTATCTATTTTGTCTGGCTTAAAAGATCATGTCAACAAGTGTTTCTAGTACATGCAGACAGAACCTAGGCTAGCCCAATATTTATTAAATGATAACACATATCATAGATCAAATGAGTCTAAAGAGCATATATTTAGAAGTCGTGCTAATGTGTTTCTCAGCAAGGGGCCTATGCTCCTTAATCATTTCTCTCCAGGAAGTCATGTTTGGTGCCATATATTAGCAAGGAGTGAGCCTGAAGAAGACAAGTCATCAGGACCCAGGCACAGAAGCTACTTTGTAAACTCTTAGAAGGAGTCATAACTGGAAATCTCAATGTGTAATGTGCCTGTCAATACTCTCTAACATCCTGGGTTATTAGAGTTTCCCAGAGCTATATTTAACTGAAAACAAGTAGGAGGCGTGGCTTCTGCCTCCTGTGTGTGACACAAAAATTACCTGGGTGGTTAAAGCAAGGAACTAGGGCCCCCGCCTTTCTTTCCATCAACTTAGCCTCAGATTTTCCAGGCCCAACCCTTGCCTTCAATGACCTTCAATGACATGAGACTGCTCACTTGGACTTTCTAGACATATCTACCCCTGGGGAGGGAAACTATGGGCACCTGCAGCAAGTCTGGTGAATTTAGTTTGGTGGATGAGGACACACACACACACACAAACCACCATTAAACTGATCCTGACACAATTCTCATTGGGAAGAGCAGAGGCAACATAACAGTATGGCTTCCCTTGGCCTCTCTGTCCCTCAAAACTCATAGGTTGAAGCACTAAATCCCCATGTGACCATATTTGGAGATAGCACCTATAAGAAAGTAATCATGGTTGAATGAGATCATAAGGGTGGGTCCCTGACCCAGTGGGATTAGTGGCCTTATAGGAAGAGACAACAGAGAGCTCAGTGCCTCCCTGGAATTCCCCATGTAAACACTTAGAAAAGGTCACATGAGCACAGGGAGAAGGGCTCTCTGATTAGAAACTGAATTGGCTAACATCTTGCTCTTGGACTTCCAGATCTCAGAAGTATAAGAAATGAATTTCTGTTGTTTAAGTCACATGGTCTGCGGTATTATATTATAGCAGTCCAAAATGTCTGATAAGTCACAGTTGCCAATGACAGTGTACGTACAAAAGGGATCTGGCTGAATCTGAAGGCTCTGGTCTTACATCACTGCCCTTTCACACTTAAAGTCCTGTCACTCAGCACTTCTGACTTCAGGAAGGTTTACAAACACGTGGCCCTCCTTGCTGAAAAGTCTCAATGTAGTAGTTGATTGTGGCTGGGCCTGGGACAAGTGCAGAGAGAAAAGCAGGGTTCGTGTCCAGACTCCCTAAAGACTATCTCTGCCTGAAGCCCTTTCACCTGCAGAAAAACCCATTTTCTTCTCCTTTTGCTCTGGGAAAGTTCATCAGTGTCCATTGTGACAGCTAAAATAGAGATCACGTCTTATTCTTAATATAATTTTCACAACTGCTGTGTGGTGTGATTAACCGCATTCTTCCAGATGAGGCATCTGAGAAGCTCCATCATTTGCCCAGAGACCACACCTCCAGGGTTAGGATTTAAACCCAGCGTGGCTGATCTCAAAGCCCAAACCTGTGATTTCAATGCAATAAAGTCATCCTATGGGGTGGGCAAAACTTCTCGGAATATGGAAACTAACCTGAGGAACCTGATTACCAGACTCAAAGAAGAACTGCTGGTTTAATCAAGTACTCTGCTCTAGCAATAACACACTTTAAATTTAACAAATACTATTTAGCTATTGAGATCTCCTCAGATTTAGAAGTGAGTTTTTGGTCTTTATAGGTATATGTGTAGGGAAACTTTTTTTATTTTTGTAATAACAAAGTATAAAAAGCTAACAATCACACTTACAGTTTTTGCAAACCACAGAAAGACTCCAGAAGATAGAATTCCATTTTCAAAAGCTAGTACATTAAAGCAAAACAGAAACCAGGCACGGGATAGGGTATTAGTCTAGGAGTGTGATTTTTAAAAAATTGTTCATGTTTCTATAATATTATCAATTTCCTTTGTGCTGAAAAAATTTACTATAACATCTTTGAAAAAACTTCCTCTTAAGTTCTAAATGCTTAGTGCCGTTAGCTCATTTAATCCTTATAACAGTCTTGTGAGTTAATTGCCATCATTACAGGCATTATTTTACAAAATGAGCAAACAGAGGCCCTGGGAGTTTTCATACTAGCAAACGGCAGAGCCAGGGTGCAAAGCCAGGCATTTGTTCTGCAGAGACCATGCACTGGACTCCTTCAGCAAGCTGCTCTTTGAACGTAGAATCTATTGAAAGACAGAGGTCCAGGGCATTGGAGTGTGCAGATCTAAGATAGGGGAGGGCGGGGAGGAGGTGGGACAGGGCTGTTAAGGAGCTGGACAAAGACTCCACATCCTTGAGCAGAAATCACCAGGGTTTGCAAGAGGTGGCCAAAAAGGCTCTGCTCTGTGGCAATCCTCTTTCTCAAGTGAACAGATCCTGCTCAATTAATTCCCCATCCTAAAGTAAATGAGTGGCTTTATATCCTTATATCCTCAGCCACAATAATCATATTTAATGCTTTATTTAACTCAGTCTCTCATCACAAATTACAAGGTAAATGCCCTTAATGGGTGTGCTTTAGCCACATAATTGGCAACCTTACGTAACAAATTATTTTATAGGTAATTCCATCCAGAAAGGGTAATGCTGATAGTGTTATAGTGGTTTGTAAACAGTAGAAACAAAATGTGTTATCTAGAAGGCTGAGCACTAAGTACTCAGGTAAAGCAAAATAGCTTCCTGATATTTTATATTACTCTATTACCATCTCAAAAGTAAACATATAAGGAATATTCATTGTACTCAATGTGTAATAATAGTAATACCAATCCGTCCAAAAGAGCAAATCTGCCTATTGTGTATTCTAACGACTTAGCCGGGATGATAAATTTTACCTTACCTGAGGAAAGCTCTTTTGGCAATGTTGGCACAGTTACTATTTAGTTTGTCTACAAGAAAGCAAGTTCCTTCATCAAACACATTTGGGAATTCTGGATGTGACCATGGGCAGGGCTATGCTCTCTCTACAAAAGATAATTATTGTAGATCTAGAAAACAGAGACAGGTAGGCGGTCCATCTTAAAAATAATAATAAATTTGGAACAAAGGAAATGAAAGTGTCCTACCAAGATGCACAGCAGCAAATGTGTTTTTAACTAACCTCCATTCAATGTATGTAGGTGCTCAACAAATAGTCATGATATCAGTACATAACTAGGAAAGATGGGTGGATAGATGGATGGGTGGGTGGGGGGATAGATGGGTGGGTGGGTGGATAGATGGATGGGTGGGTGGGTGGATGGGTGGATGGGTAGATGGTTGGTGGGTAGGTAGGTGGATAGATGGGTGGGAGGATCAATGGTTGAATGGGTGGATAGATGGGTGGATGGGTGGATGGTAGGTGGGTGGATGGATGAGTGGGAGGATCGATGGTTGGATGGGAGGATAGATGGGTGGATGGGTGGGTAGATGGGTGGATGGGTGGATGGTTGGTGGGTGGGTGTGTAAGTGGGTGGTTAGAATAAAAGCATGAATTAATTTCTATATATAATGATCATATTTGTTACAACAGGGAGAGAGTCAATACTGAAAGACTGTCTAATTAAAAAGGGTTAGAGTTTGGATTAGGTCACAAGGAGAGTTGAGAGATGGAAATGAGACTGAACTTACTGTTGTTAAATACACAGAGCTAACTATGCCTCAAGTCCCTACCTCCCTTGAACTTCAATTACATAAGCCTATGATTTTCTTAATCTTTTGATCTGGGATGTTCTAACCTGCAATCAAAGAATTCATAACTAATACACCTATAAAATAGGGACCAGAACCAGGATTCTTATCTTTTCTGATGTTTAAGTTCATGGCTTGTTTTCCTAAACCATGATTTCCAAGGAAATCAGGTACTTAAGAACTTGTCCAGAGAAGGCATAATGGAGAGGGTGACAGGGCTGGAAACACTCTGCTTTTCCAGGGAAGAGGACAGGTAAGCATGGGGCTCATCACTCAAGTAGGAAAAGGTGAACTGAAGAGAACTAAGATGTCGGAACAAAAAATACAAGTATCCTTTACCCTCTAATTTTGCCAGTAGTTACCCCTAAAAATTAAACTCAACTGCCACCCACTGCTAACTCCAAGACAACAATCCTTGTCACGAAACTCTACTTCAGGCACTAGAGTGGCTCTGGTCGCAACAGAGCGACGCCCCGGATGGGCAGAGCATTGCCCCCTGGTGGGCAGAGCCTCACCCCCTGGTGGGTGTGCCAGGTGGATCCCAGTCGGGCGCATGCGGGAGTCTGTCTGACTGCCTCCCTGTTTCCAGCTTCAGAAAAATACAAAAAAAAACAACAAAAAAAACAAACAAACAAACAAACAAAAAATTCTACTTCATTATGTAGGCATGGTGACTAAAATGGGGCTGCTTTTTACCTTTCTTTCCTTTTTTCCCCCCTTTGTGACAGAGACAGAGAAAGAGACAGAGGAACAGACAGGAAGGAAGAGAGATGAGAGCATCAAATCTTCACTGTGACACCTTAGTTGTTCACTGATTTCTTTCTCATATGTGCCTTGAGTGGGGAGGGGGGGGCTACAGCACAGCAAGTGACCCCTTGCTCAAGCCAGTGACCTTGAGCTCAAGCCAGAGACCTTGGTCTTCAAGACAGCAACCTTTGGGCTCAAGCCAGCGACAATGGGGTCTAGTCTACAATCCCACACTCAAGCCAGTGACCTCTGGGTTTCGACCTGGGTCCTCTGCAGCCCAGTCCGAGGGTCTATCCATTGCGCCACCGCCTGGTTAGGCCTTTTCTTCCCCTCTTTGCCACTATTTTCTACAACCAAGCCTCTGACCTGCTTAGAATATGTTAATTTACAGAATGTAGTCATTTCTCTTATCAGCCCCTCCAGGCAGTTGGCAAGAAGTATTTTCAGCTACAGACCTTGCAATCAGCCACTCAGACCTGCTGGCTTCCTGTGCCCGGACAGAGCTAATTAGCACTCAGCAGCTTCTATGCATTATCTCTGGCTGCAGAGCGTCCCCACAAATGAGGGGCAGGCCTGTCTCCCCCAAGGGACAAGAAGAAAAACTCAGATATGTGTAGGTTAAACAACTTTCTGAGAGTTCTTCCCTCTATCTCATTGTTACTTTTAACACCCCATTTCTCTGAGCTGCTTTAGGAGATGACATCAACTGTTTTTCTGGTATTTTCTTTGTCATGTAGATTTTTATATCATTTTCTTACCACACCATTATTATATACAGTACAACTGGTGGCATAATTTTTTCCTTCCTTCCTTCCTTCCTCCCTTTCTCCCGCCCTCCCTTCCTTCTTCCCTTTCTCCCTCTCTCCCTCCCTCCCTTCCTCCCTTCCTTCCTTCCTTCCTTCCTTCCTTCCTTCCTTCCTTCCTTCCTTCCTTCCTTCCTTCCTTCCTTCCTCCCTCCCTCCCTTCTTCCCTTTCTCCCTTTCTCCCTTTTTCCCTCTCTCCCTTCCTTCCTTCCTTCCTTCCTTCCTTCCTTCCTTCCTTCCTTCCTTCCTTCCTTCCTTCCTTCCTTCCTCTTTCTCCCTTCTCTTTCTCCCTCCCTCCCTCCCTCCCTTTCTCCCTCCCTCCCTCCCTCCCTTTCTCCCTTTCTCTCTCCCTCCCTTTCTCCCTCCCTCACATCCTTCCTTCCTTCCTTCTTTCCTTACTTTTTCCCTCCCTCCCTCCCGTTCTTCCTTCCTTCTTTCCTTACTTTTTCCCTCCCTCCCTCCCTCTCTCCCTCCCTCCCTCCGTCCCTCCATCCCTCCCTCTCTCCCTCCCTCCCTCCCTCCCTCCCTCCATCCCTCCCTCTCTCCATCCCTCCCCCCCTCCCTCCCTTTCTCCTTCCCTCACTCCCTGCCATCCATTCATCCAGCCATCCAGCATCTATTGAGCGCCTACTCTATGACAAACACAAGGGAGATTCACCGAACCATGCAGAAAAGATATTTTAATTATATACCAGTTGGGAGAGAAAAACAATAGAAAAGAAAAAAATTACCAGGATAATAACATAGTACTGAGTTAATAAAATCAAATAAGAGTATGTAGAGTGAGCGGAGGAATTAGTGGTTAGAGATGCCTCTCTGAGGAGGTGACACAGAAGCTCAGATAAGAGAGAGTCAAGCTAGTAAAGATGCAGGGATGGGCCTCTTCCGGGAGGATGGAAGCCTGGGTGTGCAGAGGCCTGTGCGTGTGAGAAACGGAGGATTGGGCAACGCAGCTGGAGCCTAAGGACCAAGGGGGCGGGAGGCTTGAGAGAGGCCAGAGAAGCATCCCATTGTTGAGTTTTCTTCGCGCTGCAGAGGAAGGTCATCGGAAGGCTTTTGCACCATCACCTATCAGGAACCAATTGAAGTTTTCAGACCACTCCTGCCGAGTAGAGAGGGCGCTGTGGGGACAGAGACAGGCAGGCCAGCAGCAGGCCAGTCTCACCCTCGTTCCAGAGCTCGCACGAGCCTGGTGCCCTGCCGAGTCACTGTCTATGCTCCCCTTAGATTGCTCTGGAGCCTAAAGAGCCACTCATTATGCTGCATTTTAGAAATGAAGAACTAGCTAGGAATTTCCCCAATATCATAAATAAGTGACTAAGCTGAGGCTGAAACTTCCATCCAAATAACTCCAAAGCCTCATTTTTTTTTTTTTTTTTTTTTTGCATTCTGCTGTGCCATAGACCCTTGACCTTCAGAGATACAGCCATTGAGATTTTGACTAATTTTTAAAAATCTCAACGTCCCATGAGCTATTATTCATTTTAATTTTGTGGAAGTACCCACTTGTGTGCCCTGGGAGGGGGTGCGAGGCAGGGAGGCACTTAACGGATGAGTGGTTCTTCAGCCAAGAATATGCAGTAACTCTTGCAGAATATCTCTCTAAGCTAAGCATAAGACACATTATTCTCCAGGGAACTGGTTCAGAAGCAATTTTTCTTCTAATATATAGACTCAAGACTGTAAAGAGAACACTTACATTTTTCAAATGCTACTGCTTCTTAAAGGAAATTTATTTGCTATGAAAATATTTCCAAATTGGGCATTTCTAAATATCTGCTGATAGACTCCTCTGAATGTCCAGGGTCTATGATGTCTGCATAATTGAGGCCTGGGAATACCCATCAGCGGGCCTTTTCAGCGAGGCTGCTAACCGCTGCTCTGTGAGTCTCATGTCTCTGTAACTTACAAATGAAAACCTAAATTTGATTACAGAATTCAATAGCCATGAACTCCATGATGACATTAAATAAATTAAGCCCTGCGAGCTTTTGTAATTACTTTCAAATCTGGTACCAAGATCCTGGAGGCATCAACATATTTGGGAGATTTTCTTGTTAAAGGAAAGAGTGGGAGGTTGGGGTGGAGCACAATTTAGAGGTCACTGGGTGGCAAGAAATTATTTATTATTTTTTTTTCTGGCTCTCCAAGGGAAATAGTAGAATACTAGTGTCTAGCCACTCACCGAGTTGGAAGTTGGTTGGGGGAATCAACAAAATTCACGGAGTCCTCAGCCTCAACATGTAAATCCTCCCTAAATATGAAGGTGCCTGCCACCCCACTATGCACCCTTCATGCCTGTCCAAGCCTCTTCTCCAACCCCTAGAAACTATCTGCTTAGGTCTTTCCTCTTTGGAGGCCAAGAATTCATCTAATTATTTGCTTATACATCTTAGGGTATGTATGCTCACCCCAAGTAAGTCAATGGCATTGTACCAGTGATCTTATAGGACAAGACCCACCTCAAAGACCCAGATGCTAGGGAGTTTTGTGGGCAATGAATACCTGGATACCCAAGCCTCATGGCTCCCTAATTAATTTATATTTATGCAAGGACTTCATGTTATTTATTTATTTATTTATTTAGGATCACATCATAGAGATATCTAAAAAAAAAAAAAAAAAGAAGAAGATAATAGTAGACTTTAGGGTCTGAGGGTAGAAATGTCATCCAGGAAGTCCTACCTTTAGCAAATAGCCTCCACTTTGCTCCCCGTATTTCATTTATCATACAAATGTTAACTGAACATCTAATATACAACAGGCACTGTACCAGGCGCTTGGGACACATCAATTAAAAACGGACGAAAACCTTTCCCTTCTATTCGCAAAAGCCAAGAGCTAAGTAAGAGCAACCCAATGTCCATCAGTGGAGGAACAGATAGACAAAATAGACAAAATGTGGTATGCACATACACTGGACTACTATGCAGCCTTAACAAGGAGGGTCCAGCACAGGTGGACGTTACGGGTACTCTGCTAAGTGAAATAATGTGGTCACAAAAGGACAAACATTATATGATTCCATTTATATGAGGTATGGTCAAATTCACGGAGATAGAAAGCTGAGAGGTGGTTCTTATACACAGGCAGGAGGAAGGAAAGGGAAGTGGTTTAATGGGTATCGAGTTTTTGTTCTCCAAGAGAAAAAGCTTTCTGGAGTTCTGTTTCGCAATTCTTCCCATTACTGAACTATTATATAGACCACATGACTTCAAGGACTCTGAAAAGGTATATAGCTTCTTTTAGGCTCTCCAGCCACCACTGGAGGAAGATGGAATAATCCACAGGAGGGCTAATAGGTTCAAATTGCTCTAGTCGGGTTGGGCCTTGTATTTTGGGAATTTCCACACGAAAGGCAAGATAACTAGCTCTCCATGCTAGTGAACCACATGCTCTTGGCATGAAGCTCGGTACCTAAAAATTACCCTCTCTTCAGTGAATCTGCCATGATTCATGGAGATCCATTTACTTTGCACCATGTGAGATCAAACCATCCACGTCAGCTGTGATCTGCAGAATTCTATTGGCCAGCAATGGGCTGGAAGAACCCTACACTTCCTCATGTGACCAAAGTGTTGCCTCCCTTTTTTTTTTCCCCCAGCAGAAAAATCCTTGAATCGAGTACCAGACACAGAGATGAGAATTCTAATAGCCATTTCCTTCCCATCTCCTTAATTCATATGTGACCTCTTTCTGGCACATGTGTGAATAAACAGGACTTGAATGGGGTCAGAAAGGATTAAGATGGATGGAGCTGTTACAAGCCAAAATACTGGGGGCAGGTGAGAGGAGATGAACAAAAAGGAAAGAGGGAATGAATTATGCGAGGCCAGAAAAGGAGGAAGTATGCAGAGGAGGACATTTCCTGGGACACAGAGCATTTTAAAAGCTACAAACACAAGCAGAAGAGGAAGGGTGAGCTGGGGTAGAGACAGGGGAGTGGCGAGAGGTGGGAACCGGCCCAATGAGATCGTGCCAACTCCCAGGGAGATTGCTGAGGGGTTCCAACCTGCAGCTCCATCTGTCTGCTCGGATTCTAGGGCAAACCTCATTAGTGCGAGGAGGCGCCCCACAGCTCGGTCCCTTCCCCCGGGACCTCAGATCCCCATCTGGCAAGCTAAAGTAAGTGTTTTCTCTGCCATAGGGTTTCCATGCTCTCGCTCACTCTTTTTCTGATAAGAAAAATGTACCTTTCCCATCGCTTTATTAGCTTTTATTGACGGTTCCATGCTATGTTATTCTAGCCTTAGGAGTCACACTAACTTGATCTTTAAGTTGATTGCTGCAGAAGGTTAATAATTTAACTCTTTGTGTAATTAAACTCTAAAAAAGCAAATCTGCATTCTCCAGTCATCCTACCTGGCAGGCGGTCAAAGACTTCCAAACCGAAGTCTTGGATGCAGGCCGGGTGTGCAGGGCTGGGGTTACTCAGAAGGCCAAAGGGTTGGTTGTATGACTGATGAGATGATCTAGTTCTTCCTGGAAGGAAACAGGAGGAGCTAGAAAACCACTGCAAAGCTAGAGATTTACATTTCTAGAGGTAAAAAAAAAAAAAAAAAAAAAAAAATGCTATACATGGGAACTGCAAAGAAAGTGAAGAATATAACTGCAACTTCTTACGCAGTGTCGGTGCGCAGAGCCAGAGCTTGAGGATAGTTAGACGTTCCTGTGGGCGAGCTAGCTTCAGGCTCTGCTTCTGCACCGTCCTCCCCTCCCTCGGCCTTCACAGACTAGAAGAGTTAGGGCCTTGCTCTGGGTTAGGCTTTGGAGGAAGGGAAAATTCTGGCTGGTTTTGTCTTCTCTCCAGACCACTAAAACGGTTTTACTTTCTTATCACTTACATGTTTCCTGCAATAGCACTTATAATTTCCTTTAAGAACTTTCCTTTGCATTCATAACTGGGCTAACCATTTGGTACCAGAGATCTAGTTTCTGGCCTGGCTGGGTTTTGACATGCGCTCTCCACTAAGCCTAATCATTTCTAGCTTTTGATTTAAAGTGAGGAGGAACAACTCTTCTTGCCCTTGAACGCTTAGAGGCCATTGTAAGGTTATTAATCAGCTTAATTTCAGTATTATTGTGTCTCAGAGAATAGGGAGGCCTGAGAGGAGCCAGAGAGACAAGGGAAGGACTGTCAGCGGAGCAGTCAAGGCACACACTACGTTTGTTAAGTTTTCTGGCTTCAAAGGGTGGGCGTCATGGATTCCCAAAGCGATTACAATAGCATCATCAAAGATCACCATGATAAATATAATCAAAATGAAAACATCTGAAATATTGAGGGATTATAAAAATAGGACACAGAGACATAAAGTGAGTTTATGCTGTTGGAAAAATGGCACCAACAGACTCACTCAAATCAGGGTTGCTACAAATCTTCGATAAGTAAAAAAAAACGCAATGTCTGTGAACTACATACAGTAAAGCCAAGTGCAATCAACCCGCCTATGTCTGCAGCTCTTTTCTACAGAGTCATAGGTAGAGCTTACTCCACCACTACTTCACACTGCTAACCAAAGGCTTTTAAACACATCTCGGCTAGTTCAATTTCATATGACCATTGTTAATTTTGTTCCCTGAATACCTCTTTATTTGTTGTATTTTTCGGAAGTGAGAAGCAGGGAGGCAGAGAGACAGACTCCTACATGAGCCTGACTGGGATCCACCTGGCATGCCCACCAGGGGGCAATGCTCTTCCCATCTGGGGTGTTGCTCCTTTGCAACTAGAGCAATTCTAGCGCCGGAGGCAGAGACCATGGAGCCATCCTCAGTGCCTGGGCCAACTTTGCTCCAATGGAGCCTTGGCTGTGGGAGAAAAAGAGAGAGATAGAAAAAAAGAAGAGAGAGAAGGGTGAAGAAATAAATGGGTGCTTCTTCTGCATGCCCTGGCTGGGAATCAAACCTGGGACATCCACATGCCAGGCCAACGCTCTACCACTGAACCAACTGGCCAGGGCTCCCTGAATATCTCTTGAATCTGGTCACAGTCCTTCAGGTTAATGTCCACCTCAGTGTATTATTATTATTTGTGTCCTGGTCAGCTAGTTTCTTTGAATACACTACTGGCTGAAGATTCCCAGTGGCAAATTTACACAACTGTCAAAGACCTCATTACAGTACAAGGTCACTAACTAGGTCACTCGCCTACTTGAACTTTTTATTTTTTTTAAAGATTTATTTTTATTTTAATTTTATTTATTCATTTTAGAGAGGAGAGAGAGAGAGAGAGAGAGAGAGAGAGAGAGAGAGAGAGAGAGAGGAGAGAGACAGGGGGAGGAGCTGGAAGCATCAACTCCCATATGTGCCTTGACCAGGCAAGCCCAGGGTTTTGAACCAGCGACCTCAGCATTTCCAGGTCGACGCTTTATCCACTGTGCCACCACAGGGCAGGCCTACTTGAACTTTTAAATGCATCACTAACACTTTCAGAATAAAATTCAAAATTCATAGACAAACACATAGACACTGTACAGAATGTCTCTTTCCTATTTACCATGTCACATGGATGTCTTCCTTCCCTTTTAGTGACAAGAATTTTCACTGCGTTTGCATGGGGATATTATTTTTGGATAAAAACACTCTTTTGTTGTTCATTGCTCAGTAACTCTTCTTCCAGGAGTTTTATAGTTTTAGCTTATATATTTTGGTTTTTAATCCATTTTTTATTAATATCTCTATGTAAAGTGAGGTACGAGTCTACCTTCACCTTTTTCCATGTATTCAATTGTTGAAGCACTATTTGTTAAAGAGATTATTTAGGCCCTGGCCAGTTGGCTCAGTGGTAGAGTGTCGGCCTGGCGTGCAGGAGTCCCGGGTTTGATTCCCAGCCAGGGCACACAGGAGAAGCGCCCATCTGCTTCTCCACCCCTCGCCCTCTCCTTCCTTTCTGTCTCTCTCTTCCCCTCCCGCAGCCAAGGCTCCATTGGAGCAAAGTTGGCCCGGGCACTGAGGATGGCTCCATGGCCTCTGTCTCAGGCACTAGAATGGCTCTGGTCACAACAGAGCAATGCCCCAGAGGGGCAGAGCATCGCCCCCTGGTGGGCATGCCAAGTGGATCCCAGTCAGGCGCATGAGGGAGTCTGTTTGACTACCTCCCTGTTTCCAACTTCAGAAAAATACTAAATAAATAAATAAATAAATAAATAGATGATTTATTCCCCATTGAATGACCTTGGCATGTTTGTCAAAAATCAGTTGACCACCAATGTATAGGTCTAATGCATTCTTGTTCACCAATGCTTTCACATTCATAAACATTACCTTGCTCTTGGATAATAGAAAGAAGATAGATTTCTTTTACTTTGCATATGCCGTTTTTGAAAATCAATCCAACCTCTGCACTTTATTTGTAAGAATGAATATTGACATTCTGTCCTATAATACACTACGCTGCTCCTGGATTCCACCGTCTATTACTTCTATTATAAAATTGTGGCTTTCCCTAAGAAAACCAAAGTTTAAGCCCACACTTGCTGTTCTGGTTCTTAAAATTTTATTAAAGGTCAAAAGATATACTTACAGCATCTTCCATGAATGTTAGTCTGTTATTAAGATGATTCTAGAAAATACTATTATGATTGAACATTTCAAATACCTAGTATTTTCTTTATCAGTTTTTAAACTTTTTTGCTGAAACGGATGTCTTTTGATTACTGTATTGTTTCTATTCACTTCCAGTATGTTAAGACAAAATAGATAATTTTCATCTTAAAACCTCATACTAAACAAATAAGTATATATTTAATTTTTATTTAATGAAATGTGTTCTACAGATACTCTTTTTAATTCTAACTTTAAATGCATGAGGAGTTACATCTAAAAGTATGTAAAAATGCAACAAAATTAATTACATCTGTAAGAATTTCTAAATTAAATTTTCTGCATTAACTTTGATTTCTGTTAATATGATCATCTAGATGCCTGTCCATAATCTTCTGCTATATGTAAACACACACATATATCATACATTTATACACATACATACATATACACACACACATATATATATCTGTGTAAACATGTATTTGTGAAGACTAACAAAAAAGCAAATATTTAACATGCAAATTTTTAAGTCAGAGGTGGCAAACTTCAGCCTATGAGATAGCTCAGATGGTAATGAATTAAGTTTTTGTTTTTTAATCCTTTCTTCTGCCAACTTGCCATCAAGTCCATCCAGCAAATTTGTCATTTCAGATATTGTACTATATAGTTCCAAAATATTTGGTTAATTCCTGACCAGGCGGTGGTGCAGTGGATAGAGTGTCGACCTTGGATGCTGAGTACCCAGGTTTGAGACCCCGAGGTCGCCGGCTTGAGATTGGGATCATAGACATGACTCCATGGTCACTGGCTTGAGCCCAGAGGTCGCTGGCTTGAGCAAGGGGTCACTAGCTTAGCTGAAGCCCCCCCAGTTGAGGCACATATGAGAAAGCAATCAGTGAACAACTAAAATGCTGCAACTCTGAGTTGATGCTTCTTATCTCTCTCCCTTCCTGTCTCTCTCTCTCTCTCTCTCAAAAAAAAAAAAAAAAAAGGTAAAATATTCAATTACTTTTTATAGTTTCCATTTCTGTTCTGGGTTTTCACATACCTTCTCTCAGTATAAGCATATTTTTTGTTAAGTCTTTGACTTTATTTGAGAGAAGACTCAAAATCCACACTCATCTTCCCTGTGAAGGCAGCAGTTTAAACTGGTCAGCTTTTGCAGCCTCCATCTGCTGCTTTACACCAAGAACCTAGACCTTCCCTGATTCATAAGCACATCGATGGTCGGCAAAGGATATGGACAGAGTTTAATGGATTTGGGGAGTTCCGTGGCATCTTCCTTTCCAAAATTGCTGCCTTTATTTCCCAGGCTCTCTAATAGCACTGAATCGCCCTGTCTGGTTCCCTAAGCCAGTAAGACTGAGCCTACCCTCCTAGCCTTGCCCTTCAGATTTGGAGAGTTCAGTTACATGAAGTGATACGTCTCCCATACACTTCTTTTTGCCGTAAGCTAGTTTGACTTGATTTTGTATATACTGCAACTAACGAAGAAGGCCTAATATAAAGGCTTTTGCTTCTTAGCAGACCCTCTGGCACAAACGTGCTATGTCAGCGGGCGAGTCACGTTCCAATCCTCCAGTCCAGTGATTTTTCAACCGGTGAGACACAGGAATTTTTAAAACATGCAATACCTGCCTATTTAGTCAGGAGCACTGATCTTTATATTCCTGGATTGTCAAAAAATAAAATAAAATAAATGACAACAGCCAACACAACAACAGCTATCCAGTGAGAATGAATAAAAATTATACCCTCTTTTTTTTTCTCAGATTGACAAAACATGTATTTTTTTTTTTTTTCTTTCAGTTTTCTGAAGCTGGAAACAGGGAGAGACAGTCAGACAGACTCCCGCATGCGCCCGACCGGGATCCACCCGGCACGCCCACCAGGGGCGACGCTCTGCCCACCAGGGGGCGATGCTCTGCCCATCCTGGGCGTCGCCATGTTGCGACCAGAGCCACTCTAGCGCCTGGGGCAGAGGCCACAGAGCCATCCCCAGCGCCCGGGCCATCTTTGCTCCAATGGAGCCTTGGCTGCGGGAGGGGAAGAGAGAGACAGAGAGGAAGGAGGGGGTGGGGGTGGAGAAGCAAATGGGCGCTTCTCCTGTGTGCCCTGGCCGGAATCGAACCTGGGTCCTCCGCACGCTAGGCCGACGCTCTACCGCTGAGCCAACCGGCCAGGGCAAAACATGTATTTTTTTTTGGTATGTCACATAATTTTAGTAATTAGTTTATATGCTCCCTGAGATGAGAAAGGTTGGAAGCCGCTGCTCTAGTCCATGCTAAATTCAAATTAGGTGGAAACATCTGTACCTTCACCTGGGTGAAGTCCAAACTGCCACTGATTATTTGTTTAATTTCTGCATTTTTTCACTTGACTGTGAGATTCTCAGTGGCAGAGGCAACACTTTATTCGCCTCTGTATTCTCAACACACAGCACGGGGTGCTCAACAAATTGTTGGGGAGCAAATGAATCCTGACATTTGAATTTGGCAATAAATCGCCAAGTTGCATCCAACCCAGCAGTTATTAAGTTAGGGGTTTATTGATCAACCCATTCTGTACACTGAAGCCCAATGCTCTGTTACAGGGGGAAAGTAAGTTATTTCACAGGCTGCTTGGAACCATCCAATCGTTTCCCAATGCACTCAGGACAAAATATAATCTTATTTCTGAGGTCTAGAAACTGTCCAATGCCCCAGACCGTTTCTCTCTTTAATCTTATTTCTTACTGCTCCCCCATTTTTCATGGTGTTTCGTCTTGCTGCACTTCTGTTTCAAGAATGTACAGTTGTTTCTCGCCGTATTGCGGTTCACTTTTCGTGGTCTCACTGTATTGCGGATTTTTAAATTGTATATATCTAATTTTGTATCGCGAATTTTTTGTTATATCGCGGGATTTTGTGGTAGAAAGGTATTTTTATATATTTAGTATTTTAACGATTTTTTGCAGTAAAATAAGCAAAATAAGTGTGGGAAAGGTTAATAACAGTGTGGGAAAGGTTTATAAGAGGGTGGGGAGGGTTTATAAAGCCTAAAAATCCATATAAATAATAAAATCAATATAAGGTCGCTACTTTGTGGGTTTTCGCATATCCCGAGGAGTTCTAGAACCTGACCCCCGTGATAGACAAGGGGCCACTGTTTTCTCTCTAAGCTTATTTCTGACCCAGAGCTTTTCATTCGTCACTCGCTTTGCCTAGAATGTTCTTTCGACAACTTTTCCAATAGCTGGTATCTCATTATTCAGATCTCAAAAGCTCACCCTTTAAGTGAACTTCCCCCAGACATCCCCACTTCACATAGAACATAGGCAAGTGCCCCCTTCTACCACATGGAAGCTCTGTCTCATGCAATGCTTTCCTTTTTTATAGCATCACTACTATTTGAAGGCCATCTTGGTTACTTGTTTTCTTCTTTATGGCCCGTTTCCCATCATCAAAGCTCATCTTCATGGGAGCAGGGACCTTCTCTGCCCTGCTCCACCCTGTCCCTTCTGTGCCAGTAATAGTGTTTGCTGGGTACACAGAAGGAATTTAACAAATATCTGATGAGAGAGTAAATTTAGTCATAATAATCAGTTCAAGGGTAATTGTAAATACCATGAATTTGAAACGGTCAGCTCATCATAAAAGAAGTCAGACCGGTTATTTGGAATCTGGAGGTGAGGCCGTCACCCTCTCTGGTCCTGCACAGCCGGAAAGCAGGCCGAGCCACAGAACGGCAGCTGCTGGGGATGACAGATAGCCAGGGGCCAGCCCAAATGGTTTCATTGCTCTTCTGCTCCTTTTCAAGTAGAATTTATACATAACAAATATGAGAATCATTAAAGTTAATTTTCTCACCCAGTCTGGCCATATTGATTTTTCTCTACAATTGGTCTCATTTATTTGGGGCATTTACTATTTGCTAAATATTCATTTAGGGGAAGATATTGACCTCTATATTCACTGTGATCGTTTTTATTGTTCATTTTTTATACTGTTGCTCCAGACACAGCCCCAGGAATGCATGTCATAATTTTTACTGTAGGACTTGCCGTATCTTCTAATGAAGACCTGTTCTTGGCACATTTACTTATCAACAAGATAGCCAGCGTAAAGACCTGCTTGAGCGTTTATGCTACTTATCACAATTGTGTGTGAAGATGGCGTGTACCGCCAACGCCCTGAGTAATGCCATTCAGGAATCAAGACAAACATAGTTCACTGACTCCTTCTTCCACCTGCTGTGAAGCCTTCTACTTCCGGAGAGATGTCCCCCTTCCTGTGGATCCCACAAGCCACAGAGGTGACTTGTGAACGAGTTCTGGTTGGTTATCACAAAGAGAGCGTGTGTTTCCTCCACTCGCTCTGGTTCCCTGCGCAGGGAGGCCGTATTTCTGCATCTCTATATCTTTGGGCACCGGAGGTATTTCTATGTGCCCCACTGCTTGCTTCCTCTGGACAACACCCTGTACCTTTGGTGCCTCCACTGTCACCCTTGCTGCCTAACAGTGCCACTACCTCCCACAAAGCCCGAGGTGACAATGCTACACTGTTTCAGGCAGAAGCAGAAGGACTGATTCTCCCTTGTTTGGGTCCCACATTGTCACATGGCCTCCAATAAAGGCCAGTGTCTTCCAAAGTTTCCCGGTGAGTTAGTTGCTTCTAATGTCACTCAAGTTTCTTGATCCTCATTTCTACTTTTTTTTTTGGGGGGGGGGAACTCATTGTGAGGTGTGTATGTAAGTAACAATTGTAACTGCACTGCCTCTCTGATGACTAAGTCCTCCTTACTGAGCCGCGTGCACCTGCCTAACTCACTAACAGCTGCTGACATTTACAGAGCGCGAGCCATGCTGTGCTGCATGCTTTAGATCAGGGGTCTCAAACTCAACTCAGCATGTGGGCCACAGAGCAAGATCACAGCCATTCGGCGGGCCGCACTAGGTCTACAAAAGGCAACTGTTACGCAACACTTTTCTCACTGCAGTTGAAAACAAAAAAAAAAAATCAGTACAACAAGCACAATCGTACATGCAGTTTACTCAGTGTCATAAAACGACCAGAAACTGTAGTTCGCATCACAACTGCTGTTAACTAAGCTAATATCTAGCTAGGATGCTAGAGAAATGAAAAATACAAGTAGGCCCCTAGGCTTACTTAATTTTATCCAAAATATTTTGAACTTCGTGGATTAGTCTGCGGGCCGCACAAAATTGTTCGGCGGGCCGCATGTGGCCCGCGGGCCGCGAGTTTGAAACCCCTGCTCTAGATCTTTCAACCTCAGCTCAATCCTGTAAGGCAGATATTGTCGTTATCTCCAGGGAGGCAAAAGAGAATTTCGTCTGGTTTGTTCTCTGCTGGATCCACAACATCTGCAAAGCGTCTGACACAGGGTATTACATTTGTTAGATGAACGAATGTTCATTTCATTGTGAGATAACTGAGGTATCGCAAGGTACAGTAACTTGCTCAAGGATTGGGCTTTGCCACGGTTTGAGTTTGTGCCACCAGATCCTCACCTGGAACCTCTGGAAGTTCCTTGGCCTCAGACAGAGGTTGGTCAGACCCACCTCACCAGACATGCCCATGTCTAAGCCTCGGCATGGAGTGTGGACCCGGTTCTAGTGAAAGCAGTTTCATGCTCTATGAGGGAAACTGAGAAGGGGATACAGAATGAAACATTTTTTGAAAAATCAAAGATTGACACAAGAGGAAACAGGTCTACCAATTCCTAACCATACTGTTGTCCCTTCTAGTCTCAGTTCCTGTACTATTAGCTGGGTCTAAAAAATTCTCTTGGCCTCTCCCTTTCCTCACCACCCAATCCTTCCATTCTCCATGACCAACCCAAAAAAGGATCGTGCCAGCACAATCTTGATGACCTTAGTGAAAAGTGAGCTCTCTCTTCTCATTAAGCTTAGTCCTTGTTCACCCAAGGTCGTTGTGAAGCCACTGAATCAGTGGTATCTATGTACATTAGCTGGGTAGCTCATATTGAATGTATTATTTGTTAACTGCAAATGACTTAAAGTTTCATTTGTGTACCTACCTTCTCTCTTCAACTGGATCGTGAACCTCGAGGACAAGGTCTGTGTCCCTTTTGGCTTCACAGTGCATACAGGGCAGGGGGTATTGTTAGACACTGACCTTTTGCTAGTGACTACTGATGGGCAGATCTAGTGATTACGACTGAGTAAAGGACACTGATGTCTTGGACATCACTGTGTTTACTTTAACCGCCACTGTGTTGATCCTCAAGGTCTACCCAACTGAGAGCAAGTATAACATTCCCAATGAGAGAGTTTCACATATGAATGGTTTTATGCACTTGAGATTTTTGAATTTCGGTGAAAATTTCAGCGGTCGGAGGGCTTTTCAAAGTATCTGAACAGTCCACAAATGACAGCGGTTAGGCTTTTGGAGTGGAGAACATATGTAGGCAGAGATTTTGTCCAGGGAAACCCAAAACACTGACTCTCTTCCTCCCTGGATGAGGATTTGGCCTTGCTTAGCTGATCACAACTTAAGAACCAGAAGAGCCTAGAATGAGTCACTACTCACTTAAATGGAAGTGGCAGACAGCTAATTTAAGTTCTTCCTAAATGGTGATCTACCTCACCACAAATCGGGTTTTCGTCAAGTTTAACATGACCTTGCTTGGCAAGTAGGGCCCAACATCTACACCTCCCACTGAGGACCCACACACGCCCAGGGAGAACTAGGCTAAAACACGCTGCATCTATACTGCTGCTGAATTTTTATGTTTATGTTGGAACTAGACATCCGTTACTATTGATGCATTTCAATAGACTTTCCCAATCAATCAATCAATAACATATCTGAAATGCTTGGGGATGTCACTTGCTGGTCTAAATGGGAAAAGAAATGCATCAACTGTTAACTCTTTGCATCAGCCATGTGCTTAATTTAAATCAATCTATTCTTCCTTGCATATATGCAGTAAGAGTTTGCAAGTTTCTGGTCCTGGATTATTTGGGTATTTCCCGTGTTTTTCTAGATTCTTTTCTGTTTCAAACACAGTAAAAAATGAGACGGATATCCCCCCCCCCCCCCTCAAATTCCTGTAGGATGTGACCTTAACCGGGCTGTGTGTCTATGAAAACATTCTGAAGTCACAAATCTTGACTGCTGGCCCGGATGCTAATCTGAAATCGCAGCATGTCAAGATACCCTAAGCCGCCGGGCCATTAAAAACAGCTCTGAAATAATAGACTTGGAGGCAGACGAAAGAGTGTTATCCCTTGCAGGTCCCCCGAGACAGGACCCAGGAGAGAAAACACAGGTAAAAACTTAAGTGACAAACACAAAAGTATACAAAGATGGGAAAGAAAAAGCACATCTTTGGGCCTCATTAGAAACCCAGACACTCAGATTTCTAAACATTCAATCCATGGTCGTTTTGTAGGAAACACACACACACACACACACACACACACACGCATGCACTCACGCGCGCGAAGTTTACAACCTATCTTAATCCTCATCCAGGCGTCCCCAAGCTACAGCCTGTGGACCGCATGTGGCCCCCTGAGGCCATTTATCCAGCCCCCCGCCGCACTTCTGCAAGGGGCACCTCTTTCATTGGTGGTGAGAGGAGCACTGTATGTGGCGGCCCTCCATCGGTCTGAGGGACAGTGAACTGGCCCTCTGTGTAAAAAGTTTGGGGACCCCTGATTGTGCCAGGCTGTGGGAATCGGGACGTGGAGCTCTGAGCGAGGTACTGAGATCCTGGCCTGGGTTTCGGCTCGGCCAGAGACCCCCTTCTAGTGATTCCGTGAGGTCAAGGAACCTACTCCCACTGAGCTCTCACTTCCTTATCTATTAAATAAGGACAACAAGTCAATTGCTGTGAAGAACAAATGAGGTGAGGTGTGCAAAATGCTTATTAAGCATAACGTCTGGCACACAGTGTGTGACCTGACATTATTGGCATTTTTCAACATCACGAAGCTAATAAATCACACAGCCAGACCCAGGACATCAATCCTTATTGAGAAGTAAATAGTCTGGATATTGAAACTCAGTATAATATTATCTGTCCGTTTACTCCTGACAACTTTCTGAAATCGCCGTCAGTGACTTCCACCACAAGGACAGTGGTTGTAGCCGGCCGGCCGGCCCTGTGGTAATTCCCTTGCATTTGCTGTTTCCATAAAGGCTTCTTAGGGATGCTTCTCCCCCGCCCCCCAACACACCCCGAAGTCCTGTGCGATCAGGTTAGACTGGATGCTAACTTTCCAGACGGGTCAGGAAATTAAAATCCAAACCCATTGGGTTCTCTGTCCATGGCACTCAATGGCTCTCAGTGACCCAGTGATGGAAGCAGTTTGGATTTGACTTTAAAGGAAGTCACCCCCCTTCTAGCCACCCAGGTCAGACCCTGGGCCACACACTTTTCTTCCCTTTGGCTCCTTTAATGTCCACCTAAGTTTTCACTCTTGTTCCCCTACAATCCATCTGTCATGCTGCAGACAAAATGACCACCTTTAAAGTGACATGACATCACGTCTCTACCCTCCAATGGCCTCCCATGCTCTTAGGACACACTTACAAATTCTCACCATGAGCTTGAAGGCCAAGCATAATCTGGCCCCCTGGGTAATTTCCTCTTTATCCAGGCCACTCTCCTATGTACTTTTCCAGCTCCGGACACACGGGATGACTTCAGCTCTCTCCAACTCATCCAGGTCTCCTCCATCTCAGGGTCTTTGCAAATGCTGTTCCCTCTCCTGAAATTCACGCTCTTCCAGCACCACCTGCACACCCACACTGGTACGGCTGGTTCTCCCCCGTCTTTCACCTTTGGCACAAATGTCCTCTTCACAGAGTGACTGTCTCTGACTTCCTAGACTGAAGGAGACCTCTGAAAGGCTGAAGCTAACATCTAGGAGTTTTCTGGAGATCATTTAAAAAAAAATTCCACTCCTCAGGCTCCGCCCCAGACCAGTGAAATCAGAATCTTTGAAAGTGGGACCCAGACATGGGAATGCGCCTAGAAGTAACAACCACTTGTCAAGATTAGTTACAGCAGCAAAGGGACTTCGTCTCTGACCCTTCATCTCATTAGTCACTGTGGTTTCAGAGGCCATGTGAAAAATAGCAATAAAATGAAAAAAAAAATTGGTATTTTAACTGGCTTAAAGATCGTTTTTCAAGAAACTATTTTAAACATTGGAAAAGTGGTAATTTTCCTTTGTCAGTGGAAGAGCTTTCTGAGAACTTATCTCTAGAAAAAGAAACGGCCTGCTAGGCTCACCCCTTGTTGTATAACTGGAGAAGACTGTTGGCCTCCTTCTTTGAAGGTGACGTTACGTTTTCTCATGTTTGATGATGGGGAATTGGCACATTGCACGGGTTAGAGTACCCGATACCAATCTCAGATGCAGGAGGAATGTTACCTCGCCCCGTTGTCAATCAGTAACGGGGCAGATTTTAGCCCCGGGGGCTGTGTTCTTCAGGGAGACTGTATCTAAGGTATGTTTGTAGGGTGATAAGGAACACACAGTTTCCTTCTAAAACTGTTCCTCTTGATAGTGGGGACGAGAACAGTCACTTGTGGGTCGTTGTGAGATTTGAATGTAAAAATGTGTATAAAGCACGTGAGCACAATGGTAACACGCTCACTAAATGGTACAGGCCATCACTGTTCTTAAAACTGAGTCCTTTCTTATCGTTACTAATAGTGTCAAAGCCAAGAGGTCTGAAAATACCTTTCAGCACACTAAGGGTTCCTTGAGCCCATTCTGGGCACCCAGCACCGTGCTGGGTGTACCCAATTCTCGCATATACACTGTCATTGGAGGCTCACATGTCTAAGTCGGTTCAATGAGTGAATGTTAAGAAGAAAATCAAATTCAGGAATCCTCCTGATTTGTTAAGTGGTTGAGATTGTAATGGGCTCACCAATGACCAGGTTCTTAGGAGGCAAGGACTAGAAGTTTGATAGAGATTATTCCTCTTTGGTCAGCACTGAAAAATTCTTATTGATTCCTCTGTGGTGAAGTAAAAATGTGAGGAGCTAGCTAGGGGGTATTTCACACTTAGGAAAGATAATACAAGGAAGGACAGCCTTGGCGGGATAGCTTGGTTGGTTACAGTGTCATCCTGAATCATGGTGGTTGCCAGTTCGATCCCGGGTCAGAGCATATACAGGAACAGATCGACGTTCCTGTCTCTCTCTCTCTCTCTCTCTCTCTCTCTCTCTCTCTCACTAAAATCAATCAATACAAATTAAATAAAAGAAGGACAATACAGGCCCATTTTAAAATTACAGCTCAGAGCCCCGGCAGGTAGCTTAGTTGGTTAGTGTCAACCTCATATGAGAAGGTTCCAGAATCCAGCCTCACTCAGGGCATGTACGAGAATCAACCGATGAGTGCATAAATGAGTGAAACAAACTGATGATTCTCTCTCTAAAAAAAAAATCATTAAAGAAATGCACATCATAACATTCCATTATTCCTCCGCAGGGCTTGGTATTAAACAGCGCAAGGAGTGGGGACAGATGGTAAGGTTGTTTAACGGCGTTTAACTACCTCACTACCTGGATGCACATAACAGAAAGGCATACAATTAAATGTCTAAATCATAAAAGTATATTAAACCAATAGATCAACAAGAGAGCCACAATGAAATTTTGTCACCTGTACAAGGCTGCACTGTTAGGAAGATGTAAGTAACAATCAGTGGAGAAAAGGCTTCCTTAAAACTGGACTGCTTCATTCTGCAATTTGGATAACTCAATTCAGCACGTGGAGTTTTGAATCAGGAGCTGGAGGCATGAGTCCTGTGGTGGCCCGGATCCTCCCACTCCCTCACTTCTAAGCACGGACGCAGCTCTCTCCCTCTTCCGCCTTCTTCTCCTCCTCTCTTTCTCTTTCTGCCTTGCAAACAATCAGACCAATGGTTTCTATTATAGTAGGACACAGTCGGCAGTCTTTCAGACAACCCCGAAGGTTGTCTGCCGGGACACAGTGATTCCTGTAACCGCCCCTTCACCTATGCAGGTTCATCTGATGGCCATGGTATACGATCGTGACCCCACCATTTCTTGGTCAGAAGTGGGTACTTCATTCAGGTGGGATCATGGTCTCTTTCACAGGGATTTGAGACGCAAACTGAAGAGGAGGAGGAGGGGTGGGAGCGAGGTTAGAAGGGTATGAGGGCTGCTCTGCATCCAGGTCCCCACTCGTATGTCCCTCTCCTGCAAAGCCTTCCTGATCACACAAGCTAAGGCCACTTTACCCTTCGGGCACTTTCTATATAACAGCTCCCCCATCCCCAACCTTCATTTGACCTCCTGTGTGTCACTTTTTAGTATGATCTTGTTCTTGTTTCTGTGTTGTATTACCTCTCTCTCCCTTCTGATAACTATGTAGGCTGGGGCTTTGTGCTCCTTGGTCCCTTTGTCCTTGGAGCCTAGAACAACAGTACCTGATAGACACAGGCATATATATATATGCTTACATGTCGAATGAGTTCATGAGAAGGACAACAGTTGTGATTTTTATTTTTAGTGTAAGAAGCTACAGACCAGTGTATCTCTGTTTATTTGGGATAAGTCCACCTGGTGTTATAGAGATAACTCAATTAAAAATGTCAAAATTTAAAATCCTCCAAAGGTCTTTCTCCCCAAGTGTCACCCCCCCCCCCTCCCCAATGCTCAGGGACAAACAGCTCTTAGGGCAGGGGTTGGGAAACTTTTTGGCTGAGAGAGCCATGAATACCACATATTTTAAAATGTAATTCCATGAGAGCCATACAGTGACCCGTGTACATTATTCATTATCCAATAAAAATTTGGTGTTGTCCCAGAGGACAGCTGTGATTGGCTCCAGACACCCGCAACCATGAACATGAGTGGTAGGAAATGAATGGATTGTAATACATGAGAATGTTTATATATATATATATATATATATATATATATATATATATATATATATTTTTTTTTTTTTTTATTTTATTTTATTTTATTTTATTTTTGCATTTTTCTGAAGTTGGAAATGGGGAGGCAGTCAGACAGACGTCCGCATGCGCCTGACCGGGATCCACCCGGCACGCCCACCAGGGGGCGATGCTCTGCCCATCTGGGGCGTTGCTCTGCCGCAATCAGAGCCATTCTAGCGCCTGAGGCAGAGGCCACAGAGCCATCCTCAGCGCCCGGGCAAACTTTTGCTCCAATGGAGCCTTGGCTGCGGGAGGGGAAGAGAGAGACAGAGAGGAAGGAGAGGGGGAGGGGTGGAGAAGCAGATGGGCGCTTCTCCTGTGTGCCCTGGCCGGGAATCGAACCCGGGACTCCTGCACGCCAGGCCGATGCTCTGCCACTGAGCTAACCGGGCAGGGCCTATATTTTTAACATTATTATTATTTTTATTAAAGATTTGTCTGCGAGCCAGATGCAGTCATCAAAAGAGCCACATCTGGCTCGCGAGCCATAGGTTCTCAACCCCTGGCTTAGGGTATAAGAAGCACCTTCTAGAATAATTTAACTTGAGCTTCTAATGACTTATAAGCATCTCTTTCTGTCCTTTTCCTTTCTGAATCTTTTAGACAAAAAGAAACATGACTTAATTATTCAATTCTGGGCAAGGAAAACAGCCTAGGAAAGAAAAGGAAACCGCTCATCTCATTAAATTTTACAAACACTTGGGCTCCTTGACCAAATAACTCTGAGCTTTAACATAGTTACACTCTCCCCTGTAGGATATGAACTAGCTACATTGTAGAGGACTCATTCTTCATCATCTAAGCCAGGGGTCTCAAACTCGCGGCCCGCGGGCCGCATGCGGCCCGCCCACCAATTTTGTGCGGCCCACAGACTGGCCCGCAGATTAATCCACGAAGTTTGATTAGTCTGCGGGCCGCACAAAATTGGTGGGCGGGCCACACGGTTGGGAGTTTGAGACCCCTGAATTCTAAGCCAACATTTTTGAGATCTACCAAACCATGCCCTACTTGTGGGGAACTATTGCAAGGAGGATGTACAAGAAAAAACAAAAACATGTTTTTCTTACAGGAGCTGACGATTCTAATCATGCATCATGGATGTGCACCATTACAAGAGAACACCAGTTAAACACATCACAAAAATACAGATCATAGACAGGGGCCATGGCCAAGTGCACTATCACTGCTGGTGACAGGACAGCACACATGTATTTGCAGAACTAATAGCATATCTTTGAACAATGACTATGTAGTAGGCTCTGGGTGGATGAATCAGAGCTGATTATTCAGTGAAGGGACTGAGAGGTAGATAAATGATTACAAATGTGATAAATGCTATGATAGAAAAGAACGGGGTAGTCCAGACAAAATATCGTAGGGACCTATTTTCAGTGGGAGGCAGGTACAAAGGGGTCTTGAAAGGCTAGTCTGAGATGAAACTTAATCAAGGGAATGACACAGTCAAGGAGGGGGCAGGGAGGAGGCAGGCAGAGAAAATGCATGTGTGAACTCCCTGGGAAGGAACCCTATTTGCACATTAGAGAAAATGGAAGTAAATCACATGGCTAGAATAAAGAGAACAGACTAGCCTGGAGACGGTTTAGAAATGGAGGCTGATCACATCAGACAAAGCTTTGCAGGATACTGTAGGGAGTTTGTTTAGTTGGCAAAGATGGAAAATTAACCAGGTATATCACCGCTTCTCTTTTAATTAGATCTCAGTTAATAGTGAGGGACTGACCACTGTGCTGGACACTGCGTCATGCAAGCTGACATGCTCAGACCTCGCCTGAGTGTGCTGACATGAACTATCGCTACTTAATGACAAGGAAGACCCAGGGCGTGGCCCAGAATGCAGGGCCTCCACACCTCAGCCCACTTGTCATCCTTGTCTCATTCAGAGAATCCAGAGATAGGAACAGCCTCATGTACTCTCTGCACATTATTAGAAGAAAATTAGAAAAGGGGAAACATCCCTTCATCAGAAGACACTTCTTTAATCTAGTTATAACAGATCATGTTTCACCTCTGCTTCCGAGGCATTCCGAAGGGAGGCCTTTCTGTTATTAGCTTTGCAGGAGTGGTGCTAATGTGAGATCCTCTTGTATTTGTCTTTTTCTGTCTGATTTCACTTCGCACCATGCCCTCAAGGTCCATGCATGTTGTCACAGATGGCCGCCTGCTAGAATTTTTGCAGCTTTTTCAATGTCCATGTGCATGGAGGGATCTTATTAAGATGATACAAGATTTTGCTCCACGTAGTTACAGGTAGGGTTGGACATTCTGAACTTGTAGCAAGCTCCAAAGGATGCTGGAGGCCCGTGAGCCATAATTTGTAAGAAGCTTTATAATCTATTTTTTTTTTGTATTTTTCTGAAGTTGGAAATGGAGAGGCAGTCAGACAGACTCCCGCATGCACCTGACCAGGATCCACCCAGCATGCCCACCAGGGGGCGATGCTCTGCCCATCTGGGGTGCTGCTCTGTTGCATCCAGAGCCATTTTAGTGCCTGAGGCAGAGGCCATAGAGCCATCCTCAGCGCCCGGGCCAACTTTGCTCCAATGGAGCCTCGGCTGCGGGAGGGGAAGAGAGAGACAGAGAGGAAGGAGAGGGGGAGGGGTGGAGAAGCAGATGGGCGCTTCTCCTGTGTGCCCTGGCTGGGAATCGAACCTGGAACTCCTGCACACCAGGCTGACACTCTACCACTGAGCCAATCGGCCAGGGCCTATAATCTATTTCTGAAGTTGGGTGATGCACAGGAGTTGAGAGAGATGGCTAAGATATCTTTGTCCTCAATATATTTTCCTACTTAGGAGTCTTGGGGCCCTGAATGCCCCCGATGAGTGATTACCTCCTGGGTGTTTCCTATTCTTGTTTTCTCTTTCAAAATGCAAGTATGTTACGAGAGGTAAAATGCATCAAAGTTTGCAAATTTAGTTGTGTCTAAATCTCTGTCACAGCCTGTTCATTTTCTTTGCCCTTTTTTGTGCCCTTATCATGACCCCCCCCCCCACCTCATCGCTCCAAGAGCACCTTAACTTGACATCTTGCCTCTAGTCTCTATTATGGGTCTTAATATAGGAGTCAGAGTTATTTTTCTAAAATGCAAACCCTATGTTATGACCCATCCTAAAATCCTTCCACGGCTCCACATTGCCTGCAGGATAAAAATTTAACAGGATCCCGAGAGGCAAGTGGCCTGTCATTCTGAAACTAGCATAAGGCCCACAGTTGAGGATAAAAGACATTTGCTTGCATCCTAAATTCAAATAGCTGCTGGAGGACCTTTACAGAACACGGAGATAAATAGATAAAGGGATTATAAACAGGGGATTGGCCTGAAGCAGTTGTGGAGGCCGGCTGAGCAGCTGTCTCTGAGAGGAAGGGAAGAGAAATGTGAAAAGGGAGGAACGGGAGGAGCAGGCTGGTGACCGAGCTCCAGAGGGGCCCTCAGGATGGGCCGAGTGCCCTGTAGAAGCCAGGGTCTGTCCTCATAAAACTACACATACACACTGATAGGGGGCACTTGGGAGTCAAAATTTTAGCTTGAGTAATGGTGGCTTTGGTTATGGACAGTGGGCTTATTGGTAAATGCAAATAAAAGCTTTGTTCCAGGAACTGGGGTCCCTGACAGCTCTACACGACTCATCGAGATCTGCGAGTGACCCGCCGTTGTGCCCCAGGGCGCACAAAGACTGCAAGCAAAGCCTCTGCGCTTCAAAAAACCGCGTTAAGAGAATTCATGGCGAGCTATGGTTCTCAAGTATATATTTGATTGATAAGGGACTTGTATCCAGGCTATCTGAAGAACTCTAAAACTCAAGAAACCACCCAATTTTTGTAACATGGCAGAAAATGTGCATCAGAAATACATGGAAAGATGCTCCATGTGAGTAGTCAATAGGGAAATGTGAATTAAAAGCACAATGGGAAACCACTACAGGTCTTTTAGAGTGGCTAAAATTCAGAAGACGGACCATACCAAGTGTCGGCAAGGACGTGGAGGTTATGGGATTTACATACTGTGAAGGGGATTGTAAAATAGGACAATCACTTTGCAAAGCAGTTTCTAGTTTTTCAAAAGTTAAGCCTACTACCAAGATATGATCTATCCATTTCATTCCTAGGCGCTTACCTTGGTGTTTACCCAAAAGAACTAAAGGCTAGTGTGCCTATAGATACTTCATAGTGTTTATGAAACCGGGAAATATATCGGAGTTTGTTCTGCCTATCACCAACTCAAACACAGAGATTGAATCTTTATGGGTGCTTTATTCAGATGCCTGCCAATCTGGGGGAGATAGGGGCTACATTCCCCAATCATCTCCTATCCTCAGCCAGCCTTTTTTAAAAATTTAATTTATTGTGTTTACATAGATTCTAGTGTCACCCTGAATGCAACCCCCTCCCCCCTCAACATCTCCCTTGCCCCCCTCCCACCAGCTCCCTTCCCCCTTCCCTTCAGGTTTAATTCTGTTCCTCAGTTCACATTGTTCCTTGGATTCCTCAAATGAGTGAAGTCATACGGTATTTTTCTTTCTCCGCCTGCCAGCCTTTTTATAAGGGGGAGAAGGGTAGGTAAGGGTTTTGAGATCTCAAGAAAGAGTTAATCAGATCCTAGCAGCATTCAAGCATTCATCTTTGGAGGACAAAGGCTTTGCTTGCTGTCACCTGGAGCACAAAGTGAGGCTGCTTGCAGATCTCCTGGGGTGCAAAAATGGATCATTCACAGTCCCCTGGGGCACAGAGGTGGATCACTCGCTGGCTCGCAGTTCTCGCTAGGTCCTGTAGGCGTGTGCAGGTACCCCAGTACCCCACCCGGTTCCCAGAACACAGCTTTTACTTGCACTAACCATTATGCCCACTGACCATAACTAAAGCCACCGGTACTCAAGCTAAAATTTAAACTCCTGCATTCTCCCTCTCATTTATAGCATCTTTATAATAGCTCCAAATTGGAAATACTGAAACAACCATTCATCTCTGACAAACTGTGGACCAGCCATATAATGATTTCTACTCAGCAATCAGAGGGGCTAAACTATTAATACATGTATCATAAATGAATCTAAATTACGCCGAATGAAAGAAGGCAGGTAAAAATGCACATATACTGCATGACTCTTCTGCATTTGAAACTGCAGACCAATGTGCAGCGAAAGAAAACAGATTACTTAATTGCGAGGTGAGTTCAGGGAGGCGTGAGAGCACATGCCAGGGAGCATGGGCAACTTTAGCGGGTAATAAAACTGTTCATTATCTGGATTGTGGTGAAGGTGTCATGAGTATATAAATATGTCAGGACTTATTAAGTTCTACCCTTTATATCATATATGTAGGTATAATGTATTATATAACAATTATACATCAATAAAGCTGTTTTTTTAAGGATCAATTTCATCCTTGCAGGTACCACAAATTATGAATAATCCTAACTCTGCCATTTGATTCAGCCATAAAACTGCTAAATCAATATTAGGACTGACATGGAAGAGAACAGAATAGCCTGCAGAATCCAGTCCGGCAGCTCCGCTGGGAGGTTTTTATTCAGCTAAATCACTTTCCTTTCTCTTTCTTTCTTTTTCTTTATCTCCTTCATTCACTGAGACGAGGAGTGAGAGCCAGTGAAGATGTGCAAGGTGGTTTAACGGATTTCTGCAACTCCAAGTTCAGCCTTCATGCCCCTATGAAGTTCTTTCCCGATTTAAATTTACACCCAAAGCTTTCAATATCAAATTTTGCACAATACCTATTAATTCTTCATAGGCTATTATTTGAGTGACTGGAGCATTGCAAATATCATTAAAATAATGGGAAAAGTTATTGCGGCATCACGGCACAAGATGTGTGTTTATATAGATTTCATACTTGGGCTTTTCCTATTACCCACCAGTCTCCAACTTTTGTAGTTTAAAAAGAAAATAAAGCAAAAAAAAAAAAAAAAAAATAGGCCAGAATAATTGTTTTTGGCAACGGCACATGTTCAGCAGAAAGATGAACTGGTTGTTCCCATAGAAATGACGGTGATGGCACCATTAGTCAGCGTGCCAGCCTCTGCGTGGATCTATGTTTATTACTTCCACACCTGGTCAGTGTGATTTATTGTACACTCCTCTCTCTTTATTATCTTTTCTCATACATTTTGCAATAAGGGGCCGAGAGTCATTCCTTATAGTTGTACTAACAGTAAAATAAGGCTATTAGAATAGTCTTCTCTGAAGGCCACTTAAAAGTTCACAATCCCTAGAAAACTTAAGTGGTTTGTGGATTGCAAGTTAGGGAGGCAACCCGAAAGGTAAGTTTCCCATGGGAAGTTTCAGATGTGTGTGAGGTTGCCTTGTTATCACGCCACCACATCAGCTAATTCATGGAGACTTTGAAACAGTCTGAGAGTTCAAGGTTTGAGCTACTACTCTGGGTACCTTTATACGCCTTAAATGAAAACAAGTCAGCAATTCCTTTGCTGGGATAAGAAGATGCACCGCGTGGCAATAAATACAGTGTGTCCGTAAAGTCATGGTGCACTTTTGACCAGTCACAGGAAAGCAACAAAAGACGATAGAAATGTGAAATCTGCACCAAATAAAAGGAAAACCCTCCCAGTTTCTGTAGGATGATGTGGCAGCATGTGTGCATGCACAGATGATGACTTAACACCATGTATACAGCGGAGCAGCCCACGGCCATGCCAGTCGAGATGTGGACGGTACAGAGGAAAGTTCAGTGTGTTCTGTGGCTCGCTAAATTCGAATCCGTGACCAAAGTGCAACGTGAATATCGGCGCGTTTATAAAGAAGCACCACCACATAGGAATAACATTACTGGGTGGGATAAGCAATTGAAGGAAACCGGCAGTTTGGTGGAGAAATCCCGTTCTGGTAGGCCATCAGTCAGTGACGAGTCTGTAGAGGCTATACGGGATAGCTACCTAAGGAGCCTTAAAAAATCTGTGCATGAGCCCACATTGAACTGCACTGAATAGGTATGAAACTGGGAGAGTTTTCCTTTGATTTGGCGCAGATTTCACATTTCTATCGTCTTTTGTTGCTTTCCTGTGACTGGTCAAAAGTGCACTATGACTTTATGGGCACACTGTAATTGACAAGGTTCTGGGACCCGCCCCCGCCCCTACCTCCCACCTCCCAACAACAGCACGGAGAAATTCTCCAGAAACCGTCTGGGTGTCCTACAATGTCACTTAGTTCTGACACTTATGGACTAGAGAAAGCAGCATATCCCATAGCTACAGGGGTGAGTTCCACAGGACACCCCCCCCCCCAACCCCAGCCCCATGTTTGGAGGCCAGTTGCAAGCTCAGGTTGTTAGCTTCAGATCCAAGGGCTACAAATTGGAGGTTCTGAAGACCCCCGCCACCTCGGGATGCCAGCTGTTACCTGTACTTGCCTGACCGGCTATAGATCAGAGGTTCCCACGACCCTTTCTTGGGGTTTAATTAATTTGCTACAGCAGATCATGGAAGTCAGAGAAACATTTTACTTAGTAGACTACCAGTTTAGGACAAAAGAATGTAACGCAGAAACAACCGGATGGAAGAGCTGTACAGAGTAAAGGAGTGTGGGAAGGGGTGTGGAGGTTCCGTGCTCGCTCCAAAAACCACGATACCCCAACTCCATGTGCTCACCAACCTGCCATCTCTTCAAAGTCTGTTCTACTGGTTTACATGGAACTTCATTACAGAGGAATAACTGACTAATTCATGAGCCACTGGTCAGTGATTCAACCTCCTGCCCCTCTCTCTCCCTGGTCAGATGGTAGGACTGAAAGTTGGATGTTCTGGCAACCAGCCTGTGTTCCTAGGTGAGATCCAAACCTCACCTCATTAACATAACAGGAGACAGTTTGATAGCTGTCATCATTTAGGGAATGCCAAGGGTTTCAGGAGCTCTGTGCCAGGAACAGTGGACAGAGACCAAATATATTATATATCACAATGTCACAATAACAGAACCTGATTCTTCTGTAGCTATTTTGTGGGTTGTTTTTTTTATGGCAGCCCAATGTTTACAATAAGCCCTGCGTCTCTGAGAGGCCAGGAACCCTGCACACAAGGTCACACAACATATGGCTCAGACAGGTTTGTCTGCTCGTAAATTCCATTCTTCCTTTCAGTTTTTGCTGTTGCTTAAACCCTTTCACCCCATTAATCTCCAGTTACGGCCCTTATGTTGGTTTTAGGTTAGGGAATGGAATTGAAATTAATTTGAGTTTGTGAAATTAACCTGTGTTTTGTCATTTTGCTTGGAGTTTCACATTTTCTGCTAATATGGGTTCTATCCGAGACTAATTTGATACCAGGTCTGGTTCAACTCTCAGATTTGTTTTTTGTTTTTTTTTCAGTTCTTGGAAAAGGGATCAAAGGGTATCACCACCAGGGAGGACACTAATCTTATTTTGGTTCCTTGTAGCTGGATAGGAATGAGGACAACAAATAAGCAAACCTAAGTGTTTTCCTATCACTTCCAGGAGAAATGACCAAAATGAGCAAACGGTATAGATTTTCCCCCCTTCCTTCCTTATTATATTTTTGAGTGGCTTTCTACCTATTTTCATTTATGACTTACAAAATCCGTTTCTAAAATACACAACATTCCACTTGCTAACATTCAGAATGATTTATGGGAAAGATAAAAACCCCAGCCTGGTGTCGAGGAGCATAAGGAAGAAGCTCTAACTTCAAACGTAATGCGATTAGGAACAGAATGAGCGCCCGATATGGAATGGCGAAAAGACCAACCATGGCCGGCAGGGTTCACCCTCCCCTCTGCAGAGAAAAGAAGGTGATTTTTCAAAGAGACAACAGTAAACACTCAACCAGAATTTTATCAACCAGCGTGCTTACATGAGACCAAACTTCTTTCACTCAACAAATATTTGTGGACCAATAACTATGTGTCTAGCACAAATGACCAAAACAGAACAGGTTTGTTTGTGAAAGCTGTATTTTAGTGGGAGAGGGAACAATAAACCAAACACACACACACACACACACACACACACACACACACCCCATGTCAAGTAGAAGTGAAATAAAGCCCTGGCCAATGGGTCAGCTGGTTAGAGCATCATCCAAACCTGCACAGAGATTGCAGGTTTGACCCCCAGTCAGGGCACATACAGAAACACTCAATTTTCCTTTCTTTCCTTCTCTCTCTCTCTCTCTCTCTCTCTCCATTCCTTTCCCACTAAAATTAATGAATAAAAAAATTTTTAAAAAGAAGCAAAACAAAGAAGAATGAAGTAGGGTGAGGGTAAGGAGTGAACATGAAACATGAAATGATGCTGATTTACACTCAGTTAATGTTTCTCTGTTACACCTGAAGCAGCTCTGACATTTGAATGGAAGCCTCAGTACCACGAGGGAACAGCCACGTGGTGGGTGGAGGGCGGGGGACACAGTTTAATGCAAAGAGAAAACGCAACTACCCAGGGGAGAAGCCTTGTTGACATAGTCAAGGAGCACTGAGAAAGCCAGTGTGGGGGATAGAGTGAACTACTGCAGACTTCTAAGAAACATGGGGAGAGAGGCAGTGGACAGAGGGTCTGAGCTGACCCTAGGGATCCGAGCCTGTCATCACATGGCTATCGAAGACTTCCAAATGCTATTATATTTAGCCAAGGTAATGCTTTTAATAAACAAAGCAAATGGGGAATATTAAAAAAAATGAATTAAAGTTAAAGCTATTCTGATTCATGGACAAATTTTACAATTTTTCACTCTTATAAATGAATATTTCCATTACCCTAGCCCTGTGGATACATTCCCCCCCCCACCCCCGTTAACAACATAATATTCCATTTTTTCTTGTGCGGGAGTTTGCATTTTAGCCTTGAGTATTACTTTGCAATGTGGACAAAACAAAGGAGGTATTTTTCAAGGAGGCCAGGCTTTTATATATTGAAAAGGAAAAAATAAACTATCAATATCAGCATTATTGTCTCTTTAAGGCTGAGGACTGTACTATCCTTTGATTCAATTTCTCACTCTGAGTATTTAATGAAAACATATTAGGATCGCAGATTCTTTAAGAGTACAAACCTAACTGAAAAACAGATGGTCCCTGCTTCCTCATTGTGTTGCAGTGTAGTCACCGTTGTCGAAGTGGTTCCGGTACTAGAAATGGGAGCAGCATTACTTGTGAGTTTTCCTAGCATGACAGAACTTGAATTCTATTAGAACGAGAAGATCTGGACTCTACCCCAATCTCTGTCACCTCCTGACTGCACGTGACCCTGACCCCAGTCTCCGTCCCCTCCTGACTGCACCTGACCCTGACCCCAGTCTCCGTCCCCTCCTGACTGCACCTGACCCTGACCCCAGTCTCCGTCCCCTCCTGACTGCACCTGACCCTGACCCCAGTCTCCGTCCCCTCCTGACTGCACCTGACCCTGACCCCAGTCTCCGTCCCCTCCTGACTGCACCTGACCCTGAGCAACCCGGGTGCCTTTGGTGTTTTCTCATGTGTAACATGAGGCCAATGATACCTCCCATCCTCCCTTCCAAAAGGACTGAGAACACTGAGAGAGCAGTAAGGCACCGTAAGAGGAAATGATTAGAAATAGTAGTTTGTTAAGGAGCGAGGAAGTAGAATAATATCACCATTGACACTACTGCTAGTCAGGGAAACAGTACAAGATGGGGATGAAAAGTGCTTGGATTCAGATCCTAGCGTCTGTGCTTATGCACGTTGGCTAAATTTCTTACCTTCAAGCTTCAGTTTTGTCAAGAGTGAAATGAGGAGCTTTATGGTACCTACCTCTCACAAATGCTGACAGACGTTTTTTGGGTTTTTTTTTTTTGCTGGAAGACTAACTTGAGATAATGCCCATAAAGTGTTTAGCAGAGCACCTGACATCTTAAATGAACAGTAACCTTTAGCTATTACGGATGAAGATGATGAAGATGATTTCACTGCTCATGAGGCATAACTTTAAACAACAGAAACCACTTCTGGTTGATTTAAGCTGAAAAGGAACTTATAAAATCCATATTGGCGGCTCACAAAGGCACAGGGTGAAGGGCTGGAAAATCAGGTACTGAAAATAGGCAAGAACAGTCAGAATCCCAGGTAAGCTGTATCATACACAAAATTACACTTCAGAACCCTGTGGGGACAACGCTGAGCACACAACGTCACGCCCGGCACTGCAGCCGCACAGCAGAGATCATGGTGATTTTGCCGCAGGTGCCCCTGGGAACCTCTTACTGCGACTCCGTCCCTTGCCCCTCTTTCTCTGAGTCACTAGTTTCTGTCTCGGGTAATTGCTTTTGACACGCGTGATGCTTAAGCCACCTGTTTGTATCTGGGCCGCAGGGACCTGGGAAAGCCCTCACTCAACTTGTTTTTCCTACAAAGGCTCAGAAGATGGAGAATTTCCTGCAACCCGGGAGTGTCCAATGATGAAAAGCCAAAAAAAAAAAAAAAAAGAAAGAAAGAAAAAGTCCACTAAAATGCTGAGGATTAGAACTAGTGAGGATAACAAATAGCCGTGACATTTAGAGACGGCCCCGAATGGTGGCAGCAGAAGGGACCCATGTGTTTGAACCTTGCTGGCTGTTGTTTGGCAACCGCTAGGCGATGCCTCTTGCTCCCTGCTCCCCCCGGGGCCACGCTGTAAATATTCAGCAGAGCCTTTTGGATCCTCTGTGAACCCGGTGCCATTTTCTCATGGTGGCAGATGGCTTCTCAACATAAATCACAGTCTGTGAAGAGTGTTACCATTTCCCAGAGCTCAGGAGCAGCAAACCCAGACAGCGTGCCTCCGATTCAGAGCTAGCTAATTGGGGTAGGAAACAACCTCACGTCGATTAGTATATAAAAAGTTAAAAGAACATCAGTAGACATAATGCTTTAGCATCATCTCTAGTAATCATATTTGAAATTTGGGGGAAATTTCTTACGTTGCCCACAAAATTCTTCTCTGGATCCTAACATATTAACACTCCTCTTGGGGTCACCCACAGTATCCCCCAGACTTCAGTTTCCAGCTTCTGCAGGAGCAACCCACAGTGGGGAAGTCATCACTGCCACGCCGAAGCGGCCATGGCGACTCATAGTTTCTGAGGAAGTGAGCAGCGACCAATGTACATTACCCGGGGGAAAAATCCCTGATAGTCTATGCGTCTCTTACTCGCCTGGAAAGGGTAAGACGAACCCACGCCACAGACAGCTTGCCAAAAACAAACCAACAAACTTTGTGCGGCCCAAATCTATATGGTGAGAGTGATTAAAATAATTTAAAAATGGTTATTTTACTTATGTTACACTTTTTGTTACTGGTGTGTTTCCTGTATTAATCAGCCTGGTGCCTGGGCCATGCTTCCTCTGGTGTTTTAAAAACTTTGGTTTGGTGGATTAGTTTTTCTAATTCTAGACTGCCACTAGAATGCCCCAAGGGGCTAGGAGGACAGGATTTGCCCTGAGTTCATAAGAAAATATGAGTCTGGCCTGACCAAGCGGTGGCGCAGTGGATACAGCATCAGACTGAGACACAGAGGACCCAGGTTCGAAACTCCGAGGTTGTCAGCTTGAGCGCAGGCTCATCGGCTTGAGCCCAAGGTCGCTGGCTTGAGCAAGGGGTTACTCAGTCTGCTGTAGCCCCCTGGTGAAGGCACATATGAGAAAGCAATCAATGAACAACCAAAGTGCCACAACGAAGAATTGATGCTTCTCTCCCTTCCTATCTGTCTGTCCCTATCTATCCCTCTCTCTATCTTTCTCTGTCTGTATCACAAAAAAAACAAAACAAAACAATATGATTCCCTCCTTCTCCCAAAAATAAGGATATATGGAAACAAAATACAAGTCATTTGGCACCATGAAAGATTGCTACTCTACTAACCATGATTCTGAACACTGATCATTTAAAAGAAAATAAATAAATATTTATTTATTTATCTCACTTTTTTCCTTATGATTCCTACCTCAGGGGAATTATTAAATGGCCCTGGTAAATGAGAGAACTCCATTTTATAAATGCACAAGAAATGACGGAACTAGAGAAAAAAACAACAACAAACAATACCAATTTTGCAATGCACATAAAACAGCTGATTCTAGTACTTGGTCATCAAACTATGGTAAGTCATTAAGTGAAGGACTTAGTTAGATATGTGTCCCCTCTTACGCTGTACCACCGCAACAAACCTGAAGACTCAAGTTCATCCTGAATTTGATCAGTTTTAGCTCTACATCCCAGTATACAAAAAGTACAGCCACGATAAATAAGAGCAACCACACAGGGAGCAAACAATCGGCCAAAAGCCGGGAAGAAGAGCAGCAGAACTTATCTGGAGCTCTTAGCAAATCAGCGGCATAAAATATGGGAGGTGAGAGGGACAGTGTTCTATCTTAAAAGAGACTTACTAACTTTATTATTAGCAACCTAAGCATTGATGTATCATCAATGGGGGTTCTCTGGCTACAACAGTCTCGACATATGATAAAAACTTAAAAAAATTAAGACGTGTTTCAGCTTACGCTGTTAGCATCGCGTACTTACGGACAACATGGACCAACCAGTTTGATTGTTCGCGGTGGAAGAGTACGCATATCATGGCATTTGAGTGAGGGAGTTGGCGTCCCCCGGGACGCTTCCCTATGACATTCTGAACTGTTAAAAGCACAAGTGTTCTGTTTGTGTTAGGCTAGGGTGTGTTTCGACTTACACCAAAACGTGGGTTACGTCACTGTTGTAGGAACGGAACTGTGTCATAACCCCAAACCCCCTATACTTAAGTATTAACAACTTAGTACCATTAGTGAACCCTGCTTAATATGAATTTGAACAAACCAAGTATAAACACCTTTCTTGATGTCCATACAGATTTGGTATTATACCAAAGGAACTTGAGTTGATTTTGCTTTATGTTGACAATGACATTGTGATATGTAAAAACATATTTTTTGAGATGCACAGTACTATACCTTAGAGTTAAGAAACAGTATAGCTGACATTTGCTATAAAATATGCCAGAAAAAAATCTCAAGAGAACTAGGTGAAATAAGAATGCAAAAATATTGATGGGTATTGGAGTGGGGTAATTGGTAGAGGAGATTGGTTTGTACATTTTGTTTTATGATATGTTTAGAAATGTCCATAAAAATGTTAAAAATGACTGAAATATAAAATCTGTATGATATGATTTATAAACAAACCACAAGAGCAAAGACAGATAAAGAATCAGTTTACTGCCTGACCTGTGGTGGCGCAGTGGATAAAGCGTCGACCTGGAATGCTGAGGTCGCCGGTTCAAAACCCTGGGCTTGCCTGGTCAAGGCACATATGGGAGTTGATGCTTCCTGCTCCTCCCTCCTCTCTCTCTCTCTCTCTCTCTCTCTCTCTCTCACTCTCTCTTCTCTAAAAATTAATAAAAGAAAAATTAAAAAAAAGAATCCGTTTACAAGACTTTACTAATAAAGCCAATAATCCTTACACCCAGACCCTAAAATGTACACATACACACACACACACACACACACATACACACAAATCCAGGGCCATGCAGTTTTTTTCCAGAGGCATTTATCACTTCCAATTGTAGCAGTTCACCAAAGTCGAGCCACAGAGTAAATCCGAACTGCCCTGTGGCAGCATTTGAAATCTGACATTTGTGATGAAGAATGGGCAGGAAGTCAGGACATCTATGCCCTCAAAGAGGTCTGCTTGTTCTAAATAAACCCGATTCATGCAAGCAAAAAGTGAGATCAGTCAAAGACCTAAAATGTCCAAGTGAAAACCAGATCAGGCATTCATAGAGCATGTGTAACCAGGTACTGGCTTTGTGAGAGTATTCCTTTTCACTGAAGTCAAGAGGGGTCTTCCTGCTTTTCTAAGTACAACAGTTTTTTTTTCCTTCACCAAACAGAATCTTAGGACAGAGACTTAATATGAGAGAGCTTAGACTATGAAGTCAGAAATCCTGAGTTTCTTACACTTCTCTGCCTCTCATTAGCTTCATGAACCTTAAGTGTTTTATCTATAAAATGGGTATAATTATCATGCTTGATTATTTTGTGAGACTTAAATAATAAGCCCAGACTGTAGTGTCATGCCCTACTCATCAATGATGAAGAGCACTTAAAAATATTCCTCAGCAGACATCTCTAGATTTTGCCTGCCTGGAAACACTCCTTCTTCCCCTGGCGTCGACATCCTGATCTGCCTTTGGAAACCTTCCCTTCTGCACTTTGACTGTTGGATCCTCTTGTCTCATTCCAGGGATAGGCACGCGTTCCAGGCCTGATCAATCACACTTCCATTGCGTTGGCTATCCCAGGGTTTCCCAAGTTCATTACTATTGAATCTGGAGCTGGATACTTCTTCATTGTGGAGGGCTGACTCGGGCACTGGAGGGTGTTTGGCACACCCACCAGATGCCAGTAGCATGCTCGAGTTGTGTCGACCAAAGCTGCCTCCAGGTGTTGCCAAATGAGCAAAATTGAAATCTACTGAGCAAGAGTGACTGGCTCAGGGAGAGGACATGCAATTCAAATCAGTCCAATCTGAGTCAGTTACTGAAATTCCCCAGTAGGAGATGCACCCTTTCCACCGGTTTGCTCAGCAAGGGGGTTGTGAGATTGGAACTACAATGGATGTCTTGCCACTAGATAGCCAGGCCTTTCCTTACATTGAAAAAGAGTCAAGAGACCAAGAGGGAAAGAACAAAAAAGGTCTTGGTGACCGATCTTGTGTAAAAGCTTTTCTCCAGCCATTTGTGCCGTAAGCTATCCCTGGCCTTTCACAGTATCATGAACCAAAGCACTCACTCTCCTTGTCTCCCTGGTCAGTGTGAAGTGGGTCTGAAGCCCTTAAACCTGGGGATTAGCTGTACTGTAACTGTAGGGTTAGAGCAAGAACTGAGATTCATTCAGTATTCCGAGAGGAAGGTTGAGATGAGCACTTCTTAACATTTTTATGATTCAGATCCCTATTTGGATTTGAGACAAGCTTGGGAGCCTTTCTCCTAAAACACGCTGATAAAAGCATAATTTGTACCTGATTTCAGGGGGACTTGGGGGCAGCTCCCCAAAGTCCTGAAGATTCTAAATTTCAGGTGTTGGGGTTAGAGGGCTTTATGTTTTAAAGCAGGTTCTGACACCACCACATGGCCTCATAGATTCAGACTAATTTGATTACATCTCTAATATTTCCTTCTTAAAGACACAGAGCAGAGCACAGAGATATCTCAGGAAGTCTCCAGAGTCCCCATTCTTAGTACCAAGGCTGGAAGATGATGAGAGTGAAAGGTCATTTGTTTCCATTGGGTTAAAAAGAGTGTTATGCCTGGCGATGGTCACCATTCCCTGCCACAGTGACAAAGCCCTAGCCATTGTTGGAAGCCTCTCAGAGCATTCTGTGGACTGCTATAGAGACATCACACCGCGTGACCCTTGGGGAAAGCATGCGTGGGTATGTGCCGCTGCCTGAGCCCTATCTCAGCTCATCTTGAGCAATGACGAAGTCGAGGTTTCTTTTCTTTTCTTTTTTTTTCTTTTTCTGAAGCTGGAAACGGGGAGAGACAGTCAGACAGACTCCCGCATGCGCCCGACCGGGATCCACCCGGCACGCCCACCAGGGGGCCACGCTCTGCCCACCAGGGGGCGATGCTCTGCCCCTCCTGGCCGTCGCTCTGTTGTGACCAGAGCCACTCCAGCACCTGGGGCAGAGGCCAAGGAGCCATCCCTAGCGCCCAGGCCATCCTTGCTCCAATGGAGCCTTGGCTGCGGGAGGGGAAGAGAGAGACAGAGAGGAAGGAGAGGGGGAGGGGTGGAGAAGCAAATGGGCGCTTCTCCTATGTGCCCTGGCCGGGAATCGAACCTGGGACCTCCGCACGCCAGGCCGACGCTCTACCACTGAGCCAACCGCCCAGGGCCTCTTTTCTTTTTTTCACTTGGGAATTGGAGCATCCAATAGGAGGCCTCCTCAGCTTTCCGAATCACTTGAAATAACCTTGCGCTTCACCTTTGACATGCGCCTTTGTTCTTGTGGCCTGCTGGCTCCTGCAGACGTATTCGCCTTTCTGGTTTCTGTGCAAACTGTCAGTCAATTCAGGCAGGAGTGGCATACCCGCCCTAGAGCTGGGCTTCTGAGTTCCTTGTTGTCACTGCACATGCTTCCATTCCACGGCTGCGTGGTGTAAGGTTAGAACACTTTGTTTAATCACTAGCTTACTCATAGAAGCCTGTGTTACTTCCGAGCCTCAGTGTTTCCATCTCTACAATGGGTGCAGATTGGATGAGATCTCTCCATGCATTCTCAATACCTTGGTGCCCAGAGCAGAGTGGCGACATAGTCGTTGGATTTCAGCTCTGGGCCGACAACTCATAAGTGCTCCCTATGAGTGTCTCATAGTCTCACCACAACCCAGTGGGACAGGTGAGGCTGCTAACCCCATCTGGGAGGAAGCTGAGACACAGAGAAGGTACAGGACTTGCAAGCATCTCCCTAACAATGTGACAGGGAGTCAAGCTTCGCGCCAGCCTCAGACTGCTTTCTTATCCTCCGAGCAGTATCACCCACATGAACTACCTCCCGTTCTCAGCAACAATAGTTCCTGATAATTGCCTTTAAGGTTTTTTTTTGTGTGTTTTTTTTTTCCTGAAGTTGGAAACGGGGAGGCAGTCAGACAGACTCCTGCATGCGCCCGACCGGGATCCACCCGGCACACCCACCAGGGGGTGATGCTCTGCCCATCTGGGGCATTGCTCTGTTGTGACCAGAACCATTCTAGCGCCTGAGGCAGAGGCCATGGAGCCATCCTCAGCGCCCGGGCCAACTTTGCTCCAATGGAGCCTTGGCTGCAAAAGGGGAAGAGAGAGAGAGGAAGAAGAGGGGGAGGGGTGGAGAAGCAGATGGGTGCCTCTCCTGTGTGCCCTGGCCGGGAATTGAACCTGGAACTCCCGCACGCCAGGCCGACGCTCTACCACTGAGCCAACCAGCCAGGGCCTGCCTTTAAGGTTTGACGTGAAAATCACCCGGCCCTTAGCCAACATCTTTAGCTAAACACACCAAGGGCATGCTGTCTATGAGAAAAACCTGCGGCCCTAACGTCAGGCACCAGGAGGACCAAAGCCTTTCTTCCTGTATCGCATACATGGGTGACCTAAAATAAGTGCATCTTAATTCATTCTCATCATCTTGTTTTTCAGCCACTTCTCAGTTAGTGAAAAAGAAAGGAGGTTGATAAGAACAAAGCTCTCACAAAATATCTCAGGCAGTAGGGTATAAATTTTGGAATATCTTACATAACAGGTAAGCATGGAGGAATAATTTCTCCTGCTGTATTTTAATACTTACTATACTCTGGCAAGCTGTGGAAAAGCCACTCCCTGGGAGGCGGTGTTATTTTGAGGTTCCATTCCCAATACTGCATATGATTAATAAGCACAAGAAATTCAATTCAAACAAAGTGCTCTGAATATTCAAAACGAGGCCTACATGTATACCATGGAAATGAGTTTTAAATGAGACAGCACCAACTAAGTTTGTAAATGAGTTATTACCACCAATTTGAAGCATTTTAAAGGTTTTTATTGTTAGGTTGCTTGGCTTTAAAAGGTATATTAGGGATGTGAAAATATGTTCATGCAATATAGCCATGACTAAAAGATACTGATACTACTGCATTTAATTTCTATTTTATGCATACAACATAAAGGTAATATTTCTTTACCAATCTGGCCCAGGGAGGGGCAGAGAAGTGGAAGAAATTAAGTTTGGGGAGCTCTTTGCCCCTTTTTTCCTGAGCTAACCTTAATTCTAACCTTTCTTCTTGCTGATCACAATCTACTTTTGGGAATAGCTCTGCAATGAGGCCTTTTCAAGTAATTTATGTTTTGGTTCCTGTATTTCCTTCCCAAGGGAGATTTTTATGTCTTCGTGGATTATTAATAACTTCAAATGCCAAAAAAAAACAAAACAAAAACCCCCAAAACACACATACATACAAACACATAGATAGAAGAGATTAGTCCCATTGCTATAACCAAAGATTTTCCTATATCGCAGCTCAAAACAGCACATTACCTCCAAGTGACAAGATACTATCATCCTATTTTATATCCTTACTTGAGACACAGTAAATAGATCAAACCCTAACAGGACAGATTTTTCAAAGGCCTTGTAAATATAGCATTTACTTCTGAATTCCTGTGACAAATTATTTTCTTCAGAGATCCGGGGGACTGGGGGCCAAGAGGGACTGCGACATCAGAATGCATCAGTGGGTCCAATCAAACACAACTCATTTTCTCCATCTGGTGAGATAGATTTCCACAAAAACTTCTAGACCCAAACTCTAGATAAACTAAACGGGTTGATGATTTTTATCATCTCCAATTGTCGCGAGCACACCCAGAAGAAGGAATTTGTTTCTCACTTATTCTGTTTGCCAAGTTCCAATGCCTATGTAAGTCCCCAGGTTCCATAGTGCTAGATGACAAAATCTTGCTGTGTCTAGTTCTGGGAAGCCCAGATGATGTGTTTCTTGGATCCAGTGGTTAAAATGACCTTAATCAATGAAACCATTAAATCAGTAGATGCGTTGTCACAAACAGGCAAGCAGCCACTACCGTCACCTTGTATTGTCATCTATTAGGCATATTAAATTTTCTAGGATTCTGAGTTCCTAGAGAGAGAGAGAGAGAGAGAGAGACAGAAAAATAATGTACCTTTCGGATGGAATCAGCACTGAGCTTGTGGCTTGGGGACCATTCTGCAAATGTTTCAGGTAATTAGTTTCCAATATCACATCCCCATTACAGCCATCCCAGAGGCAACATATTGGAGGCATTACATGGTCTGACAGTTGAGAAGTGGTTGGGAACATATGCTCCGGGGCAAGGCACGCCTTGCTTCAAGTCCCGTTTCCTCCAGTTATTAGCTGCACATATTTGTTAGGGCACAAACACCAATTCCTAAATCTCAGTGGTTTAATAAACCACATCTACTATTCTTTTATGAGAAGACCCAAACAAATACTCCTGATTGGCTAGTGTCTGTTCTACAGCTAGTGATTCAAAGATCCAGGTTCATTCATGTTGTCATTCTTTCATTCTCCATGATGGCTTCAAAAGTTTATGGCAGAAGGAGAAAGAAGTATGGGGATGGGGTATTGTCACAAGTCAAGCTTGGAAGGGGCACTCCTCACTTCTCTCAGAGGGCATTGGCTGGCACTCGGGACTTGGCTACAACTGACTGAACAGGAAAGCTGGGAAATCCACTGTGTGTGTATCCAGGAAGCAGACACAGTAGACTGGGTCAGCAGGTAGGCCGGCTCTGCACGTGATGCTTAATCTCTCGGTATGATTCTCCTCATCAACAAATGGAGTTAGAAATATATACTTATGTCCTCTGGCTTCTTGTAAGAGTTTTTCACAGTGTCCTGAAAATAGCAGTCGTGGCCTTAGTAACTAATAACATTTCACTGAACATTTCCTCTCTGTTGAGAAGGATTTTATGAATTCTCATTTTTTTTTTTTTTTTTTTTGGCTAGTCAACCTCAAAAACTTATTCACAATTCACATGTATTCTTTGAACAAATGACTCTTCCACCCCTACCTTTGCTGTATTCAAAAACAGCACGACATCTGAAAATGGTAGAGTTAAAGGACATAGAATTCATGCATGTTCAAATCAAAGGCAGTAGAAGGAAGAAGATTTTTTAAATTGCCTAAAGTGGTACCCAATCTGTGATCCTAAGAATGAGAAAGGCTTGCCCAATTTTGCTGGAATTTTCTAGCTTCTACTTACAACCTGCATGGTGAAGATGGTACCTAGACAGAAGCACAATGCCCTTGTCATAGTTTCTTTCTTCTTCCACTTTTTTTTGTATTTTTCCAAAGAGAGAAGTGGGAGGCAGTCAGACAGACTCCTGCATGCGCCTGACGGGGATCCACCCGGCAAGCCCACCAGGGGGCGATGCTCTGCCCAACTGGGGTGTTGCTCTGTTGTGACCGGAGCCATTCCAGTGCCTGAGGCAGAGGCCATGGAGCCATCCTTAGCGCCAGGGGCCATCTTTGCTTCAATGGAGCCTTATCTGTGGGAGGGGAAGAGAGAGACAGAGAGGAAGGAGAGGGGGAAGGGTGAAGAATCAGATGGGCACTTTTCCTGTGTGCCCTGACCGGAAATCGAACCTGGGACTTCCACTTGCTGGGTCGACACTCTAATGCTGAGCCAATGGGCCAGGGCCTTTTCCTCCACTTTTAACTTACTTTGTATCCTTTGGATGAGATAGAAAATTTTGGTGTGTCTAGTTGATCTCAGAGAAACTAAAATGCTAGGTATTTTTTTTCAAAATTATAATCAGGTCAAGGCTAGTTAACTGAGCCCTTCATGTTATATTGACGTATACAAAATGTTGGCATCATTTATGACTGGTTGAAAACAACCCTACAATACATCATCCTTTTAATTCAAACTAAAGTTTTCAATTGTTACCAGGAAAACGGGTTTATAAATTATGAAGGGATATCTTAGGTTTTTCTCCTCTGGCGAAGAACTCTACACCCTGATGGTTATGAAACTAGTTGTTTTCTTTAGGGGATGTTTTCCTTGACACCCATCAGAAGAGTATCCATTTTGGACCTGTTTTTCCGAATGATCTGCACTGGCCCTTGGGACACAATCTTTTGGCGAGATTGACATATTCATGAGGTAGCAATAATTTAGCAACCAAAAGTAAGTATGGCACAGCCAGGAAAGAATTGGTTACCCTGACTGATCAAGAATGGAAAACACTGGAAAGAAGTCCATGTCAGGCATACATGAGGGGAAAAGTTCTTTTGTGGGGTATGGAGGTACAATGACAAACTAGTGTTGTGAAGGAAGTTTGGCTCTACACAAGATGTGAGCATGACTTTGTAAATATATATCTGAAACCTAATAACCCACATAACACAACCCATAACTCAGCTCAAATAACCCACAGGGGGGGAAAATGCAAGGACTTGAGTGTGTAGAGCCATGTCATCCTTATAATTTTAGTAGAGGTATCAGACACTTTATAATATGGTTAGTATTTATTTCTTCAGCCCAATCTTTCCATCTCCTTTCATTGAACTCTGAACTATTGCTGGATGTAGTATGTGCAACTCCACAGAGCTCTCTGATTTCTATATGACTGCACTGAAATTCCTCCAAACATTGACGCAGTCCTTCCTCCTTCCCCAGGGTACCCCTACTCATGCCTCAGACCATGGCTTAGCTGGTGCTCCACACAAGTGGCCTTCCCTGACCCTTTCAGAGTGAATGATATGTTCTTTTTATGTGTTCCCACTTTATCCAGTGACTATTCCAGCAATGATGAGTTGCTCACCTGCCTTTATTAGCTTTCATATTCCAGGAATTCAGAGACTCAGTTAACTTGCCACTGTGTTCTCCCAGTATCTTACAAAGAGCTACATAGGCATTAGATTTTGACAACTTTGTTGAGTGAATGACAAAAGAGTGAGACTTGCTCTACCATTTGCCTTACGAGGGTATCTAAGTTGCTGCGACTTGCTGAGACTATGCTATGCATCAGCCCCATTGCCTTTGATAAAGTCTAGCTTATTTACAATAAAACTGGAACTCCTTTGAGGTCTCCCTAAAGCTGATAGGTAAATTAATCTGACACACTAAGCACTATGCAATAGTTTAGAGGTCATTTGACTTGAGAAAAAGGATCATTGTCTCTCCTGTCCCTTGTGTAGAAGAGTACATTTTTTTCCCTTTGTGTGATAGATTTCTCATTTTTCAAAAGCTATTTCTTCTTACCCCAGTCATGCAGAGCGTAAGTAAATTATGTTTACAAAAATAAACTGTAATCTAGAGATGAGACGGCTATGGAAATGGAAAAGCCTGCACTATTATCTTCTGTCACCTTTGGAAGTTTTGCATCTGAATAGCTTCAGTTTTAAAATCAAATTATGTTCCATTTCATATGTCTAACTGATGATTAAAACCGTGTTTGGACCAGCAGGTTTTCCACTAACATCACGCTTGTGTACAAGATGCTGCCCCGTGTTGCCGTCTAAATAATCCTTTACGGAGATGGAAGGTTAATTACCAGCTGTTCTAATGATTTGTTGTTATTGATTTAAATGCTCCATTTGTTTCAATCACATTTGTACAATTTTATGCTACAATAGTCCCCTTTAACCCTCTAAAAAAATTAAAGTTTCCCCATCACATAATGTTTTCTAAAGGTCTCAGGAAAGACAGAAGCAAAAGCCCTTTGGAAAACCCTCTCGACAGAAAGTTTGTCATGGTTTTTGAATGATCATCACTCCACTGTGGGAAAAATATCAACAAGATTAAGCATATTAATACCACTGTCTTGTATTTTTGTTCTCAAAACAAAACTGCACATATTTAAATTTTGACTTTGTAATTGAGAAAAGTGAAACAATAGGAGATAAGTGATTGCCCACAGATACCTAGAAAACTCAAGTCAAGGTAGGACTTTAATTTATATAACTTATGTCTTTCTTGTTTCCATTCTAGAGTGAACACGCACACACACAGGGAACATTATAAGCATTGAGAAAGACAAACATTGTGATTACATATAAATTATACATATTTTTTGCTTATTACCAAAGTCGATAAACTTCAACTTATGGGAATAATTTTGAGGAATTGCTTCGTGAGTAAAGCCCCTTTCTTTTTGGGTTTTTTTTTAGATTGGAAGATAAAATAAGTTTTGAAATCTCCACAGAATACTCAATAAGAGATCTTTTCAGGAAAAAAAAGACAGCTGTAGGAGACCCTGAAAATTTGCTAGTCTTTAATATCTAGTTGTGGGATTTTAGGTTTTGAAATCTTTTTTTTTCTCCTAATAATTACTCTGAGATGTGCCCTCAGGGCATCTATCCAAAACCTACTGAAATATACTTTTGATCTTACATGGGATTTTATATATTGTGATGGTTTATTAAGAACGAAGCTTAGTTCAAATTGCCACAAACATGTAGTTATTTAAATATACACTCTCTTCTCTGTCTGATCTATACACAATTTTTTTTTTTTTACTAAATTGAGTCCATCATAGGGTTGTTGAATGGCTCAGATGACCATCCATGAAGTCCTTTGCACGGTGCCTCACATACAGTAAACGCCACAAATGGTGGCTTTCGTGACATCACCAGGATTAACTACCAAAGGGATGGAGCTAACAGAACCTCACAGGGAAATACCTGCATAACGCGGTTATCTCTAGAATACTTCAATTACTGTATACCTTCTGGAAACTTACTATACGGATTAACGTTAAGGATAACTCTTTTTAAAACAGTTACCTTAGTTCTATACTTACTCCAGTGATGCTGCTATTACCCCCAAATGTTAGGCTGGGACCCAGACACTCAGCCAATAAGCCAGTTGAAAGGCCAGCCTTCCCACTGTCCAATCATGTTCTCACAGCCACATGATATCAGGGTTTATTTCTGAGAACACAAATGTCTTCACACCTCATGTGCTGCAAACCTTTGTGTCCTCAGTGGACGTTGGAGCCCAAAAAATCCTTTGGTGACTCAGAAATAGTGAGAATCATATAAGCAAACCGAATGCGTGGGCCTGGGAGACAGGCACTTCTCTAAGCAATGTAACCAATAAATAATTAGCAACTACACTGATTTTCCATACCACTTCGGGCATTGCTTCCTGGTTGCCCGCTGACTCCTCTGCGACAACACAGAGAAACAAACACCGAGGCAACAGTCAGTGCCTCTGCTGCTCTCTCTTGATAATTTGATTTCTTCTAGAGAAGGACAGAAAGTCATCGTTTCAGCCCAGCTGAACCCCAGATCACCTCCTTCAAGTCCAATTTCCCTGCTCTTCACTTTCCTATAGGTCTGTTTTACTTTTTTTAATATAATTTTTTTAAAAGTCCCTTTTTGATGCCCAGAGAGTCAGTATTAGCATAAAATGCTTGCCTTGCTCAACTACTTTTTGATTTCAAGTAAGGGAAAATCCTTTCAAACTATATTGAGAGCAACTTTGAAAGAAGCAGGGGTCTCTCACAGGAACCATGTGAGGTCCCGTCTCCAAAAGGGTGGAGATGAGAGAACATGCCGGAGGCAGGTAACTCCTGTCCTCGTCTGTGTCTCTCTCTCAGTCTCTCTGGAGCCGCGCTGTTTTTTGACCCTGCTCTTCTCCTTCATCTCTTTCCATCCTTCCTCTTGGCAGAACCCCCATTCTCCTTCTCCCCTGCCCGTCATGCGAAGTGAATGCCCACATTCTCCAGCACAGATCTCCTAGACTCAGGCAAAAGGAAAACGTGACCAGCATCTGGAAACACCAATTCTAAACTTCTAGGAGAGGAATTGAAATGAACCCACAAAGGTCCGACACATACTGGCTCCAATCATTTCGAGCAAGGAGATAGGATTTATACAACACAAACAGGACGTGAATGCCACCCTTCACATGCTCCTGGCTCCATGGACAGGGGCCACATAGAGTGTGGCATGGGTTGGGGAGGCCTTCTGTACGATGTCTAGCATGCTTTTCTCTAGTATGAAAGGATCGTTTCCCATCCACGTTCTTCCCTAAAAGGTTTCCCCATTTTTATCACCTCAGTAAGAACATGGAGAGGATCAGTTCTGCTGAAGCTATTCACACTTTCAAAAGCAAATGAAGACACCATAGCTAATTTCTGGGAGGCTTACTGCACGGCGAGGTGATGCACAAATAATAAATCAATTTGGTTAAAACAAAGCCATCCAGACGGGCATCTCACGCTGAACAGCCTCTCTCTACTGCCTTCACTATTGGAGACCACTGTGCTGACCCCATGGAAAATGTCAAGGACATGTTCTAGTTGATACCAGCTACCTTCTGACATGAATACACCCCACACTGACCTTCACAGATGCATTTTTCTAAAGAGAATTTAAATGATTTTTCAAAAAACAAAAAGCAAGCAAACAACTGGCAGGCTAGCTACTGCCTCTTGGACAACACTGGACTCTATAGTTCAAGCACTGTACGTAAATGACTTTTGGGGCCTTGGCAGTGCCAGACACCCTGCTCAGCTCTGATGATGTGGGGGGACCCACAGTATGGCCCACCCCTCAGAGAGAGCACAGTTTAGTGGAAGGGAGGGGTAAGCAAACAGGAAGATGATGAGAGGCAGGAGAAGAGTCTTTGGATGAGAGGAAGAGAGAATGCTTTGAAAGAATGTTTTCTGTAATCAGATGTGGAGAGTGTTTAGGAGATTGAAGTACAGAGGAAAGAGTAAAAGAGGTTCCAGAAATTAATTGAGATGATACATTTATTAAATAAATGGTCAGGTGCCAGGCTTTATGATATACCATGGGGATACAGTGATGACCAAGTTACGCCAACTCTGAATTTTCAATAGAAACGGAAAGCCCCAAAATAATAAAAATGTAAGATATACTTATAAACTGTGATGTGTGCCAGAGAGGAATAAAAAAGTCACCTCATCAAAAGATGGGAATGGCTTGCCCTGGCCAGTTGGCTCAGTGGTAGAGCGTCGGCCTGGCGTGCAGAAGTCCTGGGTTCAATTCCCGGCCAGGGCACACAGGAGAAGCGCCCATCTGCTTCTCCACCCCTCCCCCTCTCCTTCCTCTCTGTCTCTCTCTTCCTCTCCCACAGCCGAGGCTCCGTTGGAGCAAAGATGGCCCGGGCGCTGGGGATGGCTCCTTGGCCTCTGCCCCAGGCGCTAGAGTGGCTCTGGTTGCGGCAGAGCGATGCCCCGGAGGGGCGGAGCATCGCCCCCTGGTGGGCAGAGCATCGCCCCTGGTGGGCGTGCCGGGTGGATCCCGGTCAGGCGCATGCGGGAGTCTGTCTGACTGTCTCTCCCCGTTTCCAGCTTCAGAAAAATACAAAAAAAAAAAAAAAAAAACGCAAAAAAACAACAACAAAAAGATGGGAATGGCTTATCTCATTTCTGCTCATTTAGCCAAAGGAGGACTAGACGTAGCAGACAAGGGAAGGGAAGAAGAGACACTCAAGAAATCAGTGAGTGGAAGGGAAGCCCCGGCATCATGGTGCCTGTGACAGAGGGGAAAGAAGGGGTGGAGGGACAGAGAGCAAGCTCTCTGATGTTGATGTCTCTTTATATAAGCACATTAATCCTATCGGATAAAGGCCCCACCATTGTGACTTCATTTAGCTTTAATTATTTCCTACATTTCTTACTTTCAAATACAGTTACATTGGGTATAAGACTTCAACATATACATTTGGGTGAGGTGGGGGTGTGTGTCCAATTCAGTCCATTACATCCAGAAAATTCATGTCTTCTGCACTTCCCACGTACTTTTTATTTATGAGACTGGCCATCATTTGTTTATATACAACACCCTCTTTTTATCAACCCAACTCATCCCAGAAAAGGTGCTCTTATAAAAAAGCTACAAGCTGAAAGAGAATAGCGTTGGTTATGAATCTCAGGAAACCACTAGCCCCAAGTAAATTGCCTCAATCCTATTAAAGAGAAAAGTAAGTATCTGTAAGGAGATTTTCATCCTTTTCTTTCTTTTTTTTTTCATTTTTCTGAAGCTGGAAACAGGGAGAGACAGTCTGACAGACTCCCGCATGCGCCCGACCGGGATCCACCCGGCACGCCCACCAGGGGCTACGCTCTGCCCACCAGGGGGCGATGCTCTGCCCATCCTGGGCGTCGCCATGTTGCGACCAGAGCCACTCTAGCGCCTGAGGCAGAGGCCACAGAGCCATCCCCAGCGCCCGGGCCATCTTTGCTCCAATGGAGCCTCGGCTGCGGGAGGGGAGGAGAGAGACAGAGAGGAAAGCGCGGCGGAGAGGTGGAGAAGCAAATGGGTGCTTCTCCTGTGTGCCCTGGCCGGGAATCGAACCCGGGTCCTCCGCACGCTAGGCCGACGCTCTACCACTGAGCCAACCGGCCAGGGCCATCCTTTTCTTTTTAATGCCAAGCCTAGACATGATAATTACAATTCCCTTCATAAGATAAACATTTTCAGAAACTAGCATCACACGTGCATTTGTATTAATTATTCTGATTATACGTTATCTTGAAAATATTCCACCATAATGTTTGCTCCTTTCCTCCCCTTTACTTCATCTTAGGTGTGAGGACTCCAGAGACAGTGCCAAATGAATACTATTTCTCAGCTCAAATGAATTATTTAGGCATCATATTCTCTATGATTTACCACGGCAGAGTTGAGCATAATGCAAGAATTTTCCAAAATGGCGAGTTCCGCATTTCTGACCATGTTTAAGCAGAGCCCGGGAGAGTGCTTGGGGGGCACGCAGGTGGAGCAGATATGCTAGAATAAATGACCTTAAGAAAAGTCCCTCCCAACCATTCCTCTTCATGATGTATTGTCTGGCCACTACACCCAAAGAGCTATCTCTATTTTAGTTCTTAGGCTTCATAAATCTCAAGAAACTGAAACTTCTCTACTTAAGAGTTCTCCCTGTAAGGTATTTTTCCCCCGCCGAGAAGTAAGGAAGGGGCTGGAGCCACAAAGTGTGGAATAGCAAAGGCTTTATTCAGTACCGAGCGCTTCCCACCCAACGAGGTTCCCTGGCCTGGAGAAAAGATGGAGGCCAGGGAAGTCGCAAGTGGTGACCCGCGTGGGGGATATTTAAAAGGTCCTGGCCCTGGCTGGTTGGCTCACTGGTAGAGTGTCGGCCTGGCGTGCGGGAGTCCCGGGTTCGATTCCCGATCAGAGCACACAGGAGAAGCGCCCATCTTTTCCTCCCCCCCTCCCCCCCTCCTTCCTCTCTGTCTCTCTCTTCCCCTCCCGCAGCCAAGGCTCCATTGGAGCAAGGATGGCCCGGGCGCTGGGGATGGCTCCTTGGCCTCTGCCTCAGGCGCTAGAGTGGCTCTGGTCACAACAGAGCGATGCCCCGGAGGGGCAGAGCATCGCCCCCTGGTGGGCAGAGCGTCGCCCCTGGTGGGTGTGCCGGGTGGATCCCGGTCGGGCGCATGCGGGAGTCTGTCTGACTGTCTCTCCCCATTTCCAGCTTCAGAAAAATAAATAAATAAATAAATAAATAAATAAATAAATAAATAAATAAATAAAGGGTCCCTAGGGTGGTCGAGCTGATATGATGTGGTGAAATCTCACTGGCTGACAGACTGTCGCTTTTTTTCAAAGGGCTCCTGGGAAGTTTCTTTTGGCACGCATGGTTGTGGGCGTTTCCCCCATTATCCACTGACCTTACACCCGCCACTTGCAGAATCTCTCATGAATACTGTACTTCCCTCATTTACCCTATTAATTCAACATGGATTTTACACACTGAAAATGAGAGAAGGTCCCTTCTGAGTTATTATAACACGTTCTTTGCCACGGCAGGAGTCAGAGGATGCCAAGCTTCTGTTTGACTGCCATGATGCTTCCAGATGGGATCTCAGTCTCTGTGTTACAGAGGAGGAAACCGAGTTTCCTGAGTTTGAACCCGGGCAGTAGAAGGGTTCCTGGACCCAATTCCAGCATGCGTACCCCACCCAGAAATTTGCAGACACCAGCAGGGTGTTCAAGAATTCAACTCGGTCCTGGCACTATCTACCCAGAGACAGAATCAGGTTCCGCAGGTGAGGGGCTGGGTCCCACGAGACTGCCTTTCACCTCAGATGCCAGTCACAAGTCCAGTTTGTCACCTGTACTTCTGACAGACTTGTTACAAATTGGAGGTTCCAACAACCCCCTGCAACTCAGGATGCCAGTTCCAAGTCCAGGCTGTGCCATGTACTCCTGAGAGACTGGCTACTAATCACAGGTTCCCATGACCCTCACCTTGTGTGTGATTAATTTGCTAGAATGTCTCCCAGGACCCAGAAAAATTCATTTTAGTCACTAGATTTCTGATTTATCACAAAGGATATGATTCATCAGCCAGATGAGGAGATACATAGGAGATACAAAGTTCCGAATAAGAGAGCTTCTGTCCCCATGATGCTTAGGGACAGTGTCATGTGGAAAATTCCTGGTTTGCCAGTGTGGAAACTCTCCACACCTTCTCTTTTTGGGTTTTTATGGAAGCTTCATTTCATAGCCATGATTGATTAACTTGTTGGCCATTGGTGACTCATTCTACCCCTGGCCTCTCTCCTCACTGGCAATCAGAGGGTGAGACTGCAAGTTCGAATCCTCTGTGGTTGGTTCCCTTGGCAACCAGTCCTCATCCTTAGGTTATTTGCTAAAGTCACCATACTATCATAAAATGAGTTGTGGTGGAAAGGGCTTGTTATGAATAAGAAGACATTTCACCTATATGGATCTAAAGTGTTTTCAGGAACTGAGAACAAGAGACCAAATATAATAACAAAAGATGTTTCCACTGCTCTTATAGCTCAGGAGATTTCAAGGATTTGGGGTGGGGTCGGGGGGGTGGGGCAGGGGTTGAGCCAGGAACTATGACTAAAGAGCAAAAATACCTGAGAAGTGTGTATTTGGTCATCTGAATGACCAAATATATATTTCTTCTACATCACAATTCCACAGGTGGTCACCAATATAAATCATTTTAGCTCTTTACATTTTTCCATAGCCACCCCCCCAGCAGAGCAGGTAGGAAGTGAATACATTTTAGAGATAAACAGGTATGACTTTAAACCTAAGCTCTGATAGTTACCGTTTAGAGTTGGGTAATTGTTGAACTTCACTGAATCTCCACTTCCTCATAAGCAAAATAAAGATGCCAAATTGAACTATTATAAAAGTATCAGAAACAACTTATGAATCACGCTTGCCAGATGGTAGACACTCAAAATGGGCAGGTGCTGTTATTATTACTATCCATCTCACCTCCGACATAGTCATTGCTGTCGTATTTCTATTTCTTCTCCTCTCACTGCCTCATGTTGCCTAGGTCATATTTTAAATTTTTTTAAAAAAAGTAAATTTATTAATTTGAGAGAGAGAGAGAGAAGAAGGGAGTAAATGAGTGAGTGAGTGAAAGAAACAATATGTTGTTCACTTATTTATACATTCATTGGTTGATTCATGTATGTGCCCTGACCAGGGATTGAACCCTCAACCTTGACATGTCAGGATGATATCTAAGTAACTGAGCTACCCGGATAGCACTAGGGCTCATCTTTTTAAACTTTGTCCCTCATTCCCAGTTTGGCCGGGACAAGGCCTGCAGTGTAGTCATGACAGGAAAAAAGGGTCTTTCTGCTGATTTATTCTGGAAACTCAGGAGGTATGGCCACTTCCCATTTATTCTGTTGCATTTTCCAGAATTGGGGCCCCTGAGTTTACACCTGCAGGGGTCGGCAAACTCATTAGTCAACAGAGCCAAATGTCAACAGTACAACAATTGAAATTTCTTTTGAGAGCCAAATTTTTTAAACTTAAACTATATAGGTAGGTACATTCCTTATGGAGGTAGTGCCCGCACGTGGTGGTATTTTGTGGAAGAGCCACACTCAAGGGGCCAAAGAGCCGCATGTGGCTCGTGAGCCGTGGTTTGCCGACCAGGGTCCTAGGGTATAAAGTGGTGATTCCTCCAAGAACTAAGACTAAAACAAAGTAAAAACCATATAAAAAGACAGTGCCAGCAGGAAAGGCAGCTTATAAACATTTAGAAGCACTTCTCACCCCTGCCTCCTCAACCTGCCCCGCCTCACACACACTTCCATTCTGCATGCACCAGAAATGAAACTGGTCATTCAACAGAAGATTAAGCTACAGAGCTGGGAGCAATCTGGACTAGAACCAGGTTTTCTAAACTATAAGTCTTTGGCTTTTTTTCACTGAGGCCTCACTCCTTGAATAATATTCTCATGTGGAATTTAAGTCAACTCTTTTTTTTCCCCCTAACTTAAATACAGTCAACATCCAATTTCCTGCACTAATGGAGAGAATAATTTAGAGCTGACATTAAAATACATCGTCTAATGGGTATTAGTTTTCTAAAGAGATACTTCCCCAATTACATTCAGCTTAAGGCTGCACAGTGGGATGGCTTGGGCAACGGCTTCGGTGTCAGGATGTCTGAGTTACTGTTCTGTACACACAGTCTACAGCATCTACCATTTGACCTTGAGAAGACAGCACATTTCTCCAGGATCCTCGGCACTTTTCCCTCTGAGAGTATTCATAAATATTCAGAGAAATGTGGCAACTTCTCATAAGGTCACATGGGACACTTTCATGGGCATATCTCTGGTGTGTCCCGCACAGCCAGGTATATAGTAGATGATCAGCACATGTTTATTGAATGAAGGAGGCTTTTTTTTTGCCTCTGCCGTTGACTAGTTGTAAAGTTTGAGGAAAGACACCTTGCTTCTGAATCTGTTTTGTCCCCTGCTAACCCTGGACTCAAAATATTTCCTAATAAATCATAAGAATAGTAGCTAAAACATCTGGAGCACTTACATTACACTGGGAATGCCTCTTGCTCCAACTCATTTGTCCCCTACAACAATGCTGGGGAGTAGGCACTGTGTCTGCTTCATTTACCGACAAGGAAACAAAGGCCCAAAACAGTGAAATGAGCGCCCCCCTCTGGAGAACCCCTGGGTGAGGGGAGTTCAGACAAGGCCCCGAGATTTCCAGATTTCAGACCTATTCGCAAGCCTTCTCGTACTCTGAGCTCACCACCCATGACGAGGGACAGGAGAGGATCAGAAGCCTGAGTGTCACCCAGAAGCCCTTCCGAGGGAAGACACCAGCAGCCTCAAGTTCAGATGTGGAATATTATGGGGGGGGGCGTGTTTCAGCCAATCGTGGTGGGCAGTTTTACAAAATGAGAGTCACTGGAGATGCGTCAAGCCAATGCGAGGGCGTTAAGAGAGAACGAGGAAAGCGATCCCTGTAAACGAGGAGGAGGAGGAAAGGCCGGCTGCATAGTGGTTAGCAGCGCAGACTCTGAGAGAACCTTTATTCCCTGTAAACGAGGAGGAGGAAAGGCCGGCTGTATAGTGGTTAGCAGTGCAGATTCTGAGAGAACCTTTATTCTCTAGCATGGCAGCTGGGACCTGAATAAGTTTCAGAACTCTCCTACCATAAACTTCTCATTTACACCGTGCATAATTATATTTATAGTATTCACCTTCCTCATTGGTTGCGGGTGGGACGAGGTGATGCCGACAAAGCACTGAGCTCTCACGAAGTTCCCAGTGCATATTAGCTAACAGTCAGAGGGCGGAGGGGATGGAGTCAAGCCCACGTCACTGTGCATGAACAGTCCCTGTGACATGCAGACATGGAAAGCGAAGGCATGTTTCCCTGTGCCCGTCTGTGTGTGCCCGATTTGTCTGACCGTCACGTGATTCCGAGGAGTGATATTTTGAGTTGGTTCCCACTGGTTACTGAATAACCATGCAGCCTAATGTAAAGGTTATCTCCCAGGACCACATCACTGACATGTCACAGTTGGTGACAACGGATTAAACGAGACGATGGTGATGCCTCAGCCCTGAAAGATCCTAAGAAAATCAGTGCCGCTGAGTTTAGCTTGCGATCGTTCAACCCATTACACCTTCCTCCACCTCCCCATCCACTCTCCCTTCTCCTTTCGTTCTTTCTTCCACCATTCCTCCTCTTTTTCTCCTTTGAATTTCTCCCTGTGGGATTCCACTTCCTGGATCTTGAATCTAAACATTGTCATGGAAACACAGGCAGAAACAGTTAAAAATTCTGGTCAGAGGTGAGACTTGTAGGAGAGTAAGGTGGACATGCAGGATTATCAGACCAGTAAAAACAGAAGAGTGATGTATCTCCACACATCAAGTCTTTAAGAGGAAGGATCAGCCGAAGAAACCCACCGCCTTACAAGTAAAGGACTTTGTGTGTTGAATCTAGAAGTCTTCATTTCTCCAGCATCAAGTGTATTTTTCAACAGTCAACTCAGAGAGTCTGAACCCCCTTCCTACCCAGCTGCAGACAGTCTATCCGTTTCTCTCCTCTGCTCCTTGCAAGTAGCTCTGCAAACGGTCTGGAAGTGACAGTCCCGGGTGGGGAAAAAATAGCTTTACACTTGAGAATATGCAACAGTCTGTTCTTGTATTATTATTAATTACTGCATTATTTTCGATAAGAACAACTGTAAGTCTACTTCTGTTCACCCCTGTGTATTGAAATCCATCGATTGTCTCTTGCGTCTTATCCCTCTGTGCACTGTCCCTCTGATGGCTGCTTCCACCCACACCGAGGACCCTTCCAGCCCCTCTGCCTGACCCAGGAGCCAAACGCACATCGTTTTCCCCACAAGCGTGGCTGATGCCAGGTTAGGGTGTTTAACCGAATGTTCCTAGAGACTTACGTAGAACACATAGGGATTTAAATGCAGAAATGGGAAATGTCAACCTTTCTAACTGATGTCAGACATCACTGTTCCTGGGTCCATGGACTTTAGCTGTTCTCAGGGGTGCACAGCTGAGCCTCCTCTTCCTCCTCTGCCTTGGCCTGCCACGCTTCTGCAGATATGTATATACTGCCCCCTTCTTACCCCTGACGCTGCCCAGGGTGCCCTGCAGACAGGGGAAGCCCAGCCAGAAATCAGAAGAATTCACATCGATACACTCTTGTCACCTGTAAAGACACAGTTGGCTCCTCGTGTCTCTCTACCCCTTCATTCCAAGATCAGCTCTCAGCCTGACCTTGAGAAACCAAGATGTTTTCAATGACAGCTTTTCCTCTCAAACAAGAGAGATATAACTTAAGCTTTAACACCACGCTTAAGACTCTGTGGGGGGTTACACAAAGACTTGATAAAATCCAGCATTTAAATTTTTTTTAAGGCTTCCATCTGAGCTCCAGGTCTCAGTGGGGCTCAAGGCCAACGGCATCCTTTCCACTCGCAAACTCAGCCCGTGGGAAGCTTCCTTCAAGCCTGGCTATGGTGTCAGGTAGTGCTGGTCCCAGAACCAAGTAGCCCAGGGGTTCCCAAACTTTTTACACAGGGGCCTAGTTCACTGTCCCTCAGACCGTTGGAGGGCCGGACTATAAAAAAAAAACTATGAACAAATCCCTATGCATACTGTACATATCTTATTTTAAAGTAAAAAAACAAAACAGGAACAAATACAATATTTAAAATAAAGAACAAGTAAATTTAAATCAACAAACTGACCAGTATTTCAATGGGAACTATGCTCCTCTCACTGACCACCAATGAAAGAGGTGCCCCTTCCGGAAGTGTGGCAGGGGCTGGATAAATGGCCTCAGGGGGCCGCATGTGGGCCATGGGCCATAGTTTGGGGACCCCTGGAGTAGCCCTTTCCATCCCTTTGAGAGCAAACCTTGGGTGTCTCGGATTGACTTTTCCAAAAAATAATGGAACACTGCAACTCTGCCTTCTTCTCAGGAAGGGATCACGCAGCCCTCCTGAGGAGTCAAGAGAACACAGTGAGCAGAGCACCTCAATTACCCTTTTCTGATGTCTGTGAGTTCCTTCCCAAGGGTTTGAGGACCTAATCAAAAGGATCTGAAGAAACTAAGCACTTGAACTTCTGCACATACACCCCCGGGACAAATGCTGCTGTGTTCACGTAGATGCTGTGCAACCTATTTTCCTCTAGTGTCTCGTGCACCGAGTGTTTCAAATGTTTTACAGAAAGAGAGATAAGAAGTACAATGAAGGTGGTTGACAAACGGGGAATGGTTACTGCTGGGGAAACAAAACAAAAAGAAGCAAAGCCATGTATAGAGAGGGAGCAAGCGACACAAAGCCATTGAGCGAGGTCTGCTCTCCTATGGAGCTCTTGACGGACGGAAGTCCAGTTCCCTTCGCTTCTGGAATCTGGAAGTTCACAACGTGAAAGTCACTGCCATTAGTTCATTTTATCTCAGAGCAGTGTCCAAATAATGTACTTGTAATAACATTTCACAGCATGGGGGGGGGGGGGTTGGAATGCTATCCTGGTATCAGTTTGCTCATGAAGTACGTAGGAGAGATAAAAGGAAAAAAAAGCCCCAAAATGTCAGAGAAAATACCTACAATCCCTTCATGGCTTGGGTGGGATTGAAAGTGATCAGAATGTGACTTCACAAAATAAAGAGTATTAGAGAAAGTTCAGTAGAAATAGAAACATGCTCATGAAAGGGGCCTCTTCAGAGTTAAGTCAATAACAATACCCAGTGAAAAATTTGGGCAGGTCCGGGGTAGGGTCTTGCTTGGTCCCTCTGAGCCAAAATTCATCTAGGACGGTGTACCCACCCAAGTCAGGTGATGCACAAGGAGCGGAGCAGAAACTAGGCATTTCTGTCATTTACCAGCCAGGACTCAAAAGGGAGGGGCCATGACAAGATCTATGGCTACAGTAAGAACTCAAAGGTAAGACAATCGAATGCAGAGCCTGGAGAGGCATAGCACCCACTCACTACTAGGTAGAGAGGTAGCTTTTCCTTAAGGCCTTACGCACCTACCTGCTCCGCTGGGCCGTCAGCCGGCTACTCAGGCACTTGAGAATTGCAGGGAAGGAGGCAGACAGAAACGGGTCCACCTCTCTCTTGCTTGTTTACCTGGAATGAGTAGCCTCATATTGTCATGGAGCTGCCTGGGGTAAAACTCTTTCAGATGGTCTGTACTGTGCTGGGTCCTTTTCACTTATCTTCAACTCTGACCACCACCTTGCGTGCGTTTTACAAATGAAGACTGAGACGGAGAGAAGGAGCCACCACCTGAACCCACGCACGCTGTGATTGGTTTCACTGGGAACACTTGCTGGAGGCCTTGATCAATAATTATAGCCTACAATGAGCTACAAGGGCTTCCTTTTACGTGGCAGAGTTCAGCCTCACCTGGAGCTCGTTTGCCACAGAAAGGGCAGGAGTGTGGAAATCAAAAGGCTTCAGGCTAGTTCTGTCGTTGCTGTCAAATATGACTTACGTCGTTTTGGAGCCGTTAGTTAACCTTTCTCAGCCTCCTTCTCCTCATCTGTACAATGAGCGTTCTGACACGAATGGTGTGGAGGTTAAGTTTTGCCGTGTCAGTCAGTGCAAAACCTTTGGCTCTGATCGCCAGTTCTGCCTGCAGTTATTTTGAGCGATGACACCTGATTTGATCGACAGTACATTTCTGTTCTTTTATTTTAATGAATCTGCAGTTACTATAACGCTTCTCAGTCAAGATGCATAAATAGGAAATGCTCAACTAAAAGCAGCCAGCACTAGAAATGGACTCAAGCTAACTTAGAACAGCAAGCAAGGTGCAGTGTGAGGATTCTGGGTATGTTCTGTGACTTAGGAAGTACAACCCTACCTGGTGAGGACGGCTGCTGAGGGCCTTTCTTTCCTTTTCCCCCAACATTGTATCTTTCAGACATTTGCTTCATTTGGTTCTCTTCAAGACCAACTTTCGATCCCCTCATCCACATGCTCATAGCTTCCCCTCTGAGGTAGCTGTGACTGTCCACTCGGGCTGTCCTAGGTCACATGCATCAGCCTCTGTGTGTCAGTTCTGAATCCCTAAGAGACAGCATGTGATGGCCTCAGATTAGCCTGGGTGTCGACCTCAGGCTGTAGAGAGAGGCTGCGGGTCAGCGATGTGTCAGATAGGCTTCCCTAGGCTACCGTGAGACATTTTTACAGCGAGTAGGTATCTCTCGGAGGGCACATCATATTTCTTAGAGAGAAACTCCGTGTGTTACATATAGTCCAATGCTTGAGATGCACGAATAAAGAGTAAGTCAAGGTAAGTGACTTTTCCCAATAGCATCCAGAGATAACTGGATCTAAGAAGGCCACTGAGGAGAGACCTAATATCATAATGGGCCATAAGAAGCTATTTAGGGTAATAGATAGTATCCTTTTACTGTGAAGCTCATGCTCCCTCTGTTTCTCACAAACATTTCCTCAAGGTAAATTCCACAGCTATAACCTTCTATTATGCTGCACATTTTCCTTTTGGGTCACCGGAACCTCACAGACCAGTGAACTCAAAAGGCAGAAATATGGCTTCCCTAGTCCTTCTGACACGTGTAAAGAAATCGCTGCCCTGCCTTTGATTTAATCAACCAAGAGCATTAAACCCTGAACATTTAAAACAGATAAGTGAATAATTCTTTCAGGATCATAAAATTCCTCTGTCTCCATTGGCAAATCCATTACTTAAAATAGGACAATCACTACAGTGCTTAAAAGTTGAGTTCTGCTCCGGGACATGGGCTTCTTGCCAGGATTGAGCAAAGTGCAATAACTTAGAAAAGGCTAATAACTGTGAAATGTTATTACATTATTTGGACACTGCTCTGAGACTGACTAATGGCAGTGACTGTAATGTGTGAACTCCCAGGCTACAGAAACGAAGGGAACTGGATTTCTGTCCATCAGGAGCTCCACAGGCGAGCAGACCTTATTCCGTCGCTTTCTGTTGGAGCCTCCATTCAATCGCTTCGTGTCTGAGCCTCATCACAATACGCAGGTGCAGGGCGGTTGCCCTCCAGCCCCGTTGATACTGACTCTTTCCTATCTCCCTGCTTTCCTTGGCAGAAGCCCTGACTCTTTCTTGCTGTCAGGTTGAGACCGATAGAATTGATTCTTTGAAATGCTTAGAGAAAAGACGTTTGGACTACTATTCTGGAATAGGTGAAGGAGGAGAAACCATTATGGGGTGTGACAATAGACAACTTTTGGGTCAACAGCTCAATCCCATTCTCTCTGAAAACTACCTGAAGTGACCCCTTGATCACCTCTGTCTTGGCCAGGAAAGAAAACCCAATACTCTCTCCATTGTCATTCTGTCTCGCCGTCTAAATCCCTTTGAGGACTACTGGCCAGATCCCAGTGACCTAGGTGACCACTTCTGATGGGAAGAGGTTCAAGAAGAGGATGGGCGGAGGCAGGAGAAAAACACAGCCTGGGAGCCCTCCACTCGGCTGGGCACCAAGGAGCTGGCACAGCCTTTGCAATGGGGGAGATCCAGCTTCCGAGGAAATTATCATTTGCATTTGGAATAAGAAAAGTCTCATTCAGACTGTAGGTGGGCTTTACAGCAAATCCCTCGCTCCATTCCATCAGATGGCTGGGATGAGGCATCTCTCTCGAGGAGCCCCTCCTAATGGCAGTGGGGAGACATGTAAGGGTCAGGCCTTCTGGCCCCCCTTGATCCCAAACTGTTGCTTATAACTCTATTTTTCTGTCTTTTCTGGTAGGTTCTCACTGCTGCTGAGGCCAGCTGCTCACACAATATGCCGGGAGCAGCATCCCTGGCAGGCTCTTCCTCAGAAAGCCAGTCTTGTTTGTGGTCTTTGCAGCTGACTGCCTGCTCTGCAGCTCTCTGGGCTTCAGAGTCCACCGAACCCGTATGCCTGCAGGTAAGCACCTTCCAGGATCAGGTCCAAACGAGCGGGAGAAGAGCAGTGGTGGCATTCTTGTTTTCATATTAACACAAGAACAACAACAATCGCAGCAGCGATAACTACATGTTGGAGCATTTACTTAAAACGCTTGAAAACAGCCAATTATTGCTGAGGGTGACTGACTTAGTTGGCATAACCAAGGGGTTGGGAGGACAGTCAGTTGGTTCCAGTGCTTTCTTGCTCAACCTCTCAGACAAATGAAATTAAACTCTGAGTGGATCAAGTCAAATGATCTCAAACACACACACACACACACACACACACACACACACACACACAAATTTACTGACTCAAGTAATTGAAAAGTCCTGGGCTTTTGTAATAGGTAGATATAATCACTCAACAATCACACAAGGAATCTGTTTCCTCTATTTGAGAAAAAAGAAAATCTCTCTTCCAAATTGCGTATCAGCCCCACCCCCCTGCCCCCAAAGGAGTCCACATGGCCTGAGGGTGACATGCCTACCCAAGCACAAATCACTGAATGTAGGAACATGGGCTGATCGAATCACTAAGTCCACTCTGGAGGTTGGGAACATGAGGTATGCTGATTATTTATTTATTTATTTATTTATTTATTTTTTACAGAGACAGGGAGTGAGTCAGAGAGAGGGATAGACAGGGACAGACAGACAGGAACGGAGAGAGATGAGAAGCATCAATCATTAGTTTTTCGTTGCACGTTGCAACACCTTAGTTGTTTATTGATTGCTTTCTCATCTGTGCCTTGACCATGGGCCTTCAGCAGACCGAGTAACTCCTTGCTGGAGCCAGCGACCTTGGATTCAAGCTGGTGGGCTATTTGCTCAAGCCAGATGAGCCTGCGCTCAAGTTGGTGACCTTGGGGTCTCGAACCTGGGTCCTCTGCATCCCAGTCTGATGCTCTATCTACTGTGCCACTGCCTGGTCAGGCGAGGTACACTGATTAAATGTGTACTGCAGGGCTTCCATCCAGAGCCAGGGCTCAACCTTGTGAGAGTATCTTCTTCCACTGTTGTCATGCAAAGCAAATTATTCCCCCAACTTTCTCTTCTGTGCTTGTTACATCAGAGGGAGAAGCTTGTTTCTTACTGGTTTATTGACTGGTAGGTCCCACTCATTAGGAATAGTAGCTTCTTTTTTATTGGATCAACCAATTGATTTTTCCCAGTAAAAGGAACTGTTGGTAACACAAAAGGTTAAAAACAATCTGAAGCTAAGAGTCTGTTTTTTCTTCATTTCATATCAGATTATCAGAGATGATTAAAAAGACTTGAGATATATTGTTGTTTATTAATCACTCAACTCAGTAAAACCATAAACAAAGTGTCTAGTCCCATATTAAACAAGAAAAAGCTACCAGTTGCAAGATCCAGCAACTCTGTGCTATACTACTTTCATTGGCATTGATCATAGTCTATATTTTTGATTATTTTTATCCTGAGCTTCACTGGGTGTTGACTGAATGTGAGGGACTTGAGAACTATTTACAAATTTATAAAGAAGAATAAGTATTAGCCTCATTTTATAGATAATAAAACTGAGGAGTAGAATGTCTAAATTGTTGAAGCAAGGCTGCTTTGTTAATAAAGAGAGGAGCTGGGATTTGTACTCAGATCTGTCTGGCTCCAAGCCCATCCATCCACCTCTCAGGATTCCACATTATTTATGCATGAGACACTGAGTTCTTGATCATCTGTTCCAAGGTGTCTTTCAGTTGACTAGCTCTTATTAAAACAGCTACGTGAAGGCTCTCTTAAATAAGGAATGCTCTGGTGATTTATTTATTTACTTTGGTGTGATTGGGGAATACTGTTCCCCCCACACCTTCTGGATCATTCATAGTTAATTTGTTTCTGCCTCCTGCGTCTCTCACATCATGTTTTCCTTTCTCCCACTCTTCCTCAGACGAACAACTGAATTTAAATCATCAGGAATAAAAACACCACAACGATATCCATGAGAAGCAGAGATCACATTTGGATCTATCCTACTGCCTTCCCAAAAAGAAAGAGAGGCAATGATTATCGCAGAGAACAGTCTGCAACAGAATAACCTCTGCATTCTTGTTTTAAAAAAACATGGAGTTTCTTCAGGTTCCAATCTTAGGGACCATACATTGGTAGCACCGGAATGGGACCAGTCCCAGTGACTTAGATACAAGTGATCCACAATGGGCCACAGTTTAGAAAACCTTGGTCTGTAGCAACTCAAGAATTAACTTGGTTCTTGTTATTGTGGCCCTACCTGCAATGCATCATTGCTAGATTGAAATTTGGTCATTATAATCTATAAGTACTGGAGTTATTGGAAAGAGTGCACTGTAATGATAGGAGACTGGATTAAGTACCAGGAGACCTGGCTTGTAATCCTTTCTTGATCTTAGTTTTTTGCCTCTATGAAAATTCTATGCAAGCATTTTGAAAAGTTAAAACACTATACCAATTCAGATATATTCTTGAGGGATATCAGAGATGCTGCCTTCTCGAACTGAAGAATTGACAAAGGATCTCTGAACATAACTTTTATTCTAAGGTGAGACATTTGTGAACCTTGCAATTTATTTCCCTCAAGGAATGATATAGTTCTCAGGCTTATATAAATTCCCCTCAAAGAATTGTGACAGTAACTTATCTAGTTCCCCAGTTTCTTAAAGACCAATTATGAATATTTTGAGTTTAAGACTTCTACTAGATATCCAAAATATAAAGTCAAGAAAATTCCCGGAGTTTAGGAGGGGAATATGGACTGAAGATTTAAATCAGAGGCACTCTAATGGGAAAGGGTTGGCATGCAGATGAGACATTGGCAAAGGACCTGGACCAGGGGCAGTCCAGGAAGCAGGAGTGGAACCCAGAGAATGCTGAGGACCTTGGTTCTGGAGCAGAAGTGCCCATTATTAGTTTATACTGCCACCTGACACTATACTTACTCATACTCCGGTTTATTCTTGGTTCTGTGGATATGTAGATTTTATTCTGTTATATAACAAATAGTTACTAAGCAGACGGTAAGTGTTAAGCAGGGTGCTGGGAACTAATCATCAGTTTTTGGAGTCAGGAGAACTCTCTCAAATGAAGTGATGCCTAAGTTTTTGCCTGGAAGAAATGAATAGGAATTAACGAGAGTGAGTGTTGGGGATGAGGGGAACCGGGTCTGGAAGAAGAAACAGTAAGAGCAAAGGCTAGAGGCAAGGGAGCAAATAGAGTCCCATGGAACTGAAATTCATTCAGCATGGCAGGAGCCGGGGATTCAAGGGCAGGATGAAAACAACAAGGTCTAGAACAGCGGTTCTCAACCTGCAGGTCGCAACCCCGGCGGGGGTTGAACGACCAAAACACAGGGGTCACCTAAAGCCATCGGAAATACATATTTATTATACAGATCACAAAGGACCTTGAGAACTGTTATCAATTTAGGCTTTCCTTAGTCTAAAGTAGAAATTTGGAAGGGTTTTAAGAAGGGACATGACATGATTAGATTCTGTTTTGGATGTGATGTGTTACAGGGAGTGGGCTGTGGTGCTGATTAATTTAAAGTGCCAATGTGATTGGGCTGTGATGCCCAGATATGTAATCAAATGTTAATACAGATGTTCCATAAGGCTGTTTTTGGATGAGGTTAACATTTAAATCAGTGGACCTTGAATAAAGCAGATTGCCTTCCATCATGTAATGGGCCCCATCCAATCAGGTGAAGACCTGAGTAGAATAACAGATTGACCCCCTTTGAGCAAGAAGAAATTCTGCCAACAGATAGCCTTTGAACTTGAACCACAACATCACATCTTTCCTGGGTCTCCAGGCTGCTGGTCTACCCAGCAGATTTTGACTACACTAGCCTCCAAAATTGCATGAGCAAATTTCTTAAAATAAATCTTCTCTCTATACATACCCACACATTTTACTGGCTCTGTTTTTCTGGTGAACATGGACTAATACAGCTGGGAAAAAGAGATTGAAAGCAAGAGGCCCCACCGTGCTCTGCACCTGCTGTGTGGGCTTCGGACCCTCCCTGAGCATTTCCTTTTTCCTGTCCCCTCCAAACCAGGGATCCCCAAGGGGCTGTCCCAACTGCTTCGAGATTGCTCCTGGAGCAAGAACCAGAGCCAGCAGCCAGCATCCTTATTGTCTGCCAACGCTGAAATGGAAAAACCTTACTTCAACCTGGCAAGGTCCCTGTAACTTAATTTTAGACGAAGCTTTAAAAATATTGAAGATTTTTTTATCTATGAATCATCTTGTACTTTGTAGGCATCAATAGTTTTGTTTTAAAGATATACAGAGAGAGAGAGAGAGAGAGAGAGAGAGAGAGAGAGAGAGAGGAAGACGATCGTCTCAATGTTCAAGTGAATTCTTGCAAGTGGAATGAGAAATGGAATGAATAAATAAAGATTTGGCAAGCCACTTCTAAAAGGTTGCCAACCTCAGATGGGTGTTTGATCCCTCCAACAGTGTTTTAAGAACACTAGGTAAAGAAAGAGTCATTCCATTTTTTTTTTCTATAAGGCTTGGTCTACTCGGAGAATGAGAAATGTGAGCTCCACCCTGGGCCATTCCTATTATTGATGTCCCCAGAACCCTAAAATTACTCTTTTGTGAATCTCACATAACCTGCAGGAGCACCGATTAGCCAGCCCATTTAGAAACTCTCTAGATTTCTTGGGAAGCTTTGTTCAGGCTACTCACCAGCTTTCAACATGTTCGGTTGACCAGATGACCCGAGAAACATGCTCTTTCTCTGTATTGCCTTAATTAACTTCAGTAAAGTTTTCTCTTTCTCTATTGCCTTACTTTTGAGAATCAAAAAAAAAAAAAAAAAAAAAAAGAAATTACAACAACATAAATTTTCAACTTGAGAAGTATTGCTTTTATAATTCAAAATGGGTTTAAATGAAGACAGAGAAAAATCTAACTATATTCAAAGAGCAAGCATGCAAGAAGAAAGCAAATTTTCAAAATCCTTTGGAAGATGTGTTTATCACTCATTTTGCTTATTTAAACAACTTTGCTCTTGCCCAAATAAATTAAGGAAAACATCAAAATAGTTAGAATTTGGCCATTCTCAGCTTTTAAGAATAACATTAAAAATAAAAACAACTAAACTATAAAAAAATGAAAGTGTAGGAGTAAACACTTCTCCATCCTCCCCTCCCCCCCCTTAAAAATATTGGTCTCGTTTCTAACTTCACTCTCAAAGACGTTGTTCCTCCAACATGGCTAGACCGAGGCCATGTAGACAGGTAGACAGGGTGGGGCAAAAGTGAAACGGTTTTTGCTGTGATGGTGAGTCTAACTTCTGGAATGAAGCTGTGCCGGAAAGACATTTCTTTTCTACTGAGATGTTTCAGCCTGTTGATTCTTTTGCTGCGGTCACAAGAATGCCACTTTAAAGGAATGAATGCCCGGGCGGTGCCTAGGACTGGCCTCGTAAGCTTCCTTGTGACATCTGCTCTGAGGTATGCCACTGAATAGTGTGCATGTCTGTCTCGGCTTCCATAGAACCTGCTGCCTTTCTCCTTCCCGGTCTCAGGGGAATTGTCCCCCCCTCCCTCTCCTGACTTTTAAAAACACTCATTTTCCTCAGTATGGTTGGGACTCCATGCATCATCTCTGAGTATGTCCCAGTGTCTTCTCTTTTCTTTCCAATAAATATCTCTGAAGCAAAAATATATATATATATACATAAAAATAAATACTAATGCCTTGGCTAGCCACTTGACACATATAGAAATGACCAGAAAACACATAAATCAATACATTGATTAGAGGACCTGCCAAAGAAGCCTAATTGTTCTGGGGCTTGTCTAAAACTTGTCACTCCAAGATGATTCCTTGATTCGAGATCACGTGGTGGGGGATGCCGCGGTGGGTAGGGTATGAGAGCGCTTGCATATTTGGGCAATGCTCTGACACCGAGATTTCAGGGACAAGAACGTACTTACATTATTTTGCTGCTATTTAAAAATAATCAAGGGTTATGGACTAATTGTGCCTATTGTCATCTATGAGAATTTCCCCTACGAAATTGGTATTATACTGGGAGGTAGATTTCATGGCTTAGAGGAGTATTCAGCATGAAAAATGTCCTATGGTATTTCAGAATTAGAGCAAGCTTCAGAGGACAGCAAGATACAGGAGTGAGGGAATTTTACCATTACTAGTCGATCAGCTATTTTGTGGAGAAAATATCTAGAAGAGTAATAGACCATGAACCCCACCTCTGGTAGCATTTCCTATTGGCCCTCTCACCATCTCCCCACCCACATGGCTTGTACTCACATGCTCACGGGCACACACTCACGGGCTCTAGCTACATGAATACGTTTATGTATTCGAACACATGTGCGTTCTATCCACTGGACAGAAAGTCTGACAACTTAGCAGGAGGGATGTCAAACGCAAACGTGTTTTACGTTTCGAGATTACACAATTTGCAATTTACACTGTATGATTGAGGAGAACTGGGTTGTCACTCATCCTGCAGGCGAGTCTTCTCAGTGGTGTCAGTCCTAAGTAGCTATAGCTCCTGTTCATCATGACTTCATTGGACAATTTTGTCCTGACAGGTTGCCTCGCTCAAGCTAACAGATTTCTAATGAGGTGCTGTTTGGACATTCTAAAGTCATGAAGAATGAAAAATACTAGGCTTGTCACCAACTAATTCACTGGCCTCAGGAGGGTTTCCATGCGTTTGAGAGCTGTCATGTAATCCAGGAGGTCAGGCCTCTATTTTGTCAAACCTAGCACAAGACCTGCCAGATGGTGGCTATCAGCAAATATTTCTCGAGAAATGACCAAAATAAATGAGAATTAAACAAGCCTGGTAAAGATAAGTGGAAAAAAAAATTGCAAGGAATTGGGGGTCATTCTGGCCTGGGTAGCAGTCCAAGTTTTTTCAGTCTCATGGGCAAGATTCTTATTCTTTCTGATCTTGACTTTCTTCTATTTTCAGCAATATGGTAAGGAGGAAATAAGTATTACATTTTTAAAGTACTTAGCATAATGCCTTCAGCAGATATATGTTGAATCTTAAATGATGAGCACATGTTTTCGTAAGTGAAGGCAAGTTCTTAATTATCCTTAATATAAAATATCTAACCTTTGAGAACATTGAATAATCACTATCATAATGGAATTTGTGATATATATATATATATATATGTATATATATATACACACATACGTACATACTGGCTAATCTAGTAATGATATTTAACAACAGCAACAATGATACTTACTGTTTACATACCACTTACCATCTGTCTTGTACTGTGCTAAGGACTTCTTAAGGGTTATTTCATTCTGTCTTCACAACAGCCCTTTGAAGGATGTACAATTATATCTTTGTTTTGCAGATAAGAAAACTAAGAGCCAGATGGGTTAGGTTAAGTAGCCGCACAATCACGTACCTAATATGTGATGTCAGAGCTCAAGTTCAAGTCTGAAAACTTTCTATTGCTTTTCACAAAAGCCTTCACTCTACAATCTTAACTTATACTAATTGATTAAAAAAAATTCTGGACCCAATGAAACCACACACACATCCTTTCAAGTTTTATTTATATTTCTTAGTTCAAGAATTACACACTAGCCAACATTATTATATATTTACATGCTGAAACTGACTGTAATAAGTTTAAATTCAAGAAAATAATTCATATGTGCTACTCGTTGAAATCCTCATGTGTTACTATCTCATGTATCCCAGAGATTTTAGTAGTCCTGTTTTTAGAAAGACATGAAAATAGATGCAATGATATTCACTTGTGTTTTGCATTTTCTAGCCATTGGAAAATGTGCATTATGTGCATATTAAGAAAGGCTACAAGGTAATTAGTAAGGCTGAGAGTCACTACATTGTGAAGAAACTAGAATATCACTTTTTATAAAAGGACAATTCAGAACTGCGCAGGGACAATATTCATAACAGACTGTTGAAACACCCGTGCAAATAAAAATAAGGAAAATGTTATGGAGTTGAAATTATTTGCAGCTTTGAATTATGTTACAAATGAGCATGGTTGAACACAAATGCTGGAAAGTACTGCAAAGGGCAGGTACAAGCTGACAGGACTGTCCACCTGCTTCAGACGGTGCAAGGACACACGGAGGGGCAGCAGATTAGTGGGCATGTGACAGGAGAAAGGCATTTGCTTTTGAAAGTTAAAAAACACAAAGTTTCATTTTTCATCACTTGGATCATAATTGTTTTGATCACAAAAAAACTTCTTGAAGCAAATAAATATCTGATGTGAAAATTTTGAACCTATGGGCCTTTATTGATCAATGTCACTGTGTTAATATTCTAAATACGATTTAAAAATTTAAAAATTTGCATATATCTACAGAAATGTTTTACTTTAATATCCCCCCAAAAAAAGACAGATATTTAAGAGAACTGATGCTTTTATGTTTCTTGTTTCTCATTAAATGATTTCTTTAGGGTAGTATCTTAATTAGTATAATGTTGGCTCTTCACTAATTTTTTTTTTTTTTTACAATGTTCCCAGTGTACTTGGAAAATGTTTTTTAGGCCTTTGGTGTGAAGCAATGTCTTTTTTTTTTTTTTTAATTTTCCCTCATTTTTCTTTTTTTCTTTCCTTTTTTGTTTTTTAACAATTCTGGAGTCTTTGGTTGAAAGGAAGAATGCAATCTAAGGACAAAATGCTATTATTTATTTATTTTTTAAATGGTTTGCTAGGATGTATAGTGTGTAACAAATTTCTGGAGCAGGTATGAATAATAAGCATTTTATTTCCTGTAGTGCCATCGATATAAACTTTACTCTTTGAAAATTGAGATTTAAGTTATAACCTTTGGTTTCTTGAACTCTGACACATAAGAAAAAAATCTTTCAAGTAATCAATGATCATTTCTGCTGTTCTCAATCGCCATTTCTAAGGCTATCTCTGGTTGGTTACATTCACTACATGAACACTGTGTGTTTCCTATAAAGGGAGCAAGAGTGGGAATGAGGGAATGAGCAAGGAAAAGAGTATTGTGTTTGAATGTGTGTGTGTATGTGTGTGTGCGTGCGTGCATGTGTGTGTGTGTGTGTGTGTGTGTGTGTGTTAGAGAGAGAGAGAGAGAGAGAGAGAGAGAGAGATAGCAACTTGAAACCCTTCTATCTGGGATCCCAAACCACTTATGTGAAAGGATGTTTAAATTACTCTGTTGGGGCACTGCAGTAACTGTACTTTGTAAAAAAGAAATAAAAATTAAGAAAAAAAAACTAAACAATTATTTGTGTCTATTGGCTATTCATTTACAGCATGTTTAATTATTTACATAATATTATAACACATCCACGTAAGCCATAAACAGAATTCGCACGTTGCCTTACCATAAAATACAAATTAGAAGTTAAAAATATTTAAGAAATCTGTTTTAATATTTACACACACCGAGTGAAAGTTATGGTTGATCACATTACATGGACTCTGTACACTTAGCAAAATGGCGCGATTGCTACAGTTGAGAGTATTTGCCCTAACCAACATGGTGGAGTTTAGTTTTCTTTTTTTTTTTCTCCTCCTAGAAGGATTTTTTTTTAAAAATCATTTTCTGTTTCCTTAAGTCATTTTTGTTTTTAAATCATCAATGGACAATGTTATTATTTTCCTGGAATAAGCAAATAGACAGCAATGCGAGAACTAGTTAATTTCTGATGTTCTGAGGTACAGTACTATTGTAGTGTCCGATTGTGTAATGGTTCATAAGAACTGGAGGCATTGATTGGCTGATAGAGAAATGATCAGTACCCTGTATCGCTTGTTTCAGTGTGTTGATTTGTTGGTTGCCAAATTAAAAATACTCATACATTGGTTTCATGAAGGAAATAAAGATGCTAGCTTATTCCTCCTTTTGTTTTCCAACATAAGAATGCATATATATGTATGTATGTTTACATGGGTATATATACATGTAGATTGTTGTATGACCTGTTTTTTTTGTTGATTGCTTTGATGTGTTTTGTTGTTGAGCATGAAGGTAATCATAAACCTGGAATATAGTTATCTATAGAAAATGAAAACTGTCCTAGTTGTCAATTTAATGCAGGTCTTGCTTACAAGAAACGTGATTCATTTCCCCATGATGCTTTGCACTGAACTTCCTCTATGTGTTGTGCTTTTTTAAGCTGACAGGTTTTTTTCTTCTTCCTAATGCTAGAAGGTAAAGTCTTTTGGTTCATAAACCATTTATTATTATTGTTATTATTGTTATTGTTTTTAACTGAGCACTGCTTTTGAAGAAATGAGAAAAGGTCTAGATGGCACGGCTTATATCTTTTACCGTTAGTAAGTCGCAGTGGAAAGAATTACAACATTCCCTATGCAAACACATGATTATGTTGCATGAGTTTCAGTTCTGAAAATGCATTTCATACCTACTAGCAGTCATGTACAATATATATATATACAGGTTGAGATCAAAGATTTCATTTAGACTGTGCATTTTAGAGTCAGAATTTGCCTATGAGTTTCACAAAGATGAAAAAACACCTTAATTGCTGGCTGTTTGTTTTAAAATCAAAAGACACACTGTACATATATGTATAAAATGATAGTAACAGCATATCAGAAATTGCCAAAATACACTTTTATGGTCCTAAAATTTAACCACTGAATATCAAGCTGACTAGTCTTTGCGGACTTTTGAGATCTAACATCCCTCCCCTCCCCCTCCCCCACCCCTAGCCAATTCCTCCACGGTAAAAATGTACTTTAATAATAAATTCTATATCTACTGTTAGTTACCTCTGGGCAGGATGAGTCAGTCATTTCTAACTATGTGGCTATTGAATGTCGACATGGACTGTACTCTAGGGCATCTTCTCCAAGGTCCCATCTTTTCTCCTTTTCTTGGTTATTCTTACCACTGAGAGCGGCAACGAATCCCTGCTTATTTGCTTTCAATGCTCACGCTGCGAGGTTGCTTCTCTCCACTCTGATCTAGATTACTCTGTTGACCTTTCTGGTTATCGAATTTTTGTTAAGTGACAATATCAAGGGTTTTTTTTTTTTATGGCTTTTACGATAATTGCAAATAAGAGCCCACTTCTAGACTTGGGCTCTGAGTGGTCTTTAAAAGAACCGTTCCGGAATGGCCTTTTGGAGTGGTGCACCTGAGTTATTGATATGCTCCTTCCTGATATATGCCACTCAAACTTGAACCCCTGGCGACAAAGGGCAGGCACTTTCATTAATGTGATGCCCCCAAATCACTGCCTAGGAGAAAGCACACCCCTAGAGAAACTTGAAGAATCTCTCCTCTGAGCCCATGGGTGGAACCGTGGTCGGATTCTGCCCAAATCTCATGCTCAGAGGTGTTCAAGTATATAGTCAAAAAGTAAGGGCCACACTCCCCGATGCCAGTGGGAAGCGAAAAATACCACCCAATCTTGAGGCAAAGTCAGAAAGCTAAGTATTGAACTAAACCTTTTTTATTTTCTTCTCAAATACTTGGAATAGAAGAGTAGTAAGACCCCATCATATTCCAAGCTGCTAAATCATCAGTGAGAAAAAAGAAGAATAACAGTTTATCCAGGGGCAGATACTGGCCTTGGCTACTATGCAGTTAGAAATTTTACTATGGAAATAAGCAGTTTTTGTTTTGTAAATAGAAATAGCAGCTATCCTCCAAGAAAAAGTTCAATCAAATCAAACTTTAAGGAAAATTTAGCAATTCACTATTTTGTCCATGAAAAGCAAAATATGGACCTCCCATTGATAGAAATAAAATAAATACATTAACTTATTCACCTTACTGTCCAATATGTGAACAGATATGTCTGATGAGTATAGAAAAAAAAAAGCACAAAGACTTATTTTCAAACTTGAATAAAAACGATACAGTGTACCTACCTGATTAGCACTTAGATATTTTTCTGCAGTATCAACTGAGGTTCGTAGCCTTCATCAACTTAACATGGCTTTGTTGTTAACCTGTTTTTCGCTCCTTTTCACATTTTCTTTGATTAGGGAGATTGCAGCACACACAATGAGAGCAACCTTAAAAAAAAATCAAACCTAACAAACCCACACACTACCTCTACTTGTGCACAGAACCTCTGAAGCATTGTTTGCTGTGAAAAATACCAAGGTGAAATCCACTGTGCACGTAAGGAAAACAGAGTCTACTCATTCTCTCCAAAACCTTGCTTTTTCTGACTTCTGAGAATATCATCAGAATTTCAGAAGCGAGAAAAGCTGGAAAGGACCATGCATCTTTTAAAGAAATCAACAAATCCTTCTTTGGAAATATCCTATTAAAGTCAGAAATAAACTTACAGGGAAAAATGTTACAGAGACAGCTGACGTTGTGTGAGAAATGTGGTCTGTCTGCTCACTTTGTATATCTGTTTGGATATTCGAATGACTCTCAATCCAACCTACGTCTAAGATGATGCCAGTTTGGTTAACTTCTCTCTTTCATTAGACAAAATATGCAAGCCTCTGTAAGTATGTTGTCAAAAGCTTGTGAGGTTAGGAAAAAAAAAAAATCTCTTGTTCTATCTTTTGCCAGTGATCACAACATGTATAGACCAGACACTGTGAGAGGCTGGTAAGGCTCACGATGCTTGCTTGCTCGCTCTAATGTTGTTACAACAGTCATTTCTGGATTGCCCACTCTGCTCTGGGGTTTTAACTCTTCTTTTAACCACCTAGGAAATAGCATTTTAGGAAAACTTCTTTGGCCGCCATGTATGATAACATTTAGAATTCTCCTGTTCTATAAATGTCAAAATGGAAGACGTCACCGTTGACTCCTGCCCTCAAGCAATCTGCAACTGGCCAAGATGGTTTCCCGGATTGCTGCCTTGACTCCCTGTATCTCGTCTGAACTACATGAGAAGCTGCTAGAATCCGTGGGAGTTAACTTGCCATGGCACCATTATTACCTTAATAAGATAGGCACAGACTATCTTCTGTAAGCGTGTTGACGTGGCATTGAGGGCAATGTAGTGTCAGCATGGTGCCCTCTCAGTAGCATGCCGACGTTAGGAATGAAAATGGGAGTCTCTGGACATGACCAGTTCTCAGTGAAATGACTACCAGCGCTAGTGAGCCTTCTAAGAGCATCTTCTAAATGATTCCCCTCCGAGCCGACTGCACACTAAGCAGATAAACGGAACCCTCAGACTCAGTCTTGCCAGTGTCCGTGCAAATCACTTGCACTTAAACTGGAAAACCACAAGGACCTGAGTGTAGTCCTTTCTTAGCAGAAGCAACCCAAATGGTATGAAATGGACCACAGGATAGGCCAGCAACTAAGGTATTTTAGCATCCCTTGTGTCCTGGATTGATGCATTTTCCAAGTCCTAAGTCAGGCTGTACATCTGGTTTGAGGAGGAATCTAGTCCTTGCTTCCCGCGAGGGGCTATGTCTTAGTTCACATAGTAGAGCCAATAGACGATGTTGAAGAAGGAAAAAACCACCGGGAAGAATATGCGGGACCACCGATCTATGGCGTTCACATCAGTCAAGTCGGGGATGGTGATTTTCAGTTGGGAGGCGCGTCTCCGCAGGCGGCTCTTCTTCTGCGCCACGTGCCGCTCCAGGGCGTTGCGGCCGAAACTGTGCCTGGGCAGCCCGGGTTTCCGGTACTGGATGCTGGAGGCGTCGTAAGCCAGCATGGTGCTCCTGGGGTCTCCAAGCCCCATCACAGCCTCGGATGTGGCCATTTCATTTTTTATCTCGAGCGTGCTCAGTAAGATGTTCTCATGGGGGTCCATCTGCCAGGGAGAAGCGGCAAATAAGACAATCAAAACGTAAGACTTTATTGAGGTTTTTTTTTTTTTATTTTTTATTTTTTTACCTAAGGGCGCTATGATATATAGCTTAGTAACAATTGACCCTTAAATAATACGGGTTCTAACTGCGTGTCAACCACTGATACATGGATTTTTTCCCCCAGTAAATACCCCTACTATTTTCAGTCTGAGGTTGAGAGTCTGTAGATGTGGAGGGTCAGCTGCATGCATTGATCTATGTATGCCATTTTGTAGGGGACTAAGCATCAGATTTAGGTATCTGCAGGGGGTCCTGGAATAAATCTCCCTAAGTTACTAAAAGGCAACTGAAGTTTTGGGGAGAGTCAAAAGTTAGGCATGAAAAAAAAAAATGTTAGGCATGGATTCTCAACTGTGCTAGGGTCGGTGCCCCTAACCCCCCCTGTGGGTCAAGGGTTGACTTTGTATTTATCATAGTAGTGAAGAGAACTGATTTGTGGTTACATAATCTAAAGTTGAATTGTGGTTCTGCCACTATAAGCTATGTGAGTTTCGATTTCTTCATCTATCAAATGGTATGGTAATCTAACTCTAGAAGATTGCTATAACGATGTAATGATGTAACAGACTGTCTGTCGCTCATTCAATTTTCATTATTTATACTTAGGAGATGCAGAGAAATAGAAGGCATGATACCCTTTAAAGAATGGATAGTCTTGAAACTAACACACAAAACATGAAGCTGTTCTAGTTATAAAATAATATTAGGGAATTAATTACTGAATTTCAGTGCTCACAATAGCAGATGAATTCATAAGAACTAGAACTAAAAACAGTAGGTAATATTTCTTAAGCACTTACTACATAAGCCAGAAACATTTTTGTATAACTTCATTTAATTGATGCTTCTTCACACCCACTATCACAAGATGTCATGTCAAATTTGTAGTGTCAGGATGAATAAGGTAAAGGAAGAGTGTTGAACAATATAAATGCAGGCAACGTGTGACTTGTCAAAATGCAACAGAACTCGGAACAATAAGGAACTTGAAAGAGACAAGCTGGGCAGACAGTGGGTGGAGGGCTGGTGAGTGAGTGAGGGGTGAGGGGCCGACTTGGGAGGGAGAGGAAGGAGGTGGGACTCAAGGAGAAGAGAGTCAGCCCAGAGCTGGCTGGGCTGAGTCAAATTCTAAGCCCAGGGAATAGAATTAAGGCTGCCGCGCACATAGGGTGACCCTTTTCTCTCCTGGCTGATCTCTTCTTGGCCAAGCTAAAGGTAAAGGATGAATACTGACATCATGAGTCCCAAGGGAAGATTTGTGTGTCTTGCTTTTAAGAGGCCTCAGTGGCTACACATAGTAAAATGTAGCCCCAACACATTACTAGATATAACAGATTATATTTATTTTGGTGGAGAATCAGGATATACCAATTTCCACTAAAAATTTTGGAATTAAAAAACTAAAAGAAAAATGGCCAATGATAGGTACTGCTGATATATATATGGAGGTAAGGAATATAACCAAACACTTAATTGGAAGATAAAAATACTCTGAGCTTCATTAATTATGCAGAAGGCAAAAAGAATGTTGCTGAGATTATATACTATCAATTAGCTCTCAAATGTAATTTAATGGCCCTGTACTATAAATTCAAATCTAAA